>NC_085999.1:23608780-23917808 GCF_030014385.1 Trichomycterus rosablanca
GGATTTACACAAATCATACAAACACAGATTTAAATAAACTAAAAGTTATAACTGGCAATAAATAAATAAATAAATAATAATAATAGAGTTGTTATTCGGTCTAGTCTTCAATAAAGTCTGTAGTGAGTTCTTGTCATTCTTGGTGCAATTACTCCAGACCCATCACATCCGGCAGGAGCAGCAACGTTGGTACTGCAGTCTCGACTTCAATCCTTAACCTCGGCGGGTAAACAGGTTTCCATCAGAATGCCTTCAGGGTAAAACAATAGAGAATTTAGTTAATAATGTACAATGCAAGTTGAGTAAAAATTATTACAGCATATCTGTACACACCCTTAGCCTAATACTTGGTTGATGCACCTTTGGCAGCAATTACAGCTTCAAGGCGTCTTGGGAAAGAAGTTTCATCAGACCAGAGAATCTTGTTTCTCTTGGTTTGAGAGTCCTCTAGGTGCCTTTTGGCAAACTCCAAGTGGGCTGTCATGTGCCTTTTACTAAGGAGTTGCTCGGTTCCTGCTCACCTCCCTGGCCAAGGCCCGTCTTCCCCAATCGCTCAGTTTGGCCGGGCAGTCAGGTCTAGGAAGATTTTTGGTGGTTCCAAACTTCTTCCATTTACGAGAGATGGTGGACACTGTGCTCTTTGGGACCTGTAAAGCTGCAGCAATTTTTCTTTACTCATCTCCAGATCTATGTCTTGACACAATCCTGTTTCTGAGGTCTGCAGATAATTCCTTTGACCCCATGGCTTGGAGTTTGCCCTAATATTAGAGAATTAGAATAAGCCTTTATTTGTCATATATACATATACAGATATACAGTACAACTAAATTCTTTCTTTGCAAATCCCAGCTTGTTTGGAAGCTGGGGACAGAGCGCAGGGTCAGCCATTGTACAGCTCCCCTGGAGCAGAGAGGGTTAAGGACCTTGCTCAAGGGCCCAACAGTGGCTGCATGGCAGATTCGAACTCTCAACCTTTCAGTTGATAGCCCAAAGCTCTACCCACTAGTCTACCACTGTCCCTATGCACTGTCTACTGTGGGACCTTATATAGGCAGGTGTTGGCAATCCCCAATCATGTCCGATCAATTGAATTTACCACAGATGGACTCCAATGAAATTGTAGAAATTGTAGAAATCTCAAGTAGTATCAGTGAAAACAAAATGCACCTCAGCTCACTTTTGGGTGTCATATCAGAGGGTGTGTACACTTATGTACATATATTTTACATTTAGATTTTTAAATAAATTAGCACAAATGCCTAAAAACCTGCTTTCACTTTGTCATTGTGGCTATTTTGTGTAGAATTTTGTGACAAAAAAAATTAACTCTATTATGAATCTATTATAGAATGAGTCTGTAATGTAATAAAACATGGAGAGGGGTGTGCAGACTTTCCGGCTTGACTATATGTGCAGTACACATAGACTTACTCATTAATTTCTTGTGTTGTACTTACCCAGCCTCTGTGATAAAACCCAAAGAAAAACTCTCCACTGTGACAAGTTTCAGAAAAAAAATGTTTGGGCACTCAATGGAAAATCAGCATGCTGGTACTGCTAAAGCGAGTGAAAATGTTTGGTGTAATTAGTTTTGACCTCATTAACTCAACCAATTAAGTTTAACCACCTCCTTGTTTCTACACTCACTGTCCATTTTATCAGCTCCTCTTACCATATATATATGATTAAAGTAGCCAGGATGTGTGTTTATTTTCTAATGTTCCAAAAAATGTCTTTCTTTAACATCTTCTCCTCCATCTTGCCCGTAAAAACTCATTATGACTACACTTAATATCAGTCTTTCTTTTTCATGTTCCTTGTTCATCATCTACTTAAAAAGCCATTCTGTTAAATCACACCAGAGCAAATGCTTTCAGAATTTCATATACTACACTGACTGGCAAACCAACTACACAGAAGATCCAGAGACCTGATCATAGTTGGTCTTATAGGTTTTAGTGTGCAGTGCATGAAATTCTGTCTCAGAGACCCAGTGTTGAGTCTGAGCTATTAACCCATTCCAGGAATTTTACTGCACAAGTGCTGCTCAAACACACTTATATGGCTAATGCATGTGTGGCTGTGAATGCAGCTTTTATACCCAATGCAATCATAGGTATAATTTCAACCATTTGCTAATGGGTATTCTTTAGAGGTTTTATATATGACAGCGCAAATGGAAACATGTTCTTGCCACATTTCTTTGACATACATGACAAAAATAAAGTCGCACAGGTAAACATGTTTATTACATAGGTGGTTCAAAAGGTTCACAGGATGTGAACCGAATGCCTCTTTCTAGTGAAATTTAAGGATTATTTCTTAGAATATAATTTAGTGAAACGTAAAGCTTAAAAATAAAAATCTACAAAAAAAACCTTGCACCAAGGTTCTTTATTTCCAGTTTTGGAGGACCAAAGACCAGCACATTATCAGAAGCTTGTACATGCCAGATGAGGACCTAGTACAGTGGTGTTAAAAAAAATAGCAGTCCAACACCATTAACCTGATGAATCACTGTTTTTAGTAGAATAGCAAAAAATTCACTTGAAAGTAGGGCTGCAACTATCGATTATTTTTGTAATCGAGTATTCTATTGATTATTCCAGCAATTAATCGAGTAATCGGATAAGAAATACTTTTGTTTATATATATATATATATATATATATATATATATATATATATATATATATATATATATATATATATATATATATATACAAGGGGTTGGACAAAATAACTGAAACACCTGGTTTTAGACCACAATAATTTATTAGTATGGTGTAGGGCCTCCTTTTGCGGCCAATACAGCGTCAATTCGTCTTGGAAATGACATATACAAGTCCTGCACAGTGGTCAGAGGGATTTTAAGCCATTCTTCTTGCAGGATAGTGGCCAGGTCACTACGTGATGCTGGTGGAGGAAAACGCTTCTCCAAAACACCCCAAAGTGATCAATAATATTTAGATCTGGTGACTGTGCAGGCCATGGGAGATGTTCAACTTTACTGTCATGTTCATCAAACCAATCTTTCACCAGTCTTGCTGTGTGTATTGGTGCATTGTCATCCTGATACACGGCACCGCCATTGGATGCACATGGTCCTCCAGAATGGTTCGGTAGTCCTTGGCATCTAGCACAAGTATTGGGCCAAGGGAATGCCATGATATGGCAGCCCAAACCATCACTGATCCACCCCCATGCTTCACTCTGGGCATGCAACAGTCTGGGTGGTACGCTTCTTTGGGGCTTCTCCACACCGTAACTCTCCCGGATGTGGGGAAAACAGTAAAGGTGGACTCATCAGAGAACAATACATGTTTCACATTGTCCACAGCCCAAGATTTGCGCTCCTTGCACCATTGAAACCGACGTTTGGCATTGGCACGAGTGACCAAAGGTTTGGCTATAGCAGCCCGGCCGTGTATATCGACCCTGTGGAGCTCCCGACGGACAGTTCTGGTGGAAACAGGAGAGTTGAGGTGCACATTTAATTCTGCCGTGATTTGGGCAGCCGTGGTTTTATGTTTTTTGGATACAATCCGGGTTAGCACCCGAACATCCCTTTCAGACAGCTTCCTCTTGCGTCCACAGTTAATCCGGTTGGATGTGGTTTGTCCTTCTTGGTGGTATGCTGACATTACCCTGGATACCGTGGCTCTTGATACATCACAAAGACTTGCTGTCTTGGTCACAGATGCGCCAGCAAGACGTGCACCAACAATTTGTCCTCTTTTGAACTCTGGTATGTCACCCATAATGTTGTGTGCATTGCAATATTTTGAGCAAAACTGTGCTCTTACCCTGCTAATTGAACCTTCACACTCTGCTCTTACTGGTGCAATGTGCAATTAATAAAGATTGGCCACCAGACTGGTCCAATTTAGCCATGAAACCTCCCACACTAAAATGACAGGTGTTTCAGTTATTTTGTCCAACCCCTGTATATATATATATATATATATATATATATATATATATATATATATATATATATATACTGTATATATATATATACAGTAGGTATATATAGGTATTTACATCTGGATCTGATACACAGTTCAGAAGATAGCACTTTTTGTCTAAACCCACCCATTTTTCTTGTGAGCATAGACAATCAGCGCTATTTATTGTTTAAATAATCAGTGTAACAGGACACACCTGGGCAACAAAACACACCTGACAGTCACCTGTTCCAATACTTTTGCTCACAAGAAAAATGGGTGGGTTCAGACAAAAGGTGCTATCTTCTGAACTGTGTATCAGATCCAGATGTAAATACCTGGAAATAAAAGCTGAAATGTTGATCTTTTGTCTCATATTCATCTTTTAATGTCAAACCCAAATGTTTTCAGTCTACAGCAAAAATAAAGGGATTGGCCTCACTGTTCCAATACTTTTGGAGGGGACTGTATATATATATATATATATATATATATATATATATACTGTATATACACACACACACACACACACACACACACATACAGTATATATATATATATATATATATATATATATATATATATATATATATATATATATATATATATATATATATATATATATATATATATAATAAACAATAATACATAAACATTGCCTCTAATTTGTGCAACTGATCTCAAACTTTCAGTCGTTTTCTCTGTTCCCCTCTGCTCATCCCGCTGTACACACTCTCTCTCTCTCTCTCTCTCTCTCTCTCTCTCTCTCTCTCTCTCTCTCTCTCTCTTTCCATTTTACAGTCCGCGCTTTCAAATCTCGGCTCCGTTTCAAATCGCTACTACATACTGAACAGTACGAGTGTGTACAAACAGGTGAAAAGTACCCGGATTAAGTCCTGTTAGGTACTGTTTAATTGAGAGATTTGGGACGCAGCCCTGGGGCTTCTTCGCGTCACCTGAACACAGCGTAAACGCGTGTCCCGTGCGGAACACCGTGAGCTAGGTATCGGTGTATGGAATAAACGATTCCTCGATGCGAAAAATTTGAATCGATCATTTTTAGGAATCGAATTACTCGAGTTACTCGAGGAATCATTTCAGCCCTACTTGAAAGTGTAGTCGAGTAATGAAAACAAAACAAACTCAACAATTAGGACATACAGTGTATCACAAAAGTGAGTACACCCCTCACATTTCTGCAGATATTTAAGTATATCTTTTCATGGGACAACACTGACAAAATGACACTTTGACACAATGAAAAGTAGTCTGTGTGCAGCTTATATAACAGTGTAAATTTATTCTTCCCTCAAAATAACTCAATATACAGCCATTAATGTCTAAACCACCGGCAACAAAAGTGAGTACACCCCTAAGAGACTACACCCCTAAATGTCCAAATTGAGCACTGCTTGTCATTTTCCCTCCAAAATGTCATGTGACTCGTTAGTGTTACTAGGTCTCAGGTGTGCATAGGGAGCAGGCGTGTTCAATTTAGTAGTACAGCTCTCACACTCTCTCATACTGGTCACTGAAAGTTCCAACATGGCACCTCATGGCAAAGAACTCTCTGAGGATCTTAAAAGACGAATTGTTGCACTACATGAAGATGGCCAAGGCTACAAGAAGATTGCCAACACCCTGAAACTGAGCTGCAGCACAGTGGCCAAGATCATCCAGCGTTTTAAAAGAGCAGGGTCCACTCAGAACAGACCTTGCGTTGGTCGTCCAAAGAAGCTGAGTGCACGTGCTCAGCGTCACATCCAACTGCTGTCTTTGAAAGATAGGCGCAGGAGTGCTGTCAGCATTGCTGCAGAGATTGAAAAGGTGGGGGGTCAGCCTGTCAGTGCTCAGACCATACGCCGCACACTACATCAAATTGGTCTGCATGGCTGTCACCCCAGAAGGAGGCCTCTTCTGAAGTCTCTACACAAGAAAGCCCGCAAACAGTTTGCTGAAGACATGTCAACAAAGGACATGGATTACTGGAACCATGTCCTATGGTCTGATGAGACCAAGATTAATTTGTTTGGTTCAGATGGTCTCAAGCATGTGTGGCGGCAATCAGGTGAGGAGTACAAAGATAAGTGTGTCATGCCTACAGTCAAGCATGGTGGTGGGAATGCCATGGTCTGGGGCTGCATGAGTGCAGCAGGTGTTGGGGAGTTACATTTCATTGAGGGACACATGAACTCCAATATGTACTGTGAAATACTGAAGCATAGCATGATCCCCTCCCTCCGGAAACTGGGTCGCAGGGCAGTGTTCCAGCATGATAATGACCCCAAACACACCTCTAAGACGACCACTGCTTTATTGAAGAGGCTGAGGGTAAAGGTGATGGACTGGCCAAGCATGTCTCCAGACCTAAACCCAATAGAACATCTTTGGGGCATCCTCAAGCGGAAGGTGGAGGAGCGCAAAGTCTCGAATATCCGCCAGCTCCGTGATGTCGTCATGGAGGAGTGGAAAAGCATTCCAGTGGCAACCTGTGAAGCGCTGGTAAACTCCATGCCCAGGAGAGTTAAGGCAGTTCTGGGAAATAATGGTGGCCACACAAAATATTGACACTTCAGGAACTTTCACTAAGGGGTGTACTCACTTTTGTTGCCGGTGGTTTAGACATTAATGGCTGTATATTGAGTTATTTTGAGGGAAGAATAAATTTACACTGTTATATAAGCTGCACACAGACTACTTTTCATTGTGTCAAAGTGTCATTTTGTCAGTGTTGTCCCATGAAAAGATATACTTAAATATCTGCAGAAATGTGAGGGGTGTACTCACTTTTGTGATACACTGTACATGCCGCTCATTCTGAGTAATTGAAGCATTGATTGAAAGGGGGTTGTTCAAAATAATAGCAGTGAGGAGTTTAATTGGTGAAGTCATTCATTCTGCAGAAGAACAGGTGTGTCCATTTTGGCCCTTATTTAAGGTAGGAGGGTGGCAAATATTGCACAGGTTGGTCATAGCACATTTTCTTTTGAAATACTGGGTAAAATGGGTTGTTCCAGACATTGTTCTGATAAACAGCGTAGTTTGATTAAAAAGTTGATTGTAGAGGGAAAAACATACAGAGAAGTGCAGCAGATTATAGGCTGCTCAGCTAAAATGATCTCAAATGCCTTGAAGTGAAAACCAAAACCTGAAAGACGCGTAAGGAAGCGTGGAACTACTTTTCGAAAGGATTGAAGAATAGCCAAAATGGCAAAGGCTCAGCCAATGATCACCTCCAAAAAGGTCAAGGAACATCTGAAGTTACCAGTGAGTACAGAAGATGATTAAGTGGAGCCAATTTACCAGCAAGAACTCCTTGCAAAGTTCTGTTGTTTAGAAAAAGATGTGTTCTGAATGGGTTAAAATTTGCCAAGGAACACATTGACTGGTCCAAAGAGAAACGGCTCAACATTTTGTGGACTGGTGAAAGCAAAATTGTTTTTTTTTGGGTCTAGTGGCTGTAGACAGTATGTCAGACGACCCTCGAGCACTGAATTCAAGCCAAAGTACACTGTGAAGACAGTAAAGCATAGTGGTACAAAATTATGATATGGGGATGTTTCTCATACCATGGTGTTATGCCTATTTATCATAGACGAGGGATCATGAATCAATTTAAATATATCAGAATACTTGAGGAGATCATGTTGTCCTTAAAATGGGTGTTTCAACATGACAATGACCCAAAACATCTTGGTTACAGACAAACAAGATTGAGGTAATAGAGTGGCCAGCCCAATCCCCTGACTTCAATCCCATAGAGAACTTGTGGGCTGATATCTGAAACAAGTTTTTTTTAGGCAAAACCCAAAATTGCAGAAGAACTGTGGAATGTAGTCTAATCATCCTGGACTGGAATACCTGTTCAGAGGTGCCAGAAGTTGGTCGACTCCATGCAACACAGATCTCGGAAACAATTGTAATGCCACTAAATATTAGTTCAGTAATTTAAAGTAAAGTGAAACCTCAAACATTTTCAGCTATTTTTTTGAAGAGCCTAATATTAATTTTTCTTAATTTTCTGTAAAGGATTAACACAAACTGGCTAAATGTTGTTAATGTTTTGATTTAGAATTGAAAGTGTAGTACTTTCAGTGCATTTGCATTTATGGAAATAAAAGTTATTATAATGAGTTTGTGCTTTATTCGCTTTTTTAAAATCACTGCTATTTTTTGAACACCACTGTAGATACGACTTTTCGTATTCAGGTGCTTGGACAGGACGCCAATCTATCGCAAGGCTTACCAATATTCCCCTCACTAACATACAGTGTATCACAAAAGTGAGTACACCGCTCACATTTATGCAGATATTTAAGTATATCTTTTCATGGGACAACACTGACAAAATGACACTTTGACACAATGAAAAGTAGTCTGTGTGCAGCTTATATAACAGTGTAAATTTATTCTTCCCTCAAAATAACTCAATATACAGCCATTAATGTCTAAACCACTGGCATAAAAAGTGAGTACACCCCTTAGTGAAAGTTCCTGAAGTGTCAATATTTTGTGTGGCCACCATTATTTCCCAGAACTGCCTTAACTCTCCTGGGCATGGAGTTTACCAGAGCTTCACAGGTTGCCACTGGAATGCTTTTCCACTCCTCCATGACGACATCACGGAGCTGGCGGATATTCGAGACTTTGCGCTCCTCCACCTTCCGCTTGAGATGTTCTATTGGGTTTAGGTCTGGAGACATGCTTGGCCAGTCCATCACCTTTACCCTCAGCCTCTTCAATAAAGCAGTGGTCGTCTTAGAGGTGTGTTTGGGGTCATTATCATGCTGGAACACTGCCCTGCGACCCAGTTTCCGGAGGGAGGGGATCATGCTCTGCTTCAGTATTTCACAGTACATCTTGGAGTTCATGTGTCCCTCAATGAAATGTAACTCCCCAACACCTGCTGCACTCATGCAGCACCAGACCATGGCATTCCCAACACCATGCTTGACTGTAGGCATGACACACTTATCAGACTCATCAGACCATAGGACATGGTTCCAGTAATCCATCTCCTTTGTTGACATGTCTTCAGCAAACTGTTTGCGGGCTTTCTTGTGTAGAGACTTCAGAAGAGGCTTCCTTCTGGGGTGACAGCCATGCAGACCAATTTGATGTAGTGTGCGGCGTATGGTCTGAGCACTGACAGGCTGACCCCCCACCTTTTCAATCTCTGCAGCAATGCTGACAGCACTCCTGCGCCTATCTTTCAAAGACAGCAGTTGGATGTGACGCTGAGCACGTGCACTCTGCTTCTTTGGACGACCAACTGTTCTGTCTGTTCTGAGTGGACCCTGCTCTTTTAAAACGCTGGATGATCTTGGCCACTGTGCTGCAGCTCAGTTTCAGGGTGTTGGCAATCTTCTTGTAGCCTTGGCCATCTTCATGTAGCGCAACAATTCATCTTTTAAGATCCTCAGAGAGTTCTTTGCCATGAGGTGCCATGTTGGAACTTTCAGTGACCAGTATGAGAGAGTGTGAGAGCTGTACTACTAAATTGAACACACCTGCTCCCTATGCACACCTGAGACCTAGTAACACTAACGAGTCACATGACATTTTGGAGGGAAAATGACAAGCAGTGCTCAATTTGGACATTTAGGGGTGTAGTCTCTTGGGGGTGTACTGACTTTTGTTGCCGGTGGTTTGGACATTAATGGCTGTATATTGAGTTATTTTGAGGGAAGAATAAATTTACACTGTTATATAAGCTGCACACAGACTACTTTTCATTGTGTCAAAGTGTCATTTTGTCAGTGTGTTCCCATGAAAAGATATACTTAAATATCTGCAGAAATGTGAGGGGTGTACTCACTTTTGTGATACACTGTACATGTCTGTTTAGATGCCTGGCCAACCGATTTGAACCCAGATCTAAGTGGTGGTGGGCTAATGTAATAGTCTGTTGCGCCACCCAAATGTGTTAAATAAATTATATATACTTCAACATATTCTGGGCCTTCTTCTCAGAGGAGAGTAGAGGTTATTTTAATGCCCATGGTTTTGAAATAGGATGACCAACTAACGTAGTCAGGTGGCTTCATACTTTTGACCATTTAGTGTAGAAGAAAAATTGTTGATATTTGTGCTACAAATGCCATATCTTCTAGCTTGTGGATCATCTGAGTTATTATTTGTGTTTGCACCTTTCAGTGCAACTTCATGGTCTGTCAAATGAAGCTTCCAAATTAACCAGACCAGTCAAGCACAGCATAAACCTGTTGACACAGTATTGGATGGTAGGTAATGGTAGGTGGCTTTTTGGAAGAAATTCATAAAGTAGTGCTGGACATTGGGGAATCATGAATTACATGTAGAACACAATATTTTGATGGTTAGAACTATTTTCATGTTATTTATGCCTATTTATGCCACACTGATAAAGTTTTTTATTTAAATTAAATAACAAAAAACCTGTACTGGTGATGGGCTATGCTGTGATATCTCAGCACCCTGTTGTGGGTTTTCTGTAAACATGACAAAATCTGCTGGATAAAAATGCTCTGTAATATAAGAAATATATATATACTGTTCATATACAGTGGTACCATGAAACTCGTCAATCGGTTCTGGGAGTGGTGTTGAGTTTTTAAGGCGTTGAGTTACAAGGTATTTTTTCCCATAGGGATGTTTGGGAAACCTGTTAATGCGTTCCATGGTCCCGTGGATCTGCATATATTTTAGGCTAATGTAAAATAATGAGGTTGTTTTTGACACTTATAGACTGAATAGCACACATATAATATAAAAAACACTGAAAAAAATTGAAAAACAGTTAAAAATGAATAAAAAATACAATAAACCTGCACTTTACTTCTTTATTGTTTTCCTATGCTTCTTAATCATTGAGATGTTTCATCTTGGAATACTGTATTTCATTCAGTAAAGGCGCATTCACATAAGAAATGGCACAATAGCTTTTGCGCTGGCTGTGTCAATATTTTCTATGGAGTGTGCCGGTGCACAAAGCTTAACGTGACTTACTGTGCTAAAACGAGGGAGGAATTTCATTAGTGGAGAGAACTTATGAGCAGTAATAATTAAGAGAGTTTAGTGTTTCTATGTCAGTCTTTTAATACATTAAGTCACGTTAAGCTTTTTTTAATGATAAGCGTTTTAGTAAAAAAAAGCTGATTCTCACAATTTCTTAGAACCCCGAGCTATAACACGAGTTTAAAAGTGAAACAGGAGAAAAATCCAGCTAAACACCGATACATGTGGATGCTTTCAGAGTGAATTTGACAGTTATTCCACACAAATGCAGATTCGTCTCATATTAGCACTTTGATGACGTTTTACCGCACCTCTCAAGCCAAGTGCTGAACAAACGACAGTCTCACACACGTTGAGTTTAAGGAAAATGTCTAATTTAAGGGTACACATTTCTTGACAAAGGGCATTGAGTTTCAAAGATTTTGAGTATAGGAGACATTGAGTTACAAGGTACCACTGTACATGAATCACAGTGAATATCTGCTTATGTATCATCAACAATCTTCTGTCAGATCTGGGTAGATCTCTGTTCTACCTGTCAAAGGTGGTTAAGTTTAACCGTTTTTGATAGTTTTCTGGCAGGGGCTTGATGCGTATTCTTTATAGAATTGGCATTACTTCTATAGACAGGCCATTTCAAACCCACTTTGATGTGTCTCCCCATTTAACTTCTTGTACCCCCAAGTGAATCGAAGATTCCACTTCCTGGCTGACAGTTTGAAATTGTGAAGTTGTACAAAACAGTTCCAGAGCATAATAATACCACTACCGTGCTTGACAGTAGGTACAGATTTGTTGGGTTTGAACACCCCAGTCTTTTTTCTCCAACCATTCTGGCATGGGAGATTGTTATATCATGACAATGTCAAACATGACTGAGCCCCAGAGCTGGTCTGAGAGCTTAATGAGGACGTTACAAGAAACATATCATGTCTCTCTGTGCATGGTACTGCTCTGTGTGGACTCTGGCAGTACAAAAATGACCTGCAGCTTTTCTGTACCAGAACAGGGGTAGTGCAAACGGCAGTGGTTCTACGATAGGATATTAGAAATGACAAACTGGGTGCAAAAAAGGAAGAAAAAACATGGACAGTAACACCAGTGTCTTAGAAGCTTTTAATTTAATTTCTTAATGGTTCTTAGATTGCACAGGATCCTACTAGTTTTTTCTTTAATTATTAATGTTAATGAGGGGTTGCCACAGTCGATCATTTGACTGCATATTTGATTTGGCACAGTTTTATGCCGGATGTCCCTCATGAAGCAAACATTCTATTTATCCAGGCTTGGGACCAGCACTAAGGGTGCACTGATGTGTCCCCCCAGTGGCTATGTTCACATAATGCCATAAGCCTTCTGTATTTGTGAACCCAGCCCGGGATTCGAACACCCAGAACTCAGGCACTAATGTTACTAGCAGTCTGGGTCTTGTGGAAAAACATATGTTACTTTACATTAGAAGCATTAATAGATAACCAATTACTACTGAGAACATGTAGATATGCTTAGGGCATGATTGCCAGTAGTTTTATTTCAATATTCCAAGAACACTGCTGCAATGGAATGTTACTGGAAGTGCACCAGTTGCACTTCATGACCTCCAAACCCTGTTCTTGTTAGTTTAGACCAGTTCCTATGTCCTCTCTGTTAATGATGGAATTTTCCACTGTCCTACAAGGACACAAACATTTGGGTATATAAAAGGTGCAGGTGGTGCAGCGGGATATTCTGCTAGCAAACCAGCGCAGAGATTCTGAATTCCTCGGTTCGAATCTCGGCGCTGCTACCGGTTGGCTGGGCACCATCTACCAGGCATAATTGGCAGTGTCTGCAGCCGAGAGTAATTGGCGGGATGACCGGGCTATTTGCAAGGACCCTGATTAGCAGACAGAGTGCATGGGCGATAAAAAGGTTGTCTGCTAAGGACTGTGCAGTGAGCAGAAAATATACCCTCCTCAAATGCAATCAGGGATCCCCAGTAGAGGAAGACAAATTGACAATGCTAAATCGGGGGAAAAATGGGAGAAAATGCATAAAAAAATAGAAAAAAGGGAATGTTTTTCTTCCTTCTTATCATGCTGTCTTTCTGTGCTTTAATGCCTTGTTTAATGATTTTGAATCATTCATTATGACAGAAGCAATTGCTATTTTAGGGAACTTTATATTTTCAGAATTGCCACTGTGATTAAAGACATAAACGATACATAAAATTGGCTGTGAAAACTGTTCAAGAGCATTTTGGAAAATGTTTTTTTTTCTACCAGATTAACTACAACCCAAAATCTGAAAAAGTTGGGACAGAATGGAAAATGCAAATAACAAAAAAAACAACAACAACACAGAGTTTCTTACATTTACTTTGACTTTTATTTAATTGCAGACAGGATGAACAGGATGAGATATTTTCATGTTTTGTCTGGTCAACTTCATTTCATTTATTAATAAACATCCATTGCTGCATTTCAGGCCTGCAACAAGCCTGCAAAGGTTGGGACAGTAAAGCATTTACCACTTTGTAATGTTGCCATTCCTTTTCACCACACTTAAAATACGTTTTGGCACCGAGGATACCAAGTGATTTAGTGTTTCAGCTTTTATTTTGTCCCATTCTTCCTGCAAACACGTCTTAAGATGTGCAACAGTACGGGGTCGTCGTCTCATTTTTCGTTTCAAAATTCTCCACACATTCTCTGTTGGGGACAGGTCAGGACTGCAGGCAGGCCAGTCCAGTACTCATACCCTCTTCTTCCGCAGCCATGCCATGTAACTCCATATTGCAGTGCTTGGCAAAGGTTTGCCAAAGTAATCCCTTGCCCATGTGGTTATATCAGCTATTGTTGAGTGGCGGTTCTTGATGCAGTGCCGTCTGAGTGATCGAAGATCATGGGCGTTCAGCTTAAGCTTGCACCCTTGGCCTTTACACACTGAAATTCCTCCTGTTTCCTTGAATCGTTTAATGATATTATGCACTGTAAAGGGAGAAATATGCAAATCCCTTCCAATCTTTCTTTGAGGTACATTGTTTTTAAACATTTCAATAATGTTCTCACACATTTGTTGACAAACTGGAGATCCTCTGATCATCTTTACTTATCAAAGTTACCAAACCATGATTACAATCACCTGTTGGGCGGCACGGTGGCTAAGTGGGTAGCACTGTCGCCTCACAGCAAGAAGGTCCTGGGTTCGATCCCCAGGTGGGGCGGTCTGGGTCCTTTCTGTGTGGAGTTTGCATGTTCTCCCCGTGTCTGCATGGGTTTACTCCGGGAGCTCCGGTTTCCTCCCACAGTCCAAAAACATGCAAGTGAGGTAAATTGGAGACACTAAATTGTCCATGACTGTGTTCAATATAACCTTGTGAACTGATGAACCTTGTGTGAAGATAAACTATCATTCCTGTCATGAATGTAACCAAAAGTGTAAAACATGACATTAAAATCCTAATAAACAAACAAACAAACCATCACCTGTTGACATCACCTGTTTGGAATCACATCATTATTTAGTTTTTTCACCTCATTACTAGCCCTAAATTGCCCCTGTCCCAACTATTTTTGGAATGTGTTGCAGGCCTGAAATGCAGAAATTGAGGTATATTAACAAATGAAATGAAGTAGAGCAAATAGAACATGAAATATATTGGGTTCAAACTGTCTGCAATCAAATGAAAGTCAAAGTAAATGTGAGGAACACTGCATTTTTTTTTTATTTGCATTTTCCATACTGTCATAACTTTTTCTGATTTAGGGTTGTATATTTTATTTTTAAAGACAGGCACTGCATTTTGTTCAAATACATTTTTATTCATGTATAAAGCTACAGTATGTTTTTTATAAAGAATTTTTTGGGATACTTACAGAGGGAGTAAAACACATTCCAGGTAACTCTTTAATTTTAAATTTTTTTAAGGATGGGTATTAAAATTAAAAACAAAATAAACAAACTCATCAGAAAACTTCCAGTGTCAAAAAGGACTATTTGAAAAGGTTCACAGTTCACAGAGGTCTGAGCTTGTTTCATAGTAAACCATACTTCCCATGCACTGTAATCAAACAATAGCAAAGCTGCTTGATCTTTCATATTATCATCATAATGTGTGCAGTCATCCAACTCATTACAACATCAAGTATTATGATCTGGAAGATGTTTTCTCACTCAGATATATTCATCTACAATGTCTCCTCATCGTCCTCAGGACCACTGCTGGCCAAAGCAGGAAGCGACTCTTTCAGCAGAATGTCATCCACCTGCTTGGCACTGTCCACTGACTCCTCAGGGATGGAGGGTGGAAGGCTGTCAGCGTCAGAATTGTTAAGTACATAACCTGGCAGATCCATGTGGGCTGAGATGGAGGGTGCTGCAGTGCTGCGGTACACGCGACTGGAGAAGAGCGTAGTGGAGCGGGTGGCGTGTGCTCCTGTGGCCAGTTGCGACTGGCTACTGGTGCTGTTGTTGAGGCCCATCGGTACAGAGCCATAACGGTAACTCCCACACACCACTGGTCCCTTCCACTCAAAAGCTAGATTCCAGCGAGTCCAGGTCTTCTTGATTTCTGTCTGTACCTGAGGGAGATTTCATTAGACAGCAAGTTTAGAATGCAGGTTTGAGTAGGAATCAGCCTGTGCAATGAATCTTGTGCAATTTCAGATTTAACTCACCTCTCCATTGCAGAAACAGTAGATTATGGACACAAAGAAACCCTGAAAGGAAAAATCAAAGAAGAAGTCTAAGAAACTGCAAAAACCCAAAACACTTAACCTAAAATAAGTTATATCTAGCACCTTTGTACATTGCAAGACTTGCAGATTCTCATGTATGTAGACACTTTAATATCCTTGATGTATAACAGCACGTAACATTTAATGAGGTGCTTTCATCATGTGTGCATATACTGTGATGCACAAAATACCAACAGAGAAAGATGATCAAAGAAAACAGATCACACACACATACTAATGAGGACCAACACACTTGGAACAAAGCCTCCAGTGATAGGAAATACAGAAGATCTTAGTTTACATACACAAGAGCTATTTACTTAATAGTTATACAGATGTGGTTCATAAATGTATGTGGTCAAAAGTACATGGACAAAATTATAAGCTTGTTAGACAATGCATTAAAACATCTTTTCTCATTTTTTATTTAAATATCTTTATTACAAGGGTTTTGTGACCGTCACTGGGAGTTCTTTTTTGCATTCTGGGGCGTGTGTGTAGAAATACACCGATCAGGCATAACATTATGACCACCTCCTTGTTTCTACACTCACTGTCCATTTTATCAGCTCCACTTACCATATAGGAGCACTTTGTAGTTCTAAAATTACTGACTGTAGTCCATCTGTTTCTCTACATACCTTTTTAGCTTGCTTTCATTCTGCTCTTCAATGGTCCGGAACCCCCACAGGACCACTACAGAGCAGGTATTATTTGGGTGGTGGATCATTCTTAGCACTGCAGTGACACTGACATGGTGGTGGTGTGTTAGTGTGTGTTGTGCTTGTATGAGTGGATAAGACATAGCAATGCTGATGGAGTATTTAAACACCAACCAAAAATATCCAGCCAACAGCGCCCCATGGGCAGCGTCCTGTGACCACTGATGAAGGTCTAGAAGATGTTATGGGGGGGGTTTCAGGTGAACCCGTAGCAGAGGGGAACCCAAACAATAGATGCACAAAAAGGTCAGAACCACAAGTAGGTAATGGGGCTTTTATTGGAATTAACAAAACGAAAGATAATACTAAATGAACCAAACAACGGAGAACACTGGGGAAGCGGCTGGGGCGGTACTGATGGTAGAAGGCGCAGGGTGTCTGAGAGGTGAACAGGGGGAGCCGTGGTGTTCATCCGGGTGTGCAGGAAGGTGTCCCAAGCAGTCCAGGGTCTGGAGGAACACGAAGAGGCAGGTAGGAGTGGAACCAGGACACAAGGAGCGAAGGAGCCAAATCCAGGAGACGATAGGTAAGCCGGGAAGCCAGGTGGTGTGGGGATCGCTGGGCTGCAGACAGCAGAGGAAAAAACAACAAGGTTTAAAGGCTTGAATAGCAACAAGGTACTAAACTCACAGAGTAATGTGTAGTTCAGGAGTCAGACGTCACGGTACCGCGGTGGCAAGCAGACAATCTGGCGAAGAGCAGAGGAAAAGCCGGCGTTTATATGCAGTGGTTGATGAGGTGGTAAACGAGGCACAGGTGAGTAGAGTCCGCCCTCCAGCGATCTATTGGCTGGCTTCCGCAGCGAACTCCGGGAACAGTACCGCTCCAAGCCGCTAGGGGGAGAAGGGAGCCAAACAGGAAAAACCAACGCAAACACTAACAAGAACAAAAACCCGACCGGACTAACGGGGAATAAATAAACGCGGATGAAAACAAAACGCCAAAACGGGGAAAAACGAAAGTAAAAAGGTAAGAGCTGGGCGAATCCTAACAGTACCCCCCCCTCAACGGCCGCCTCTAGGCGGCCTACTGGGTCTATCAGGGCGTAGGCGGTGGAATTCTCGGATCAGGTTGGAGTCGAGGATAGCAGATCGGGGGACCCAGGACCGTTCCTCTGGCCCGTAGCCCTCCCAATCCACCAAGTACTGGAGACCTCGGCCACGCCTACGAATGTCCAACAACCGGTGAACCGTGAATGCTGGGTGCCCGTCGACGAGCCGGGAGGGTGGTGGGGGGTCGGACGGAGGGTTCAATGTGGACAAAGCCACTGGTTTAAGCTGGGAGATGTGGAAGGTGGGGTGGATGCGCATGTGGCGAGGGAGTTTCAAGCGCACGGATGTGGGGTTTATGATGTTCTCGATGATGTAGGGACCAATGTAGCGGGGGGAGAGTTTCTTGGATTCAGAGCGCAGGGGGATATTAGTGGTGGACAGCCACACGGCCTGACCAGGAGCATAGGTGGGGCCAGGTCTCCGATGGCGGTCTGCCGAACGCCGGTTGATGTCCCGTGTACGGAGGAGGGCTGCCCGGGTGGTCTTCCAGAGCCTTCGGCACCTACGGAGATGGTGCCCAACCGAGGGAACTGCCACATCAGCCTCTTGCTCGGGGAATAGTGGGGGTTGATAACCTAGGGAGGCCTCAAATGGAGATATGCCTGTGGCGGAAGAAATCAGGGAATTGTGGGCGTACTCGACCCAGGCAAGGTGAGCGCTCCAGCCCCTGGGGTTGCGGGCGGCCATGCATCGTAGGGCGGCCTCCAGGCCCTGATTTGCTCTCTCCGCCTGCCCATTGGACTGTGGGTGGAAGCCGGACGAGAGACTGACAGTCGCTCCCAAGGCTTTGCAAAAAGTCCTCCACACCTGGGAGGTAAATTGGGGTCCACGGTCTGACACGATGTCTGCAGGGATCCCATGCACACGGAACACCAGATTGATTAGCATCTCGGCCGTTTGGAAGGCTGTAGGAAGCTTGGGCAGGGCCGCAAAATGCACAGCCTTGGAGAACCGGTCCACCATGGTTAAGATTACCCTATTTCCATTAGATTCCGGTAGACCAGTGACGAAATCCAGGGCTATGTGTGACCATGGGCGACTTGGGACCGGAAGTGGGTGTAGAAGCCCCGCAGGAGGTTGGTGGGAGGCCTTATTACGTGCACAGGTGGTACAGGCAGCCACAAACTCCTTAACGTCCGTCTCCATGGATGGCCACCAATAATGTCTTTTTAAGAGCGACAGTGTGCGACCACTTCCAGGATGGCAGGCGATGCGAGATCCATGGGCCCATTGTAGGACGGAAGAGCGAGCTGTGGCTGGGACGAAGAGACGGGTTTGGGGTCCCGTCCTGGGATCTGGCTCCTGTGCCTGGGCCTCGGTGACGACCCGGCGAATGTCCCACGTGAGTAACCCAACGACTCGACTGGGCGGAAGGATAGTTCCAGGGCAGGTTGGGGCTTCTTCTGTGGAGAACTGGCGAGAGAGAGCGTCCGGTTTGACATTACGCGACCCAGGCCGGTAGGTCATCGTGAAGTCAAACCGGCCAAAGAAAAGAGCCCATCTAGCCTGCCGAGAGTTCAGCCTCTTTGCCGCCTGGACGTAAGACAGATTCTTATGATCCGTCCAGACAACAAAGGGCTGAGCGGCCCCCTCCAGCCAGTGCCTCCACTCCTCCAAAGCCAGTTTCACAGCCAGCAGCTCACGGTCGCCGACGTCATAGTTGGTCTCGGCTGGGGATAGGCGACGGGAGAAGAAGGCACAGGGGTGCAACCGGTTATCGGGCCCCGCCCGCTGGGATAGGACTGCCCCTATCCCAGTATCAGACGCATCAACCTCCACAATAAACTGCCCGTCGGGGTCCGGTTGAATGAGAATGGGGGCAGATGTAAACAGTGCCTTGAGCCGAGAGAAGGCTTCTTCGGCCTCTGGGGGCCAGGTAAAGGGGATCTTGGTGGAGGTAAGGCGAGTGATGGGTGCCGCGACCTGGCTGTAATTGCGGATAAACCGCCTATAGAAGTTGGCGAACCCGAGGAAACGTTGGAGCTCCTTGCGCGAGGTGGGAGTTGGCCACTCGGTCACCGCACAAATCTTGAGGGGGTCGGCCCTGACCCGGCCACTCTCGAGAATCACCCCCAGGAATTCCACAGTGTCAGCGTGAAACTCACACTTCTCCGTCTTCACGAATAGTCTATTCTCCAAGAGCCGCGAGAGGACTTGGCGGACATGTGCTCCGTGTTCTTCCTGAGACCTGGAAAAGATTAGAATGTCATCTATGTACACAAACACAAACCGGTTGAGGTAGTCCCTGAGCACGTCGTTCACCAGCGCTTGAAATACCCCAGGAGCATTGCACAACCCAAATGGCATCACAAGGTACTCGAAGTGGCCCAAAGGGGTGTTGAATGCTGTCTTCCACTCATCGCCCTCCCGGATCCGCACCAGATGATAAGCGTTGCGTAGATCGAGCTTGGTGAACACTGTGGCCCCCTGCAGGGGTTCAAAAGCAGAGGAAATCAGGGGCAGAGGGTAACGGTTCTTAATGGTGATTTGATTAAGACCCCTATAATCAATACAAGGCCGCAGGGTCTTGTCCTTTTTCTCCACGAAGAAGAACCCCGCCCCCAGGGGGGAGGACGATGGGCGGATGATCCCGGCGGCGAGGGACTCGGAAATGTAGCTCTCCATCGCACTCCTTTCGGCACGAGAGAGGTTGTACAGCCGACTGGTAGGCAGTGGGGCGCCAGCCAGCAAATCAATGGCGCAATCATAGGGTCGGTGAGGGGGTAGGGACTGGGCACGGTCTTTCCGGAAAACCTCACGGAGGTAATGGTACTCCAGGGGCACGTTGGATAGGTCAGTGGTTACTGCAGGAGGAATGGCGCGAGCCTTGTCCCCAGGCTGTGGAATGGCTGAGACCAAACAGTTGGCATGACAGAAATCGCTCCAAACCACCACTCGTCCTAGGGCCCAGTCGATATGGGGATTGTGGCGCGCCAACCAAGGGTAGCCCAGGACTAGGGGGGTCTGGGGGGCCTTGATAACAGCAAAAGAGAGAGTCTCCCGGTGGTTTCCCGAGAGGACAAGGGTTAAAGGCGTAGTGCGGTGGGTAACCCGGGCAATAATTTGCCCATCCAGGGCGCACGCGGTGACTGGGGGATCCAGGGGTTGTAGGGTGCACCCTGTCTGGGCCGCCAGCCCCTCATCGAGCAGGTTGTCTTCAGCACCCGAGTCTACTAAGGCCTGGAGAGGGACCGAACAACCGTGCCAACAAAGGGTGGCCTGAATGCGGAGGTGGAGTTGCCTGGGTGGTGGGGGTTGCTGAAAGTTGCCCGCTAGTACCCCCACGGCTACTGACGGGCCACCTCTTTTGGCCGAGCAGGGCACGTCCGCAGAATATGGCCCGCCTGACCGCAATAAAGACATTGCCCGGTCCTGAAGCGCTGAGCCCGCTCCTCGGGGGCTAGCCGGGCACGCCCCAACTGCATGGGTTCAGGCTGTGGTGTAAGGGATGAAGGGGTACAAACAGAGCCACCAGGGGGCTCCAGGGGACTGGGCAGAACAAGGGGTAAATGAGACACAGGACCGGGTCTGGTCGTCTTTTCACGGCGCCGGCCACGGAGGCGGTTGTCCACGCGGATCGCCAGAGCGACCAGGGAGTGAAGGTCAGGACTATCCTCCCTTACCGCCAACTCGTCCCTCAGGGGATCGATGAGGCCCCTCTGGAAAGCCTCCCGAAGAGCCTCCTCGTTCCACCCAGAGTCGGCAGCCAAGGTCCAAAACTCAATCGAGTATTCAGCTACGGACCGGGAACCCTGACGCAGGGAAAACAGACGAGCGGATGCGCTCCCCGAATGATCCGGGTGGTCAAACACAGTTTTGAATCGGGCAAGGAAGTCAGAGAACGACCCTGCCCGAGGGTCCACCTGCGACTGAACCGCCTCTGCCCAGGAGAGGGCTCTGCCCCTTAGGTGACCTATAATAAAAGCCACCTTACTGGCATCAGTAGCGAATGTGGTGGGGCGCTGACGGAAAATGGACTGGCACTGGAACAGGAAGCCTCGGCACCTATCCAGGTCCCCATGAAAAGGCTCAGGATTAGGGATAGGTGTCTCCAACGGGACCTCAGGGATCGCGGGGTCCGTCGAAGCCGCGGACGGTCCCATGAGGGCCTGAGGGTCAATGGAAGGAACTGGATTGGGAGGGTTTAGACGGGCAACCTGTTGGGTCAGGTCCGCGAGCCGCTGGTTGAGTGTCTCTAACATCTGATTGTGGCGGCTCAGGATCATTCCCACTGTAAGGTCCTCACCTGTTTGTGCATCTGAGGGTTCCATAGTGGCCAGATTGTACTGTTATGGGGGGGGTTTCAGGTGAACCCGTAGCAGAGGGGAACCCAAACAATAGATGCACAAAAAGGTCAGAACCACAAGTAGGTAATGGGGCTTTTATTGGAATTAACAAAACGAAAGATAATACTAAATGAACCAAACAACGGAGAACACTGGGGAAGCGGCTGGGGCGGTACTGATGGTAGAAGGCGCAGGGTGTCTGAGAGGTGAACAGGGGGAGCCGTGGTGTTCATCCGGGTGTGCAGGAAGGTGTCCCAAGCAGTCCAGGGTCTGGAGGAACACGAAGAGGCAGGTAGGAGTGGAACCAGGACACAAGGAGCGAAGGAGCCAAATCCAGGAGACGATAGGTAAGCCGGGAAGCCAGGTGGTGTGGGGATCGCTGGGCTGCAGACAGCAGAGGAAAAAACAACAAGGTTTAAAGGCTTGAATAGCAACAAGGTACTAAACTCACAGAGTAATGTGTAGTTCAGGAGTCAGACGTCACGGTACCGCGGTGGCAAGCAGACAATCTGGCGAAGAGCAGAGGAAAAGCCGGCGTTTATATGCAGTGGTTGATGAGGTGGTAAACGAGGCACAGGTGAGTAGAGTCCGCCCTCCAGCGATCTATTGGCTGGCTTCCGCAGCGAACTCCGGGAACAGTACCGCTCCAAGCCGCTAGGGGGAGAAGGGAGCCAAACAGGAAAAACCAACGCAAACACTAACAAGAACAAAAACCCGACCGGACTAACGGGGAATAAATAAACGCGGATGAAAACAAAACGCCAAAACGGGGAAAAACGAAAGTAAAAAGGTAAGAGCTGGGCGAATCCTAACAGAAGATGACCAACTCGAACGGCAGCAATAGCAGTACATTGCACTGAATGCATCAGAAAAGCAGACAAAGACATTTTCAATAGTGGGCCTAAGTATTCCAAAAAAATCTCCTTTCAAATACAAATTTGAAAAAAGTAAGTCACCATCAACTTTATGTAAGTGTTGCAAGGGGGCCCAGCTCCCTCCTGAAACATGGACATCCATCAATGCAACACACATTAACACATTACTACCTCATCCTCAAGTAGTGAAAATCCAGAGAAGCCAGTTCATCTTCAGCATATTTTTGAGGGTGGAAGAAACTGAAATACCCAGAACAAAACCTTACTGACAGTATTCTTAAAAACTGTGGTGCAAGTAGTACATCCTTTTTCAAACTGCTCCATTAGGAATGTATGTATTCACTGCAGACAACACGGCTTTTGAGAAAAAAGAAATAAACAGCACAGGGTGAGCAAAAAAATTTTCTTTTTTTATTTGAAAGTATAATAGTGAGGAAAAAAACACACTACGGCACCTGTAGTTAAAACAGAGACCCCCTCCACAACAAAAACAAGGTTCAGTAATTAAGATTAGAAGAACCTAGTGTTATTTGTTAATTACTACCATAATAGTTCTATTTAAGTGGTTACCTTATTTAAAGAGATTGAATGATTGAGTGAAAAAGAAAAACAAATGTTTTAGTA
Source organism: Trichomycterus rosablanca (assembly GCF_030014385.1). Classification (NCBI taxonomy): domain Eukaryota; kingdom Metazoa; phylum Chordata; class Actinopteri; order Siluriformes; family Trichomycteridae; genus Trichomycterus; species Trichomycterus rosablanca. Next base: position 23,632,000 of record NC_085999.1, read on the forward strand.
AAAAGTATCAAAAGTGTTATTTTTATTTTGGATTTTATTTTTGTAGAACCCCAAATCAGAAAGAGTTGGGACAGTATGGAAAATGCAAATAAAATAAAAATGCAGTGTTCCTTACATTTACTTTGACTTTTATTTGATTGCAGACAGTTTGAACCCAAGATATTTCATGTTTTTTCTGCTCAACTTCAGTTCATTTGTTAATAAACCTCCATTCTTGCATTTCAGGCCTGCAACACATTCCAAAAAAGTTGGGACGGTGGCAATTTAGGGCTAGTAATGAAAAAACTAAATAATGATGTGATTCCAAACAGGTGATGTCAACAGGTGATTGTAATCATGGTTTGGTACAAAAGCAGCATCCAGGAAAGGCTGAGTCTTTGATGAGCAAAGATGATCAGAGGATCTCCAGTTGGTCAACAAATGTGTGAGAAAATTATTGAAATGTTTAAAAACAATGTACATCAAATAAAGATTGGAAGGGATTTGCATATTTCTCCCTCTACAGTACATAATATCATTAAACCATTCAAGGAATAAGGAGGGATTTTAGGGCGTAAAGGCCAAGGGCGCAAGCTTAAGTTGAACACCTGTAATCTTCGATCCCACAGATGGCACTGCATAAAGAACCGCCACTCAACAATAGCTGATATAACCCATGGGCAAGGGATTACTTTGGCAAACCTTTGTCAAGCACTACAATACAGAGTTACATGCACAAATGCCACATAACTTTACTGTGCAAAAAAGAAGCCTTATGTTGACCATGTCCAGAAGCGGCGTCAACCTCTCTGGGCTCGGAGGCATCTAGGATGGACCATCACACAGTGGAAACGTGTATTGTGGTCAGATGAATCAGCATTCCAGGTCCTTTTTTAGAAAAAATGGACATTGTGTGCTCTGGACCAAAGATGAAAAGGACCATCCAGACTGTTATTAGCAACAAGTCCAAAAGCCAGGGTCTGTCATGGTGTGGGGTTGTGTCAGTGCCCTTGGCAAAGGTCATTTACACTTCAGTGACGGCAGCATTAATGCAGAAAAGTACATTGAAATCTTAGAACAACATGTGCTGCCCTTAAGACGTCATCTTTTCCAGGGACGTCCATGAATTTTTCAACAACACCATGCAAAACCACATGCTGCACACATTACAAAGGCATGGCTGCGGAAGAAGAGGGTACGGGTACTGGACTGGCCTGCCTGCAGTCCTGACCTGTCCCCAATAGAGAATGTGTGGAGAATTTTAAAACAACAAATGCGACAACGACGACCCTGTACTGTTGCACATCTTAAGACGTGAAAAGGAATGTATATAAAATGGTCCTTGGCTTCGTTTGAAACATCTAAAAGCCATTGATTTATTATCTGGAATATGTACTTCTCACAAAAATGCACTTACAGTTTACATAAGAGGGGGTAGAAAAGAAGGTTGTGGTGAGGTCACAAATGTTTTAGCCTTAAAATTTTATAACTGACCGAAAAAATGAAGTGAGATGCTCTAACCATTCTAACCATTCATCACCCAGTTTGTTTACTCAGATTTAAAGGACACACAATGGTTCAACCTCAAAACACATGTGCCTGGTGTTTCACTTTTCTTTTAGGGGGCTTAATACTTTTCAAAGCACTGTACCAGCCATAAGTGAGCTTTGTATAGTAAATATTTCCTCTTCAGCACAGTGGGCTGGGCAGCCAGGATCCTTTCTGTGTGAAGTTTCCATATAATATATATATATATTTATACACTGATCAGCCATAACATTAAAACCACCTCCTTGTTTCTACACTTACTGTTATTTTTAGCAGCTCCACTTACCATATAGGAGCACTTTGTAGTTCTACAATTACTGACTGTAGTCCATCTGTTTCCCGGCATGCTTTGTTAGCCCCCTTTTTTAGGCTGTTCTTCAATGGTCCGGACTCTCCCAGGACCACCACAGAGCAGGTATTATTTAAATGGTGGATCATTCTCAGCACTGCAGTGACACTGACATGGTGGAGGTGTGTTAGTGTGTGTTGTGCTGGTATGAGTGGATAAGACACAGCAATGCTGATTGAGTTTTTAATTACCTCGCTGTCACTGCTGGACTGAGAATAGTCCACCAACCAAAAATATTCAGCCAACATTGCCCTGTGGGCAGGGTCCTGTGACCACTGATGAAGGTCTAGAAGATGACCACTTCAAACAGAAGCAATAGATGCGCAATCGTCTCTGACTTTACGTCTACAAACTGGACCAACTAGGTAGGAGTGTCTAATAGAGTGGACAGTGAGTGGACATGTTTTTTTTTTTTTTAACTGGAGCAGCGCTGCTTTGTCTTATCCACTCATACCAACACAACAGACACTAACACACCACTGCTATGTCATTGTCACTGAAGTGCTGAGAATGATCCACCACCTAAATAATACCTGCTCTGTGGTGGTCCTGTGGGGGTCCTGACTATTGCAGAACAGGGTGAAAGCAGGCTAAAAAGGAATGTAGAGAAACAGATGGACTACAGTCAGTAATTGTTGAACTACAAAGTGCTTCTATATGGTAAGTGGAGCTGATAAAATGGACAGTGTGTGTAGAAACAAGGAGGTGGTTTTAATGGTACGGCTGATTAGTGTACATAACAATGTATATTAGACAATCTATATTATTGGTCATATTGTCTATACATATGCCCACAACCGATATTTTGTATATATTTATAACTATAACAATATCTTTATTTCTATATTTATACTTATATATCTGTATATATTGTTTATAAGAATAGATACACTACTGCTCCTATTATTATTATTGTACCAGATGCACAATTTGCACATACTTTCTTTGTATACCGTATATTGTATATATGCACATTGTACATTCTTACCTACTTTATTTGTATTAGTTATTTTGCTTGTTCAACTATCTGTCTGTCTGTCTGTCTGTCTGTCTGTCTGTCTGTCTGTCTGTCTGTCTGTCTATCTCTATGAATGTGTGTGTGTCTGCTCTGTGATGGGCTGATGACCTGTCTGGAGTGTTTCCTACCTTGCACCCCATTATTTAGACCAGGGGTGTCAAACTCATTTTCACCGAGGGCCACATCTGTAACGTATCCTGCTATGATTGCAGTCTGCCTTTTAAGCCTTGGACAATTTGTTGTCTTTCTTGGAGGCTAAATTCTGTGCTTGATGTCAAAATGCCAAATTAATACTGCATATTTATAATGTATATCTACAGTTATATTGTACTCCTTTACCACAGACACGACCTCATAACACAAGAGACGTACCGGTATTTCTTCTTAAAGCACAAACTTGTATTCACTTTCCCATCTTTCATTAAATTACCCTCCTTCTGCTTCAATTTTCTCTTCTTGTACATTTTGGGATTATTTGTAAATATTTCTCAACATCACTTGTTGGAAAACCGCCTCAGTTAAACACTGATGTGGAAACACTGCCATGTGGTGGGATGCGGTCACTTTGCAGGTCACAAAATCGACATGCATTGTGGGAGATGCAGTTTATGTATGATTTTACAGGGTATTTTAAGACAATCATATGTCTTTTAAGCTCTCGCGGGCCACATAAAATTATTTAGCCTGTGAGCCTTGAGTTTGACACATTTATTTATAATTTAGACCTATCGCAACTTTAACCAGAATAAAACGGTGGTAAAACAGACTATGCATGAATGAATGATTCCATGTGGAAAAAATAGAGGTTCAAAAAAAATTTCCAACCTGAATCAAAATACATAAATATTAATATCTGACATTGTGTAATGAAGTTAATATTTGATTATGTTATATGTAAATACCTGAAAGGAGTTGAAGAAGAGCTCGCAGTACATGCGCACTTCCCAGCCAAGTCCCTCGAAGGTGTAAGGCATTCCCACAAACACAATGTAGTGTACACCAAAAACCAACACCAACACCAGTGTGGACTTTGCCAACTTCCTGATGAAATACACAGAAAGGAATATCATTGCATGTGTTAATACAAACGCTTAAATCAGCGTTTTAGAAGAGGTACAGACATGAACAAATACTGAGCATGAAGAGGTACAGAACACAAACAGTTAAATATGTTTTAAATAAAATGCTATATTTTAATAAAGTACTGTAAAAGTATTGTTTAAGTGCTAGACTTAAATCAGTCTATGATTGCATTAAAAACGGTCACTGCGACTACAATGGAGGAAACACTGGGCTTAATTATTTTTCTCCAACACACTTCTCCCACAGGAGAAGTCATAATTTTCCACCTCACAGTAAAGGTAATAATGTTAAGTTATATATAAATATAGGGTGATATTCTGTATGGTTACAGGCATTCACATAAATGTTCCTGGCATCTCTAAAAACACAAACTGATTTTATTGATTTGAATATAAATGATGCATTGACAATAATAATAATAAAAAACTTCAGCCAGTGCACACAGCAGAGCGGTCTAATTCACTTGTCCACCACCAGGGAGAGTTTGAGCTCTCAAATTCAGATCTTAAAGTGGTACCGGTTTGTTATACCTGGATACTCAGGGCAGGTTAAACAGGGTTTCTCCTCATTACCAATGCAACCTTGAATCCTGATTACTGGGCAAGATGATGACATCAGGTGGAGAAACACGTAGGGCATATTTTAACTTTCTGTACAATCAAGATTCCAGATTAACTTTATTGTCATTTTACTGTACACCAAGGTGCATAGAAAGATGAGATTACATGCATTGGGTTCATCCTAAGAACACCGCAGATTAAAAATATATATAAAAAATAGTAATAAAAAATATGAAAATGTGTAGGACTGAAATAGGTACATCAATAGTTGCATACACCGATCAGCCATAACATTAAAACCACCTCCTTGTCTCTCCTTGTTAAACACCTCACTGTCACTGCTGGACTGAGAATAGTCCACCAACCAAAAACATTCAGCCAACAGCACCCCGTGGGCAGCGTCCTGTGACTACTGATGAAGGTCTAGAAGATGACCAACTTAAACAGCAGCAATAGATGAGTGATCGTCTTTGACTTTACATCTACAAGGTGGACCAACTAGGTAGGAAGGTCTAATAGAGTGGATAGTGAGTGGACACGGTATTTAAAAACTCCAGCAGCGCTGCTTTGTCTGATCCACTCATACTAGCACAACATACACTAACACACCACCACTATGTCAGTGTCACTGCAGTGCTGAGAATGATCCACCACCCAAATTACACCTGCTCTGTTGTGGTCCTGACCATTAAAGAACAGGGTGAAAGCAGGCTAAAAAGGTATGTAGAGAAATAGATGAACTACAGTCAGTAATTGTAGAACTACAAAGTGCTCCTATATTGTAAGTGGAGCTGATAAAATGGACAGTGAGTGTAGAAACAAGGAGGTGGTTTTAATGCTATGGCTGATTGGTGTATATTAATATTCACATGCTGAAAAAGTGGCTGAAAGCACATTGTGGTTATTACAGTGTGGAGTATTGCACATGTGTAATTCCACATAATTATTACACATAATGATTATTGCACATTATGATATGTGATATAAGATACTGCACAAATGATTTATCCTTAAATGAATATGCATCAGAATTTGGTTATTTTGTTTTGTTCAGGAGTCTGATGGCGGTCGGGTAAAAGCTATTTCTAAATCGGTCCGTATTAAAGCGTAGACTTATGAACCTTTTACCTGAGGGTGAAAGGGCAAACAGGCTGTGACACGGGTGAGTGGAGTTACTCCTGACTTTCGACAAAAGGTGTTTTTGAGTCAGATCCTAGGGGGAGTCTGGCCCCAATGGTCTTTTCCGCTGCCCTAACCACTCTTCTCAAGGTCTTTATTTCTGAGGTGCTGCAACTCTCATACCAGAGAGAGATGCTGCTGGTTAAAACACTCTCTACTGTGCCTTTATAGAAAGTGGTGAGGATGGGTGGACTGAGGAAATGCAGGTGCTGGTGAGCCTTTTTTAACAAGAGAGGAGGTGTGCAAGGACCAGGTCAGGTTGTTCATAACGTGAACCCCTAGGAACTTTGTGTTCTGGACAATCTTAACAGGAGTACCATTGATATAGATCGGGGTGTGCATGGACTGTTTTCTCCTAAAGTCAATCACCATCTGTTTGGTTTTATCAACATTCAGGACCAGGTTGTTGTTGCCGCACCATTTCACAAAAAGTCTCACCTCCTCCCTGTATGCAGTCTTATTGTCCCACATCGGTTGTGTCATCTGCATACTTTTTGATGTGATTTGTGCTAGACATTGCACAACAATCACGGGTCATCAGGTCTGGCTACACTGTATGGCTTTGTGAGAATCCACCACTGGCTGGACTTGGTAGCTTACAAGCATGTTCGGGCGGCACGGTGGCTAAGTGGGTAGCACTGTCGCCTCACAGCAAGAAGGTCCTGGGTTCGATCCCCAGGTAGGGCGGTCCGTGTTCTTTCTGTGTGGAGTTTGCATGTTCTCCCTGTGTCTGCGTGGGTTTACTCCGGGTGCTCTGGTTTCCTCCCACAGTCCAAAGACATGCAAGTGAGGTGAATTGGAGATACAAAATTGTCCATGACCTTGTTATAAGCTCATGACTGTGATATAACCTTGTGAACTGATGAACCTTGTGTAATGAGTAACTACCGTTCCTGTCATGAATGTAACCAAAGTGTAAAACATGACGTTAAAATCCTAATAAACAAACAAACAAAGAAGCATGTTCATGAGCATCTATTGCTGTTTAACAATCCACATTGTTTGACACTATATCAATGACAAAATAGTATATGACCAGTAGTGTTGCTACTGTTTGTTATAATGTTTAATACACTTTTTGTAGTTTATAATGCAAGTTTTCTAGTGAGGTGAGAAAGTAAACTCAAGAATGTCAATGTGATTGCAGGCGTGGTGACACAGTTTATTGATGCGACAACTGAAAATTAGAAACCATACTGCAATGTTATGGTCTCAACTAAGTGTTGCTGTCTGATTAAATGAGCACCTGGAGTTTAACAAACAGCAGAATGGAAAGTCGAAAAACCACGACCGGATTACAGTTATAATGGTAAAAATTATATGTCTTTGCAGTTGGCTTGCTCTCTAATTAAATGTGTATGGGGATATTCCGAATAACCTTTCAACACTCCAAAGTGAAAGCCAGTAATTATTCTGACATTTGGTTCATGATCAGTGACTTTTTCCCTCCCAATTTGCATCAGCAGAGCAGATGAAACAAACACTTTTCTCATTCGTTTCATTTAGATGAGCAAACAGCACAAAATAGAGTGAGACGTCTGTTATCACAACCAAACAGAACAAAACTCCTGTAATCAGTCAACATTGTGTATTAGCAGCCATCTGGGGGTAGTCATTTCACCCCTCATATCTTTTTGCCTCAGGTTATTGTGCCTAGAGCCTTCACTCCTTCTCTTTTGGCTAGAAAATAAACCAAACCAAACCAAATCCCTAAAACATAGTACTAGTACAAATGCCTTTTCTCATTTACTGCTTTCTAAGTACAGCTTAGAAATACACCAACCAGGCATAACGTTATGACCACTGACAGGTGAAGTGAATAACACTGATTATCTCTTCATCACGGCACCTGTTAGTGGGTGGGATATATTAGGCAGCAAATGAACATTTTATCCTTAAAGTTGATGTGTTAGAAGCAGGAAGAATGGGCAAGCGTAAGGATTTAAGCGAGTTTGACAGGGGGCAAATTGTGATGGCTAGACGACTGGGTCAGAGCATCTCCAAAACTGCAGCTCTTGTGGGGTGTTCCCGGTCTGCAGTGTTCAGTATCTATCAAAAGTGGTCCAAGGAAGGAACAGTGGTAAATCTGTGACAGGGTCATGGGCGACCAAGGCTCATTGATGCACGTGGGAATGAAGGCTGGCCCGTGTGGTCTGATCCAACAGACGAGCTACTGTAGCTCATATTGCTGAAGAAGTTAATGCTGGTTCTGATAGAAAGGTGTCAGACTCCATGCCTTGAGAGGTTAGGGCTGTTTTGGCAGCAAATAGGGGGACCAACACAATATTAGGAAGGTGGTCATAATGTTATTGCTATCAATGTACAGTGTATCACAAAAGTGAGTACACCCCTCACATTTCTGCAAATATTTTATTATATCTTTTCATGGGACAACACTATAGACATGAAACTTGGATATAACTTAGAGTAGTCAGTGTACAACTTGTATAGCAGTGTAGATTTACTGTCTTCTGAAAATAACTCAACACACAGCCATTAATGTCTAAATGGCTGGCAACATAAGTGAGTACACCCCACAGTGAACATGTCCAAATTGTGCCCAAAGTGTCAATATTTTGTGTGACCACCATTATTATCCAGCACTGCCTTAACCCTCCTGGGCATGGAATTTACCAGAGCTGCACAGGTTGCTACTGGAATCCTCTTCCACTCCTCCATGATGACATCACGGAGCTGGTGGATGTTAGACACCTTGAACTCCTCCACCTTCCACTTGAGGATGTGCCACAGGTGCTCAATTGGGTTTAGTCCATCACCTTTACCTTCAGCTTCCTCAGCAAGGCAGTTGTCATCTTGGAGGTTGTGTTTGCTCTGTTTCAGAATGTCACAGTACATGTTGGAATTCATGTTTCCCTCAATGAACTGCAGCTCCCCAGTGCCAGCAACACTCATGCAGCCCAAGACCATGATGCTACCACCACCATGCTTGACTGTAGGCAAGATACAGTTGTCTTGGTACTTCTCACCAGGGCGCCGCCACACATGCTGGACACCATCTGAGCCAAACAAGTTTATCTTGGTCTCGTCAGACCACAGGGCATTCCAGTAATCCATGTTCTTGGACTGCTTGTCTTCAGCAAACTGTTTGCGGGCTTTCTTGTGCGTCAGCTTCCTTCTGGGATGACGACCATGCAGACCGAGTTGATGCAGTGTGCGGCGTATGGTCTGAGCACTGACAGGCTGACCTCCCACGTCTTCAACCTCTGCAGCAATGCTGGCAGCACTCATGTGTCTATTTTTTAAAGCCAACCTCTGGATATGACGCCGAACACGTGGACTCAACTTCTTTGGTCGACCCTGGCGAAGCCTGTTCCGAGTGGAACCTGTCCTGGAAAACCGCTGTATGACCTTGGCCACCATGCTGTAGCTCAGTTTCAGGGTGTTAGCAATCTTCTTATAGCCCAGGCCATCTTTGTGGAGAGCAACAATTCTATTTCTCACATCCTCAGAGAGTTCTTTGCCATGAGGTGCCATGTTGAATATCCAGTGGCCAGTATGAGAGAATTGTACCCAAAACACCAAATTTAACAGCCCTGCTCCCCATTTACACTTGGGACCTTGACACATGACACCAGGGAGAAACAACGACACATTTGGGCACAATTTGGACATGTTCACTGTGGGGTGTACTCACTTATGTTGCCAGCTATTTAGACATTAATGGCTGTGTGTTGAGTTATTTTCAGAAGACAGTAAATCTACACTGCTATACAAGCTGTACACTGACTACTCTAAGTTATATCCAAGTTTCATGTCTATAGTGTTGTCCCATGAAAAGATATAATGAAATATTTGCAGAAATGTGAGGGGTGTACTCACTTTTGTGATACACTGTATAAATGATTCACTATATCCCCAAAAGCATTTGGACACCGGACCATGAGCTGAAGTCCCAATTAAAAAACCACCTCTATATGATCTTTTTAACTATAACAACAGCTGGGCTGGGCACTGATGTTGGTCAAGAAATCTTTAATTGATGTTCCAGTTTTAACCAAGCTTTTCCTGTCTTTAAAGACAGACAGAGGCACAGTCATACTGGAACATGAAAGGGCCTTCCCTAAACTGTTGCTGCAAAATTGGAAGCATATATTTTCCTCTAAATAACTGAAATGTGGTGGCAGCCATTCAAGAGCTGCTCCACATTTGCAGTCGTCTTCCTCTGTGAGGTCTAGCCTGACTGACAGCAAGGGACATAAATATGTAGCAGCACGTTGATCTGTGAACCTCTCAGTTTACAGCAGCGTTTCTCAAACTGTCGGGCGTGACTGGGTTTGGCGCGCCTGACCAAAATTAAGCGCGGAACCAATGTTTTAACATCAGAATTTTTTTTTACAATGGACAATAAACAAACCGTGTTTTCAGGTCTGTCAGTATTAATTCTGACAGAGTCTAGATCAGGGGTGCCCCCCCACCACCGCTTTGCCGACAACATTGTTGCGGAAGCATTTCTGCACGCAGGTGTTCCCACAGAGACGCAATTCAACAACGCACCTCAAACAAGTAGTTCTCCATCAAAACAGTGCAGTAATACACTCAACATAAGTTTCAACCACCAACACAATTACACAAGAAGTACAGTACTACTACTACTTACTGCTACTAAGTACTACTTAGTGCTACTGCTACTTACTACGTTGTGGCACGTTACGAGTAAAGGCACCAACGGGCTCTGCACGTTCCAGTGTTGCCAGATTGGGCGGTATCTGCCAAATTGGGTGGATTTTGTTGAAAAACTATTTAATAGCAGTTAAATAACACTTCTATTTAAAAGAAAATATTCCGTTTTAAGAAGCTCCAGCATTGTAGAAGGCTATTAAAAGTAAAGTCAATTTTCATTGCTGATTTGGCTTAATAGTGTTGGTCAGTCTGTGTCATATTGTTAAAAGAAAATTTGTTTTCCATGCATTCACGCTATTATGTTCTGGGGTTCAATTGAGTGTCATCAATTGAGTTACACACAAGTTGGCAGCCAAATGAAGTATTGCAAAGGAATATCTTTGAAATTCTTCCTCATAATGTTAAGGTTTTTTTTAGTCACTTGCTCTGTAAAGCTGAATATCAATATTAGAACTGAAGCGCATTTAAAAAAGCTTCAAAGCTTTTTTGAAAAATGATGAGGCTGACCTTAAAAAGTAGATCAGGATGACCAGTAGACTAAAACAGCAGATCTCAAGCCATGAAAGTGTGTAAACCCCTGGTCTAGATTTACAGAATGGAGATAAAAAATAAATGTGATAAGACTTTTTTGGCACAGATTCAACTTTATCTTTTTTTGCAGTGTTTGCAAACTTAATTTCCTTTTTTTAAATAGCTGACTGGTTGAAGGAGCAGTTTAGTGATGGCAAAAGTGGTTTGATAAAGTCAAGTACAACAGAAATGACTGATATAAAGGTCAAAGGAACATTAATGATCTTTGAAGTTATATCAACAAAGTTAAAACTGGCCTATTTTTGTCAGCTTTTTTTTTGGGAGGGAGGGGGGGGTTGGGGGGCATGAGAGATTTTCATCTTCCAAAGGGGGGCGTGACAAAAACAGTATGAGAACCACTGGTTTACAGTCACCTCTGTCTTGTATCCCACTGTGCTGCCCACATTGGCCGGCAGATGGAGTATGAGGTCCAGTTGCATGTGAACTGTCAATCTTATTTGATTGACAAACACCTGTGCCATAAAAAAACAGAAGGAGCTGGTCAATCTAAAAACCACAGCAATATTTAATCAAGGTGGGCTGCTCGCTTTCCATCATGGGCTAGCATACCTTATCAAAAGGGCCGTACTAAATTTACAGGGAAATGTGCTTAATTTCATGGACCTCGTTTTTCAAAGATCACAGATTTCATGGATTTATTATTTTTTTTTTCTTCCTTTTTCTCCCCTTTTAGCGCATCCAATTGTTCAATTAGCATCGTGCTTCCTCTCTGTCTATGCCGAACCCTGCCCTGACGGAGGTGATTGAAGCTAACCCGTATCCCCTCCGAAACACGAGCAGCAGCCAGATGCATCTTTGCCACCCACACATTGACGAGTTTGGCGCCACCTAGCGTTGCATGCGGAGAGACACACCCTAAGGGCACCCTCTCCCATCTCTGTGTAAGCGCCTCCAATCAGCCGGCAGAGAACGCAATCGCATTCTGACAGAGAGAGACCCACATCCGGTTCTTTGTCCCACCCCCCACATGAGCAACCGGCCAATCGTTGCTCATATAGCCACTCAGCTTCGAACCGGTAAAGCAAGGCTGGATTCGATACCACGCTTCTCAGAATCCAGCCCTGGTTGCAGCGCGTTTCTTTTTACCGCTGCGCCACCTGAGCGGCCAGATTTCATGGATTTTTAAAGAAAAGTAAAAGTTAAAGTCATTAAATACCACTCATAAATTGAATAGATAGAATAAATGGAAAGTACTGTACAATACACAGCATAGCCTACCTTAATAGTTGAACGTAAACTAGAACATTCAGCGACAGTCTCAAACATACCCCCCTTCTGCATCCACAGAATTGGTTGGAAGTTTTCCAAACTCAAGTGGTGTTTTTAGCTGCTGTGAAATTGTGACTAACCGATAGCTAACTGAATTGCCATAGGATTGCTAGTGTAACAGACTTTTCTGTGGTGTAGTGTGCTGACAATGTTTGAAGTATGTGTTTACGTATTGAGTGCATTTCGTCCATAGTGAATTCCATAATCAATGGAAAAGTGTGCTTCTCTACACACGTGATCATTTTTCTGTAATCTGTTCTGCACCTCAAAAGAACAAGAAAGGTGAAGTATTAAGCTCCTGATAGTTTGTCTATGTACAGTTTATTTCATTCTTTCTTTATAAAATTCTAAACATGCTCAATTACACTAGGACCGCCTCATAGTGCAAATTAACCAGCAAACGTAAGGCACTAATCACAAACCTTAAATTTTGAATTTCACAGCTAATTTCATATTACACAGGAAACAGCTCATTTCACAGTTCATGACGTGATTTTCACGACCGTAAATTAGGCAGGGACTTATTTATCAGTGGGTGTTTGTCCCCCTCCCTCCCCCTTCCAATCTCTACTGATTGACAGACACCTGTCCCTTTTAAGGGTTAATTGGCCTCACATGGAAGGATTCTTATATATCACAGCTTTTTACTCATCTCTTTTACCACATGGCATGTCTGCACTTTTGAAGCTGTGATGCTAGATCACTTCTGTTTTCGCTGACACAAAATGTCAGAACTCTGTTTATTTCTGGGAACTCGTCCTGCTGTCTAGGTTGTAGGGCCCTTATGTGGGAGAGTGAATTGACCCAAGCAGCCTGTTTTCTGAGTAGGATGCACCCTTAAAACCACTGGTATGTGCAATTGAGTGCGAGTTGGTTTGGTGGCTGATACATTCGAACACTGCTGACACTGGTAGGTTTAAACAGTTCCCTGCCTTTCCTGTTTTCTGAGAGCTTGGCTTTTTTCATGGATGGCCAGAGTAGCCTGTCATATCACGATATTCAATTCTCATTTCTGTACGATCTTTTTTTATCTGCTTTCTCCGTTGTGGGTTGTAGATGTACTATGTTTTAATTTACTTTGTTTCTAATAATTTGGCCATCTTATTTGTGTTTTTTTAGCCACAGTTTTGTTCTATCTTAATTAAATCTGCATATGAGTCCTATTTCTTATCTTGCAGGTGTGTCACAGATTTATTTATTTATTATTATAGTAGGCGGCACGGTGGCTCGGTGGGTAGCGCTATCGCCTCACAGCAAGAAGCTCCTGTGTTCGATCCCCAGGTGGGGCGGTCCAGGTCCTTTCTGTGTGGAGTTTGCATGTTCTCCCCGTGTCTGCGTGGGTTTCCTCCGGGAGCTCCGGTTTCCTCCCACAGTCCAAAAACATGCAGTCAGGTTAATTGGAGACACTGAATTGCCCTATAGGTGAATGAGTGTGTGTATGTGTGTCTGCCCTGCAATGGACGGACGGCCCGTCCAGGGTTTTACTGTGGGAACTGGGATAGGCTCCAGCACCCCTACCCCCGACCCTTATTGGATAAGCGGTTAAGAAAGTGAGTAAGTGATTATTATAGTAATTAAAAGGAGTGTTCTAATACTTTTGTCACTATATAGTATAGTAAGTATAGTATAGTATTATTACAAGTACATTAATGATTTTTTACTTATGGGCTTTTCTCTTTATCAATTTATCTTTGATGTGCTTTAGAAAAAGTATTTGCCCTTTGTCTGCTCTAATCTGTGGAATCTCTGCATTGCTCTAATAGGAAGAACCAGTTTTGCCTGCGTGCTTGCTTGCCAAGAAGAGCCGCAGGCAGGCAAATGCCTTCTAAGAATTAGAATGCTTTTATTTGTCATATATACATATACAGGTGTATATACTTTGCGTATCCCAAGCCTGGCTCAGACATCGTTCGGCACCCCTGGAGCAGAGAGGGTTAAGGGCCTTGCTCAAGGGCCCAACAGTGGCTGCATGGCAGCGCTGGGATTCAAACTCTCAACCTTTTAGTTGATAGCCCAAAGCTCTACCCACTAGGCTACCACTGACCCATGGAAGACACAAGCTTACACTGCCGGATTTTTACAGAAATCTTTAGCATGTATGGAGGACAATGCTGCTCACTCCATATTCTTCTGCTTCTCAGTTCACTGTAGAAGGATTTGCTGTAGTGAAGGTTTACCATGTGCCAGCCTTTAGACATTCAACCTGAGGCTTAAGTTTCAGTGAAAATTATGTCAGATTTAAACTTGCATTAAATGTTATTAAATTTGCCATTTTTTTTAGTTATTTTGTTTATGCATTTTTCCCCTTTTTCACCCAACTTTAGCGTATCCAATTATCCAATTGCATTATGCTTCCTCTCTACTGATGTTGATCTCCACCCTGGTTGAGGAGAGCCGAGACTGACACACTCTCCCATCTTTTCACCTGCACAAGGCGTGTTCATATGTGGAACAGCTTTGTGTACAGAGAGCCACACCCTGACCCTCATTATCCCCTGTTTCTGTGCCATCAATAAGGTGCCATCAATCTGCCAGAAGAGGTCGTAATTGCATCAGTTATGAGGAATCCCCATCTGGCTTCCACCCTGTATGAACAACAGCCAATCGTTGTTCATGTAGGTGCCCAGCCTGCCTTATAGCAGAGCTTAGATTTGTACGATCAGTTCAAAATGTCAGCTCTGGTGTGGTAGCGTGTTTTATCACTGCGCCACCTGAGCGCCCTAATAATAAAATTTGCACATTTTAAAACACAAACACTTAATAAATCAGAGCATAATAATAAAATGTATATATACAGTATATATATGTATATATATATATATAAATATATATATATATATATTGGTTGTGTACAAACCTGTACTGTTTTCTTGTGTCGTATCTACCTGCGTTGGTCTCTCGGATTTTGGTTGCCAGCACCCGTACAATATTCACAAACAGGATAAAGTTTAGCTGAGCAAAAAAGAATAGACAGAGGAAGAAAATCAATGTTGTGTGTTTTTCATATATTTATTAATACTGCTGCCAAAAGACACAGCTAGGGCTGCAACTATCGATTATTTTTGTAATCGAGTATTCTATCGATTATTCCAGCGATTAATCGAGTAATCGGATAAGAAATACTTTTGCTTTAACAAAGAGCAAAAACAAATACATATTAGATTAAATAAGACATGTTTCTTAAACCAAACTGTACATTTGTATTCCTTGCATACAGGACAGTTTAAAAAATTTTAAATGCAAAAATAAATAAATCAAAAATAAATCAATTTACTTTTAAAATGTAAACAGGCAACCTGAAACATCAGGTCATCAAGTCATAAATAATAATAAACAAAAATACATGAACATAAGCCTGTAATTTGTGCAATTTTCAAAACTCAAAGTTTCAGCTACAGCTCACGCAGAACATAAAGCTTTAATATTTTGTTGGGAGGTTTTGTGGTGTTTGTAGGGGGATAAAAATCTGTCAGGATTGTGTCTCTAGATGAGGTAGATCTGGTGTGTGTGTGTGTGTGTTTGCCTAAATCTTCATAAAAGCCTGTGGTGGTTGAAACGAAGTAAAGTCAGTAAACATGAGTAAAGTAAACACGACGCTCTGATGGTGTGGATGTTATACTGAGTTTTAGTTTTATCAGCTTAAGATGATCTCAAACTTTCTGTGGTTTTCTCTGTCCAGTCTCCTCCTGTTCGCTATTTTCTCTCTATATTTTGCAGTCCGCGCTATCAAATCTCGGCTGCGTCCTAAACTGATACGTTCAGTTCGCAGGAGCGGCGAACGTGTCCAAATACGTAGTATTCATTAAACTGTCCGCAAAAAGAACCCGGATTAAGTCCTGTTAAGTTCTGTTTATGTTTAAGATATTTGGGACGCAGCCCTCAGATTCTTCACGTCACCTGCACACAGCGTTAAACATGCTGCGCAAAAGTGAAAGTCGTCCGTGTAAAACACCGTGAGCTGTATATGGTTGTGCGGATTAAACGATTCCTCGATGCAAAAAATTTTAATCGATGATTTTTAGTAATCGATTTACTCGAGTTACTCGAGGAATCGTTTCAGCCCTAGACACAGCTAATTATTACACATACCAAGACTAGTACTGGTCCAGTAAATGCAGTGTTACAGACAAACACCATTTCAAGTACATTTAACAGTTCATCATGATTTGACTTTGAACTTCCTGATCAAACCAAGGTTAAAATGATGAATTGTTTGAGAATGGTAGCTTTTCTCTGTGGGCTGTAACAGATGGATATGTCAAGACAGTTGTGTTCAGATTAATGGCTTTTCCTCACTAATCTAGGAGCTTACTCAGTGTCCATGAATAATCACGTAAGTTTGATTTGTAATAAGAATAAACAATTTATCTTAAAATTACACTAGGCCACTACCACTGGGATCCAGAGTTCAAATCCCCAGCAGTGTTATCAGCCTGTTAGACCTTCTTAGAGCCCTGACATTAATCTACCAAACAGATTTTGGATGATTTTGGATCAAACATTAGTGCCTGACTATAGAAATGCTCTTTTGAATGAATAAGTACAAATCCCCACAGTACCACTTTAAAAAATCTTGTAGAAAAGGGGAAAGAGCCACAAAGGATAAGAGGGCAACTCCAAATTCATTTTGAGCATGAAGAACATTTATATTCTGTTTCTTAGAGTTGTGGATGATTAAAATGATCCTATTAGAAATACACTCTGCTGTGCTCTGCCAGTTTCCACCCAGTGGGTACGAGAGAAAACAGCTGTACATCAGCATGCCAACACTCAAGTTAATGAAGTAATTGACCTGCATAGCTGATTTAAATTAAGTAAACATCAGGATGTTTACAGACTGCACTTGTTGAAAGACAATTAGGAAACATGTTTTTCCCTAATGACTAGGGCCCTAACTAATTCACGGCCATGTAAATCACGTCATGGACTGATGTAATATGCAGTTTCCTGTGAAATTCAAAATGTAAGGTTCGTGTTTAGCGATTTAATGTTTTTCATTCACATAGCATTTAAAAGCCTTACGTTTACTGGTTAATTTGGACTATGAGGCGGTCCTAGTGTAACCGAGCGTCTTCAGAGTTTGCTGAGTAAAGTAAGAAATAAACTGTACACAGACAAACTATCGGGATCATAATAGTTTACTATATTGTTCTTTTGAGGCACAGCACAGACTACAGAGAGATGATCACATGTGTAGAGAAGCACACTTTTCCATTTATTATGGAATCCTCTAAGGAACCAAATGCACATACATCAAACATTGTCACCACAGAAAAGTTGGTTTCACTAGCAATCCTACGGCAATTCAGTTAGCAATCGGTTAGTCAAAATGTTAAAGTCTAAAGCAGTTAAAAACACTACTCGTACACAGAGGGGAGTGTGTCAAAACACAGATGAGAATTTTCGTGTTAAAGACAGAACATGTAACATGTAGAACATGTAGAACGGAGCCTTACTGTATGTTCTAGGTTTACATTCAACCATTAAGGTAGGCTATACTGTGTATTGTAGCTTTCATTTATTCTATTATTAAATTTATAGAATAGAATGCCTTTATTTGTCATATATACATACAGTGTATCACAAAAGTGAGTACACCCCTTAAATTTCTGCAGATATTTAAGTATATCTTTTCATGGGACAACACTGACAAAATGACACTTTGACACAATGAAAAGTAGTCTGTGTGCAGCTTATATAACAGTGTAAATTTATTCTTCCCTCAAAATAACTCAATATACAGCCATTAATGTCTAAACCACCGGCAACAAAAGTGAGTACACCCCTAAGAGACTACACCCCTAAATGTCCAAATTGAGCACTGCTTGTCATTTTCCCTCCAAAATGTCATGTGATTTGTTAGTGTTACTAGGTCTCAGGTGTGCATAGGGAGCAGGTGTGTTCAATTTAGTAGTACAGCTCTCACACTCTCTCATACTGGTCACTGAAAGTTCCAACATGGCACCTCATGGCAATGAACTCTCTGAGGATCTTAAAAGACGAATTGTTGCGCTACATGAAGATGGCCAAGGCTACAAGAAGATTGCCAACACCCTGAAACTGAGCTGCAGCACAGTGGCCAAGATCATCCAGCGTTTTAAAAGAGCAGGGTCCACTCAGAACAGACCTTGCGTTGGTCGTCCAAAGAAGCTGAGTGCACGTGCTCAGCGTCACATCCAACTGCTGTCTTTGAAAGATAGGTGCAGGAGTGCTGTCAGCATTGCTGCAGAGATTGAAAAGGTGGGGGGTCAGCCTGTCAGTGCTCAGACCATACGCCGCACACTACATCAAATTGGTCTGCATGGCTGTCACCCCAGAAGGAAGCCTCTTCTGAAGTCTCTACACAAGAAAGCCCGCAAACAGTTTGCTGAAGACATGTCAACAAAGGACATGGATTACTGAAACCATGTCCTATGGTCTGATGAGATTGTTTGGTTCAGATGGTCTCAAGCATGTGTGGCGGCAATCAGGTGAGGAGTACAAAGATAAGTGTGTCATGCCTACAGTCAAGCATGGTGGTGGGAATGCCATAATCTGGGGCTGCATGAGTGCAGCAGGTGTTGGGGAGTTACATTTCATTGAGGGACACATGAACTCCAATATGTACTGTGAAATACTGAAGCAGAGCATGATCCCCTCCCTCCGGAAACTGGGTCGCAGGGCAGTGTTCCAGCATGATAATGACCCCAAACACACCTCTAAGACGGCCACTGCTTTATTGAAGAGGCTGAGGGTAAAGGTGATGGACTGGCCAAGCATGTCTCCAGACCTAAACCCAATAGAACATCTTTGGGGCATCCTCAACCGGAAGGTGGAGGAGCGCAAAGTCTCGAATGTCCGCCAGCTCCGTGATGTCGTCATGGAGGAGTGGAAAAGCATTCCAGTGGCAACCTGTGAAGCTCTGGTAAACTCCATGCCCAGGAGAGTTAAGGCAGTTCTGGGAAATAATGGTGGCCACACAAAATATTGACACTTCAGGAACTTTCACTAAGGGGTGTACTCACTTTTGTTGCCGGTGGTTTAGACATTAATGGCTGTATATTGAGTTATTTTGAGGGAAGAATAAATTTACACTGTTATATAAGCTGCACACAGACTACTTTTCATTGTGTCAAAGTGTCATTTTGTCAGTGTTGTCCCATGAAAAGATATACTTAAATATCTGCAGAAATGTGAGGGGTGTACTCACTTTTGTGATACACTGTATATACGTGTACAATACAATGAATTTCTTTCTTCGTGTATCCCAATTTGTTTGGAAGCTGGAGTCAGAGCACAGAATCAGCCATTGTACAGCGCCCCTGGAGCAGAGAGGGTTAAGGACCTTGCTCAAGGACCCAACAGTGGATGCATGGCAGAGCTAGGATTTGAACTCTCAAACTTTTAATTGATAGTCCAAAGCTCTACCCACTAGGCTACCACTGTCCCTTATAAGCATTATTTAATGACTGCGTAAAATGTGGCACATTTCTTAAAAAATCCATTCAATCTGTGATTTTTGAAAAACAAGGTCCGTAAATTAAGCACATTTTCCTGTGAATTTAGGAGGGCCATAGGTATATTCTTTTGCAATAATCACTTTGTAGTAAAGGTTTTCACCTTCAGAAGCTGACTAGCAGTTTGTTAAGGTCATACTCAGCAGGTTAGTTTTTTAAACATTAAAGCCAAATAATGGTAATGACTGTCTTATAACATTTAAAACGGAAGGCCAACATTAAGTCAAAAATACTGGAATGGCAAACACCAATTTGAGAGTTTATGCTAGTGCTTTTTTCAGTACTCTCAGTATGATAAAAGTAAAAAGTGCTTCTCTAGTGACTTTAGAGCAGGGGTTTTCAACCTTTTTGGACATGCGCCCAAGTGTGTGCCATGCGTGGTGCGAGGGGGGGGGGGGGGCGCAAGTTCACGGTTGGCACACGAAGGGGGGCTTTGTGTGCCAACCGTGAACTTGCGCGCCCCCCCCCCCCCCCCCCCCTCCCCCAACTTGCACCACGCCCCCCTCCCCTTCGTCAACCACCGCACAGAAATCATTGAGAAAGCTTCTGACAAGCTAAAAGAACGTAATTAATGTTGTGCACGTTATATATTCTTGCTGATTGAAAAGGGCGCCACCGCCCCATTCCTGAGAGAGCATCCCCTCCGGTCTAAAGTCCCTTGGACTGACATGGTCAGGTTTGTATTATTGTTATTATTTATAGTATTATTAGTAAATATATATATATATATATATATATATATATATATATATATATATATATATATATATATATATATATTAATATGACCACCTATGCAGCCCCATACGCAACAAACTGCGATGCACTGTGTATTCAGACACCTTCCTATCAGAACCAGCATTAACTTTTTCAGCAATTTGAGCTACAGTAGCTCGTCTGTTGGATCAGACGACACTGGCCAGCCTTTGCTCCTCATGTGCATCAATGAGCCTTGGCTGCCCATGACCCAGTCACCGGTTTACCACTGTTCCTTCCTTGGACCACTTTTAATAATAATGTAATAATAATGTAATTGAAATTAAATTCAACGACAAATATTGAATAAACAATTGACTACTGGTACTTTAAAAATACAGTAGATCTATCATATATAGGTTACTGTATATATGCTAAGTGCCTGGTGAAGCAAGTGCTGGTGAGACTCAATCGCATGAGGCAATTCTCAGCGGTGGTGGGCTGGCACATTATATTGCTGCACCACCTAATACCCAAGAAGCTTTGATTTTACATGTTCAAAGTAAGACATGTACCATACAACCCCTGGCAAAAATTATAACTCTTGGAGGATGTTCTTTCAATTGTTTAATTTTGTAGAAAGAAAATAAATCACTGACATGCCACAAAACTATCATTTTTCAAAATTCCAAACCTCTGGCATTAAGAAACAATAAAAAAGAAAGAAATATTATTGTTGTGGACAGTCACAATTGCTTTTGTTAGATCAAGTAGAGGAAAAAAATATGGAATCACTCAATCCTGAGGAATAAATTATGGAATCACTCTGTAATTTGCAGTTCTAAAACAACCACCTGCAGCAGATTAAATTTGCTAATTATTCTTCAGTTTAAAAAGAGTGCTCACACCTTGGAGAGCTGTTGCACAAAGCGGATTGACATGAATCATGGCTCCAACATGAGATGTCAGTTGAAACAAAGGAGAGGATTATAAAACTTCTTTAAGAAGTTAAATCATCACGGAATGTCAGAAAAGATGTTGGTTGTTCCCATTCAGCTGTGTCTAAAATCTGAACCAAGTACAAACAAAATGGGAAGGTTGTAAAAGAGAAGCATACTGGAAGACCTAGGAAGACATCAAAGCGTCAAGATAGAAAACTTAAAGCAATATGTCTTGAAAACAGAAAATGCACAACAAAACAAATGAGAAACAAGTGGGTGGAAAGTGGACTCAATGTCTGTGACCAAACTGTAAGAAATCGCCTAAAAGAAATGGGATTTACATACAGAAAAGCCAAACAAAAGCCATCATTAACACCTAAACAGAAAAGAACAAGGTTAAAGTGGGCTAAAGAAAAGCAATTATGGACTGTGGGTGACTGGATAAAAGTGATCTTTAGTGATTAATTACGAATCTGCATTGGGCAAGGTGAAGATGCTGGAACTTTTGTTTGGTGTCTGTCCAATAAAATTTATGAAGATAACTGCTTAAAGAAAACATGTACATTTTCACAGTTGTTGATGATATGGGCCTGCATGTCAGGTAAAGGCATGGGGGAGATGGCAGTCATTACATCTTCAATAAATGCCAAAGTCTGAATTGAAATTTTGGACACTTTTCTTATTCCATTAGTTGAAAAGATGTTTGGTGATGATGACTTCATTTTTCGAAATGATAATGCATCTTGCCATAGGGCAAAGGACGTGGAAACTTTCCTTCAAGAAAGACATATAATGTCAATGGCATGGCCTGCAAATAGTCTGGATCTCAATCAAGTTGAAAATCTCTGGTGGAAATTGAAGAAAATGGTCAATGACAAGGCTCCAACCTGCAAAGCTGATCTGGCAACAGCAATAAAAGACAGTTAAAGCCAGGTTGATGTAGAATACTGTTTGTCATTAGTTAAGTCCATGCCTCAGAGAGTTCAAGCTGTTATAAAAGCCAGAGGTGGTGCAGTACTAATGGTGCAGTGTTTTTCTCATGATTCCATAATTTTTTTCCTCAGATTTGAGTGATTCCATATTTTTTTCGTCTACTTCTAAAAAAAGCAACTGTGACTGACCACAACAATTATATTTGTTTAATTTTTTTATTGTTTCATAATGCCAGAGGTTTGGAATTTTGAAAAATGATAGTTTTGTGGCATGTCAGTGATTTATTTTTTTTCTACAAAATTAAACAATTGAAAGAACATCCTCTAAGAGTGGTGATTCCATAATTATTACCAGCACTAGCTATAAAATACCTCTGATGATTAATACTAGTAAAACTCAAAGCATAATGAGATCACCAACACAGGCCCAAAAAGAACAAAAAGTGGGTGCTTTAATTGCAGACACATTCAGAAGTTAAAAAAATCTAAACAACTAAATGATTTAATGCTTTAAGTGGAAGCTTTGTAAAAGCTACGGCAGAAAATGCTGAACGTGAACCATTCAACTCAGCTGACAGGGGTACCATTTGGAAACAAAGGGCCATTGCACAATAATGAGATGCACAACTCAAAGTGCAGTACAAGCCTGGGCCACTGAGCAAAGGCAAAAAAGAAATATGGATGAGTGAGTATGTCATGGTAGGTTTTCTACGTTTAATTGCATTTATTTCTTGAAAAAGCCAAATAATACGTTTAACAAGCAATGTTAAGTAACCAGCTGTTAAGCATTGTGGAGGATCCATCTGACTGAAATCATTAGGTTATATGCATTGTCGTATAACAGGCAACATATTGAAGGTAGATTTACAGGACAAGATGCACCCTATTGTTGATAATACCAATATACATAGTACTGAAATTACTCAACAGTTGTTTAATGAGGGTGCATGGGGAGCACAGCAGTCCAACTCATTTGTACACCAGCACAGAAACCCAACTTTAAGTATCTGCTCTGCCACTGGACTGGTCAGGTAATGTACTACCCAGAGTCCAAGACAGGCAAGGTTGAACTAGAAATCATCCCCCCTCACTGAAACAGAGTCTAGAGTCTACCAGCACAAACAGCTAAGAAAAACAGAGAGTATAGTTTGATCACTGTAGTTGGAAAGAAACGTCTGGCTGCTGCACATGTGTGAGAGAAAGCTTATGCTAGCCTAGCCTTCAACCCCAAATCAGAAAAAGTTGGGACAGTATGGAAAATGCTAATTAAATAAAAATGCAGTGTTCCCTACATTTACTTTGACCTTAATTTGATTGCAGACATTTTGAACCCAAGATATTTCATATTTTGTCTGTATAGGCTGAGTCTTTGATAAGCATAAGGATTTGCATATTTCTCCCTCTACAGTGCATAATATCATTAAACCATTCAAGGAATCAGGAGGAATTTCAGTGCATAAAGGCCAAGGGCGCAAGCTTAAGCTGAACGCCCGTAATCTTCGATCCCTCAGACGGCACTGCATCAAGAACCGCCACTCAACAATAGCTGATATAACCACATGGGCAAGGGATTACTTTGGCAAACCTTTGTCAAGCACTACAATACAGAGTTACATGCACAAATGCCACTAAAAACTTTACTGTGCAAAAAAGAAGCCTTATGTTAACCATGTCCAGAATATGTCAACTTTTTCAGGAACGTCCATGCATTTTCCAACAAGACAATTCAAAACCACATGCTGCACACATTACAAAGGCATGGCTGTGTAAGAAGAGGGTACGAGTACTGGACTGGCCTGCCTGCAGTCCTCACCTGTCCCCAATAGAGAATGTGTGGTGAATTTTGAAACGGAAAATGTGACGATGACCCCGTACTGTTGCACATCTTAAGACGTGTTTGCAGGAAGAATGAGGCAAAATAAAACCTGAAACACTAAATCACTTAGTATCCTCGGTGCCAAAACGTCTTTTAAATGTGGTGAAAAGAAATGGCAACATTACAAAGTGGTGCTTTACTGCCCCAATTTTTTTTGGAATGTGTTGCAGGTCTGAAATGCCGGAATGGATGTTTATTAATAAATGAAATGAAGTTGAGCAGACAAAACATGAACTATGTCATGTTCATCCTGTCTGCAATCAAATAAAAGTCAAAGTAAATTTAAGAAACTTTTTTATTATTTACATTTTCCATGCTGTCCCAACTTTTTCTGATTTGGGGTTGTAATAATTATGAATACAGTGATACGTAAGGTGCATTTCATGGCTTCTGCGATCACTAGATTAATACATTACTTAACCTTTATTACGTGCGGATTGCAAGGTAGATCTCAACAACATGGATTTTTTTTCCCTCATATAACTGTTCATCATTCTATCAATAACTATTAAGGACAGTTTCAACAGCATTTCAAGACGAATTATATTTATTTATTCATTATTAGGATTTTAACGTCATGTTTCACACACTTTGGTTACATTCATGACCGAAACGGCAGTTACTCGTTACACAAGGTTCATCAGTTCACAAGTTTAATGGACAATTTTGCATCTCCAATTAACCTCACTTGCATGTCTTTGAACTGTGGGAGGAAACTGGAGTTCCTGAAGGAAACCCACGCAGACACGGGGAGAACATGCAAACTCCTCACAGAAAGGACCCCAACCGCCCCACCTGGGGATCAAACCCAGGACCTTCTTGCTGTGAGGTGACAGTGCTACCCACTGAGCCACCGTGCCGCCATCTAGAAGGCTCTTTGTTATCTTGTATGTATTGGTGGCATTTTTAGAATTACAACAGCACCCTCTGTGTTCCTCTGTAAATTAAGTTGTTACTTTTTGTTAACAAGTGTTTGTTAAGTTTTTACTGTTCTACACTTTTAATAAAGATGGCCACTTATTCATTCACAACATCTAACTTGCTCTTTGTGGGTCCAAGTGGTCGTCTGCTGCAGGCTGCAAATAAATCCGCCAGCAGAAGTGCTCCTTGATGCTAAGACTCACGAGAACTTCTTATGAATTGTAATAGTTCGGGTCTGGCAATAAAGCAATCATCTTTTTATTTTTAAGCTTACTGAAAGCCTCTTGTTGTACCTTTATAAATTCCTATGCTCCTTCATGCTCAAGCTGCTTTTAAACCTCTCAGTTTTTTGTTAGACACATAAAATGTGGACAGGTATTAAGCCACAAGAAGCAACATTGGTAGCCCCTTTATATTAGACGGTCTTAAGGGGCAGCAAAATGGCTTGGGGTAGCACTGTTGCCTTATATTAAAAAGGTCCTGGGTTTGATTACCAGGTCCTTTCTGCATGGAGTTTCCATGTTTTTCCAGTGTCTTCCTCCTTTAGTCTGTCAGAGTCTAAAGACATGTAAGTTAAGTGAACTGGTGCAGCGGTTCCACATGCACACCAGAGCTGGGATTTCGAATACATCGTATCGAGTCTCAGCTCTGCCATTCGGCTGAACTGGGCGGCTATATTAACAATGATTGCCTATTGTTCACAGGGTGGGACAAGCCGGAACAGGGTTTCTCATGACTGATGCATTTACAACCTCTACTGGCTGATTGATGGCACCTGTGCAGAGTTGGGGAATAATGCTAATCAGGGTGTGGCTCTCCGTGCACAAGGCTGATCCACATATGAACTCGCCTCGTGCAGGTGAAAAGATGCAGCACGATACTGCACACGTGTCGGAGGGGGCATGTGTCAGTTGCGAAGCTCCTCAGTCAGCAGCGGAGGGTTGTATTATTGGTAGAGGTGAAGTGTAACACAATTATGGTAATTAAATATGACTGGATTAGGGGAGAAAATTGGGGTGAAAAATAAAATGATGGCACTGAATTTAAACTGATGAATCATGTGTAACCTGTAACTTCTTGTGCTGTTATAAATATAACCAAAGTGCAAAACAAGATGTCAAAATCCTATTCAATTAATCTATTATGGTCTTGTTTTTTATAGATCTATTTTCAAAACCTTGGAGGTCAGCCCGTGTCAAATGCAGAGCACTTATTTCTGTCTCAGCTTTATTTCATCATTTCAGCATTCATTTTTATATTCAAATATCCTCATAAGTCTAGGAGTCTCAGCTTGACATTTGGATCACATCTTTTTTTTACCTTGGCTGATAATGAAGGTGTTATCTGCACTGGAATACACCACAGGCAATTGCTTTAAGGCTGCATGGAAAGCATTTCATGAAAAATACTGTAAGTGTTTGAAAGTGTGGTTTTATGGGTCTAACTTATGAAAATGGGAAATATCTCAGAGCATGTCTGCTGTGTGCATTCATTTATGTTAGATCTGCTCAGGATTTGTCAGAAATGGCTGCAATGTCGCTCAGGTCTCAAAGTCACAATGTCGCCCAGTATTAACAGGACCCCGCAGTGTATTAACTGTGATTTAATAAAGCACAAATTTTCATTTTTATTAGAAAATAAGCTGGACTGGACGGACATCCTCCAGTGGGCTGCGTCAGAAGTTATTTTTTATCTAAGAAATATCCCATTGTTCACTGGTAATAAATACAGTTCTGCTGAAACCATGAAAGAACAGGACTAAACAACAACAATGCCCCTGCAGGCCCACACAGAGCCTTCAGCTCAAT
The DNA here is from genome assembly GCF_030014385.1 of Trichomycterus rosablanca. Taxonomy (NCBI): domain Eukaryota; kingdom Metazoa; phylum Chordata; class Actinopteri; order Siluriformes; family Trichomycteridae; genus Trichomycterus; species Trichomycterus rosablanca. The sequence continues at coordinate 23,658,887 of NC_085999.1, forward strand.
GCTATTATGGATCCAGAAATGCTTTTTTGCCTGAATGGGCAGACATCTTCTTTTACAGAAGTTTCGATGATTTTATGGCTTGTGAAAACAAGGTTGCAACTCACAATCTAGTGTTCACATTCTTTTAAAAAAATAGTTTTTTTTATATTGTTGAGGAAAAATGTTAATTTCTTAATAGATAGATAATTGATATTTAGAACGTGTAAATATGCTTAGGGCCTGATTGTTTATTTTCCTTCTTTTCTATCGCACTCTCCAATTACATGTGAGACTTTGTCAGTGTAATCCGATCTCTCTCTGCAGACGAGAATAAAACTATTTTCTACTCATAATCCAGTCTCTGAGGTATTTCATTTTCGTTTTTCCACCACAATTTTCTTCCAATCTAGTCATATCTAATCACCATAATTTGTTTTTCTGCTCTTCTGCTGCAATCTTTCACTCCCAATTTTAGGAGAGACACAACCATTGCATGTCCCTTCCTGACACATGCGCAAAGCTGATTGCTTCTTTTTACCCACACAAAGTTCATATGAGGAACTGTATCACCACACCCATGTCATGACCAATATCAATGTCATTGTGCAGGTCCCTTCGATCAACTAGCAGAGGTCGTATTTAAAGCAGTTATGAAGAATCCCCTCTGGCAATTTTACCCACGGACAAGCTCTTTATTGTCTGTATAGGTGCCATATAGTGCATACTTAGGGGGAAAAAGTGTCTTGGTGCATGACTTTGAATGGAATACCATGCTTTTTTTATCCAAATTTACTTCTGGTGAGTGTGGTCTAATAGGTTATAGTTTTGTTAAATTCAAATCTAGTTGAGCTTTAAGGCTCTAATTTTGAAACAGGTTCTCCATTCTAATTGGCTGTAGTTTGACACTGCACTTACTGCCAATCACAACCTGATTGCAACACTATTAAAGGACAGTGGTAGCCTAGTGGGTAGATCTTTGGGCTATCAACCGGAAGATTGGCGGGTCAAATCCAGGCTCTGCTATGCAGCCACTGTTGGGTCCTTGAGCAAGGCCCTTAACCCAGGGGCGCCGTACGATGGCTGACCCTGCGCTCTGACCCCAGTTTCCAAACAAGCTGGGATATGCGAAGAAAGAATTTCATTGTACTGTACACCTGTATATGTATATATGACTTCTTATTATTATTATTCACACAGGATTTTGAGTCGCTGACAGGTCCAGATATTTAGCATGCTAGATATTTTTCTTGAGTCTGCGAGTGATTGGCCAACCCCCTGTGATCGAGTCATTGAACGGTTCACACATTGCGATTGAGAGACTGAATTGTCTGTATAGGTGCCATTTAGTGCATGTTTAGGGGAAAAAAGTGTCATGGTGCATGACTTTGCATGGAACACCATGCCTTTTTCTTCCAAACTTCTGTCCAGTGTGGTCAAATAAGTAAATGTTTTGTTATATTCAACTCCAGTCTAGCTTTAAGGCTCTAATTTTGAAACAGGTGCTTCTTTCATGCATGACAGCCTCTAATCTCGCATCAACATAAAGCTTACTGAAGTGTCAACTACAGTGGTACCTTGAAACTCAACGTCAGTTGGTTCTGGAAGTGGCATGTTCAAGTTTCAAGGTCATTTTTCCCATAGGGATGCATGGGAAACCTGTTAACATGATCTGTGGTTCAGTGGAACTGCATATATTTTAGGCTAATGTAAAATAATGGGATTGTTTATGATACTTATACACTGAAAATAATGTATTTTGTTTAGTAAAGGCTTGTGCAATTATTTTCTATGGAGTGGGCCAGTGCACAAAGCTTAACATGACGTATTGTACTAAAACAACGAGTGAGGAATTTTATTAGTAAAGAGAACTTATGCGCAGTAATAATTAAGTGAGGTTTTGTGATTCTATGTTGTTCTTTTAATACATTAAGTCACGTAAAGTTTTTTTTTTAAGAGAAGCGTTTTATACACTCTCGAAAAAAAGCTGATTCTTACAGTTTCTCAACACACTGAGCTATGATACAAGTTTAAAAGTGAAACAGAAGAAAAATCCAGCTAAACACATGTGGATACATGTGGACACTTTCAGAGTAAATTTGAAGATTATTGCACACAAATAAAGATTCATTGCATATTAGCATTTTGATGATGTTTTACTGCAGTGCTAACAGTTTAAGGGTACAGTTTTCTCGATGAAAGTTGTCAAGTTTCAAAGATTTTGAGTTTAGGGACATTGAGTTATAAGATACCACTGTATATGCCTGACTGTTCTAGCAACCTTCAATTCATGAAAATCTTGTTTGTGTTGAATTACATCTGACCATCTTAACAAATTTCCTCTCTAGATATGGTGTCAATTCCAACTATCTCCCAAAACCCATACTGACTAATGATACATTTGGAGGCCAGTGCACAAAGCTACATGACAGAATTTTCATCACCAGGAAAGTAGGTTTTGTCTTGTTTAAATCACAAGACTGTCAAGACATACACTATTTAGTCAAAGTATGTGGAAACCTGAACATGAGCTCATTCATTCATTCAGTATTTTATTCATGCAAAGTGTCGGATGCAGTGGTGTAAAGCACGACGCCACTGGACTCTAGATCAGTGGAGACGTGTTCTCTGGAGTGGCGAATCACGCTTCTCCGTCTGCCAATCCGATGGACAAGTCTGGGTTTGGTGGTTGCAAGAAGAAAGATACTTCTCTGACTGCATTGTGCCAAGTGTAAAGTTTGGTGGAGGGGGTATTATGGTGTGGGGTTGCTTTTTAGCAGTTGGGCTCGGCCCCTTAGTTCCAGTGAAAAGAACTCTTAATGCTTCAGCATACCAAGAGATTTTGGATAATTTCATGCTCCCAACTTTGTGGGAACAGTTTGAAGATGGCCCCTTCCTGTTCCAACATGACTGCGCACCAGTGCACAAAGCAAGGTCCATAAAGACATGGATGAGCGAGTTTGGTGTGGAAGAACTTGACTGGCCTGCACGGAGTCCTGACCTCAACCCGATAGAACACCTTTGTGATGAATTACAGCGGAGACTGCGAGCCGGGCCTTCTCGTCCAACATCGGTGTCTGACCTCACAAATGCACTTCTGGATGAATGGTAAAAAATTCCTATAAACACACTCCTAAACACTTCTATGGATTAAGAATGGGATGTCACTCAAGTTCATATGCGTGTGAAGGCAGACAAGCGAATACTTTTGTCAATATAGTGTATTTGCATTTTTGATACTGTTAATAACTTCACTGATTTGGGGTTGTACATAAATAGTTGTACATAAATAGTGTGTAGAGCTCCTGACCAAGCTTGTGGCATCTCTAAGATTCATTCCCGTGAATTAACAGTGGTGGACTAAGCAATTACATTTTGCTTCTTTTTCACAAAAACACACACACACTCCCACACACTCACATACTTTTAGAACAATCATATATTAAATCATGAATAAAGAAATTCCTACTATCATTATGCATTAATGCGGTCTGTGGTTTATTCAGGTCCTACTATTCCATGTGTGGTAAGTACAAACATTACTGGTTCACCTTAACCTGAACAGACAGATCATCATAGTCATGTTTTGACATTCCACATAATCAAATTCTCACATAACAGCCAGAAAAGAAAAGTTTATGTAAAGTTGGGCAATTTTCAATCCCTCATAAGACAGTTCTACCATTCTACTATTCTTTCAGCTCTGTTTTTACGCTTACCCGGCTTTATTAAGTGCCTGACAGTTTTTTCCTCACTTACCCCAATGGCTGTCAGAATAGGAACTTGATAGATCCATTTGATGTTGCCTGCACTTAGCTCCCAGCATCTGTACAGAAAATGACAGACAGAGAGTTAGCAGGGAATTGGAGAAACAGAAGAGATAATGGGTAGCGACAGCAGGCATGAGCTGGTACAGAGCAAGACAGTAAAGGGAAATGGGGGATGGAAAGGAATGGAAGGAGTAGCAACAAATACAAGGAGACAAAGAGAATATGTAAGTGCAGTGTCACAAAACTGATTTTTTTTCCCCACCAATCATGAATCATTCGTTTTCAGAAACAATGCATGTGTTTAATTTTGTAGGTGTTAATTTACCAGTGTATGAAGGTATTGTGGCAAGCACTCAGCTTACCTTGTGTGTCTCGTTATCACTGTCAATTCTGTTTGGCTGCACTCCAGTTCTGATTTGCATTTGTTTACCCCTGATTTGTTCTAGCCTTCCATAATCCTGTTATAAATGCTTACTCTATGCCACATCGTGAATCATGCAGGATAATCATCCCCTATGTACTGTAGATTATTATGCCAAACACTATTTTTAGAATATTTTAGAAGGGCTTTTTAATGCAACCGTACAATCCAGCACATATTGTTTTTGTTGTTAATTAGACACTCATACAAGAACAAAGAACAAATTTACAAGAACAAAGGAGACAGAAGTGACTGCAATAACTACCGCGGTATCTCACTCCTCAGCACTGTCGGGAAGCTTTTTGCCAGAGTTGCACTTAAAAGACTACAAGTCCTCGAGGAGAGAATCTACCCAGAATCGCAGTGCGGGTTCCCGAGGAACAAATCCACCACTGATATGGTCTTCTCCTTAAGACAGCTGCAGGATGAATGCAGGGAACAAAGACAGCCCCTCTACATAGCTTTCATCGACCTCACAAAGGCTTTTGACCATGTCAGCAGGGACGGTCTCTTCAAAATCCTCCCAAAGATTGGATGTCCTCCAAGGCTCCTCAGCATCATAAGGTCCTTCCACGAAAACATGAAGGGCACAGTGGTCTATGACGGTTCCACCTCAAGAGCATTTGACATCCGAAGTGGAGTGAAGCAGGGGTGTGTCCTCGCCCCCACACTATTTGGAATCTTCTTTTCCATCTTGCTAAAGCACGCCTTCGGGTCCTCCACTGAAGGCATCTACCTTCGCACCAGAGCAGATGGAAATCTGTTCAAGCTCTCCAGACTGAGGGTCTGAGTTATAAGATAGTCTAAGGTGCAATTGAAATGCCTGTGTGACTTCCTTTTTGCAGACGATGCAGCAATCACCACTAACTCAGAGGGCGACCTTCAGCTGCTCATGAACTGCTTCAGTGAGGCTTGCTGCGACTTCGGGCTTACAATCAGCTTAAAGAAAACTCAGGTCATGGGACAAGGTGTGGACCTTCCACCTAACATCTGCATATCAGAACATGAACTGGAAGTGGTCCGTGACTTTGTGTACCTACGGTCGACAATCTCAGACTCTCTTTCTCTTGACAGTGAGCTGAACAAGCGCATTGGCAAGGCCTCTACAACCATGTCCAGATTGGCAAAGAGAGTGTGGGACAACAGAAAGCTGACAGAACACACTAAGGTCCAAGTCTACAGAGCGTGTGTAGAGAGCACACTCCTATATGGCAGCGAAACTTGGACTCTACGAGCCAGACAAGAACAGCAGCTCAACACCTTTCACATGCGCTGCCTTCACGCATCTTCAACATCACCTGGCAGGACAGGGTGCCCAATACCACAGTCCTCGAGAGGGCTGGCACCCCCAGCATGTTCACCCTACTGAAACAACGACGACTGCGCTAGCTTGGACACGTTGTCCGGATGGACGAGGGGCGCATTCCTAAAGACCTCTTGTATGGAGAGCTGGCCGAAGGAAAGCGTCCCACGGGCAGGCCTCAGCTACGCTACAAGGATGTCTGGAAAAGAGACCTGAAAGCCATGGACATCAACCTCAACACGTGGGAAGCCCTGGCCACCGAGCGATCATCCTGGAAGCATACAGTGCAGAAGGGTCTCTCCAAGTTTGAAGAGAAAATAGCCCAAAAGACAGAGGTACAATGCCAGAAGAGGAAAGCCCTAAGTGCAGTTGAGAGACCAGCATCAAGCTTCATCTGTGCAAGATGTGGAAGAGATTGTCATTCCCATATAGGACTGACAAGCCACAACCAATGCTGCAAAAATTGACAGTGCACAACTCCATAGTCTCCCGAGACTGACGGATGACTATTATTAGACACTCATACAACAGTGACTAATTTACACATTTAAAGTGACATTTCACTGTGTCAGTCATCTATGCACTTCCTAAAAGTTACATAATATAAGGGATCTTCAAAAAGTTTTCATACTTTTATATTTTCGTTGGAAATGGTGAGGGTATGAGGAGTAGTAATTGGTCGTGTGAGACTGAGAGACTGAGAGAGAGCTTATAGACCGGATAAGCGGCATCTGAAAGGTGATGTTAAAATGGAACAGCTGCATCCCAAATGACTTTCTGTCCAGTGTCTACACTGGCAAAACATATTTTAGCCAACAGTCCAATAGCATGCTGCCACCACCATGTTTCACAGTATGCACAGTATTAGTCAGGGGATGCACAGTGCCTGTATTTTGCAAAATTTAGTGCCTTCTGTTTTCATCCAATGAGACAAGAGAATAGTTTAGCTAAATTTCAAACTCAACAGTTGCTTCCATCTTGAGTCTCTGTCATAAAGGCTTGATTTAAAGATTGCTAGAGAGGTACAACAGGTTCTCCCATCTCTATACAGGACTTTTGGACCACTTTTAAAGGGACCATTCAGTTCTTTTATAGCACCCTGATCAAGCCTTTTTTGCCCGAATGCCCACTTGTCCAGACAGCCATCTTCAGGAATGTTTATGGTTGTGCCAGGCTTCTTTAATTGCAAAATGACTTTGGCCACTGTGGTCCTGTGACACTCAAAGACTTAGATACGGTTTCATATCCATAGTACTGACTTACTACAATTGAATGGCAGAAATCCAGAGGCAGTTCTGACAGTTCAGTGTACACAACTGTAGTAGACTCTGAACCTTTCCAGACTGTAAATAATCAATTCAAATTGCAACAAGTGATTCCAATTGATTTCTCCAACTGAGTTAACTTAAAGCAAATGTAACGCAACTGACCACAATTTGGAGTGCCACAGCAAAGGGTTTGAATTTGTTTGTGAACAAATTTTTTTTTTAAATCGCAGAATTCACAGATTTTTAAAGAAAAGCGCAACATTTCATGTCAGTCATTATGGCAGTCATTAAATAACACTTATAAATTGAACAATGTCCATGTTTTGACACACTCCTCTGCTTCCACATAATAAATTGGGAGTTTTCCAGACTCAGTTACCTGAGTCGTGTTTTTAGAACTCGACATCTTGGACATTTTGTCTAACCAATTGCTAGTGTAACCGAGCGTCATCAGAGTTTGCTGAGTTTATAAAGAACAAGATAAACTGTACATAGACAAACTATCTGAAGCATAATACTTTACTGGCTTGTTCTTTTGAGCACAGACTACAGAGAGATGATCATGTGTGTAGAGAAGCACACTTTCGCATTGATTATGGAATCCCCAAAGGGACAAAACGCACTCGTAAACACAAACATCAAACATTGTCAGCACACTACACCACAGAACAATTTGGCCTTCTTTAAAATAGAATCTAAGGGAAAAAAGGATGATTTCAGCTAATCTGCAAAACCACTCATTTAAATCTACTTCCACTACCTTATTATACAAGCACAAGTAAAAAGAAATGTCGGACACTGTGTAAAATGCATAATGAAAACTGAAAGTGAACTGACCTTCAAATATAATTAAAACAGCACATAAAGTAGAAAAGCTCTTTAATGTTAACCTCATCATTTTTAATAATGATTATTAAAAATATACACTAATTCCTGATTTAATGCCCATGGCACATTACAAAAAAGTTGAGACAGGTGCAAAAGTGGTTCAGATGTTATTCCCTGCAAACATGTCTTAAAGTGTCTAACAGTACTGGGTTGTCATCACATTTTTTATTTACTTATTTTTATACACATTCTCTATTAAGGACTGCAGGCAGGACTGCAGACAGGCCAGTCCAGTAACTCTTTTTCTACAGACATGTCTTTGTAATGTGTACAGCATGTTGTTTTTGATTGTCTAGTTAAAAAATACACAGACGTCCCTGGAAAAAATGTTATCTTGAAGGCAGCATATGTTGCTCTAAGATCTGCATTAATGCTGCCATTACAGAAGTGTAAATTACCTTTTCCAGGGGCATTGATACAGCCCCATACCATAACAGACCCTGGCTTTTGGACTTGTTGCTGATAACAGTCTGGGTGGTCCTTTCTGTCTTTGGTCCAGAGCACATGGCGTCCATTTTTTCCAAAAAAGACCTGGAATTCTGATTCATCTGACCACAATACACGTTTCCACTGTGTGATGGTCCATCCTAGATGCCTCAGAGCCAAGAGAAGTCGACGCTGCTTCTGGACATGGTTAACATAAGGCTTCTTTTTTGCACAGTAAAGTTTTAAGTGGGATTTGTGCATGTAACTCTGTATTGTAGTGCTTGACAAAGGTTTGCCAAAGTAATCTCTCACCCATGTGGATGTATCAGCTATTGATGAATGATAGTTCTGGAAGCAGTGCAGTATGAGAGATCAAGGGTGTTTAGCTTAGGCCTGTGCGCTTGCTCTTAAATGCCCTGAAATTCCTCCAGATTCCCTGAATCGTTTAATGATATTATGCACTGTGGCGGGAGATAAGTCCAAATTCTGTTAAATTATTCTTTAAGCAACTTTGTTTTGAAACGTTTTAATTATTTTCTCATGCATTTGTTCATCTTTCAAGGATACTGCTTTTGTATCAAATCATGATTACGTTACTTGTATTATTTTATTTATTTCTTTGTTTTTTACGTCATTACTAGCCATAAATTGCCCTGTCCCAACTTTTTTATAATGTGCTACATTCCTGTGAAATGCATGAATTAATTTATATTAACAAATCAAATAAAGTTGACCAGACAAAACATCACAGTGGGTGCAGTTCAACCAGAATCACTGGGCACATAGCAGGAACACCCAGGACAGGTCAGGACAGGACAGCAATCCTTTGCAGGGCTATGTAGATGCCAGGTCTATGTAGATACCCAGCTGGACGATAGGTGGTGGGCTAGCATAATATTCATGTTCATTTATTCTTTATCATGTGCCACTGGTCATTATTATGAAGTGGGTATTAATCTAATTGTGCTAGTTCTCATAGCTGAGATTCAATTAGCACATCAAATGTTAATATTGGGCTATGATTACAGTAAATATACAAATAACCAAAAGCTTATTACAATAGTACAGAGTGCTAGTCTCTTCTACTTCAATTATCTTCAAATATCTGGGCACTGATTTTGGATACCAAGACCTAGCTAGCAATCAAAGTTTCAATTCTTCTCAAATGTTTTAAGTGGGATTGATTTCAGGGCTCCACAAAAAAATTGTGTCAAACCATGTCTTTATAGACCTTGCTTTGTGCACAGGGGCACTGCAATGCTTTTCATAAACTATTGCCACAGCATTAAAACATAACATTTATTTGACACAACTGATTGTATGCACCTATTAGCATTGAATCAGACTAAAACACCAAAAGTAAACAATAAGCAAGGGTGTGGTCATACTTTCATTAAGTCAAAGCGTGTGGAAGTGTATTACCTGGAATCTGCCATGGTCGCTCTTACGATTGCCCATGCCGACACAAAGAGCACAGGTACTCCTGAAATCAGACAGACTCATTACAATGTGTATTTTCCTTGAATCATGTAGAAAATTGCCTTGTTTATCTTTGTGTTTAATTTAAAAAAGCTCTTTTCTTGAGACTAAACAATCACTGAGCTGAGAATTTGCTGTCACAGTGTGTACTTTGTTTTTTGGAATGAAGCTTGTTAATAAAAGTCATCTGATTTTGCATCTAAAAAACAACATTAATACAAAAAGCAAATACATTTACAATTCAAAAATCAGAAGTACACTCTGCATCAGGTTTTTCCAGGTAAAATGTATTTAGAAGAAATACAGTATTTATACACCACAAATATATAACATTAGAACATGACAACATTAGACATTAACATTTGTCTTCAGTTTCCCAGGGTCACTATGGTTTAAAATGAGTTCTGGACAGAATAAAATAAATGATTTGATAAATTTGATCAGATTTACTTCAAACACTTTTATCTTACTTGATAAAGACCAGTGTTAAGTTACTTTAGCTTTATGTTTAGAGTATTTCACAACGGAATTCATTCATGCATGCAACTACAACAATATACAAGTTAGGACAGCATGAAAACTGCTAATAAAAAAGAAACACAATGTTTTTTATATTTACAGACAGTATGAACCCAAGCTATTTCATGTTTTGTCTTTCAACCTTGTTTTATTTGTTAATATACACCCATTACAGCATTTCAGGCCTGTAACGCATTACAAAAAGCAATTTAGGGCTAGTAATTAGGCAAACACTAAATTATGATGTGATTTTAAATGGTACTTGTAGTCATGATTTGGTACAAAAGCAGTATTCACAAAAGGCTGAGACTTTGAGGAGCAAAATTGGGCAGAGAATCTCAGTGCATGAGAAAATGATTGAAATGTTTAAAAACAATGTACCTCAAAAAATATAGAAAGGGACATACATAATTCTCATTCTTCAGTGCATAATATCATTAAATAATTTAAGGAATCTTGAGAAATTTCAATGTAGAAATGGAAAGAGCACAAGGTTAAACTGAACACCTGTAATCCCTCACATAGATAGCACTGCATGAAGAACCATCATTCATCACTAGCTAATATAGTAACTACATGGACAATGGATTATTTTGGCAAACTTTTGTCAAGCACTACAATATGTAGTCAAATACACAAATGGCACTTGTTGTGGTCAGATGAATCAGTATTCCAGGTCTTTTTTGGAAGAAATGAATGCCATGTACTCCATCCAGACTGTTATTAGCAACAGGTCCAAAAGCCAGGGTCTGTCATAGTATGAGTTTGTGTCAGTGCCCTTGGCAAAGGTCATTTACACTTCTGTGATGGCAGCATTAATGCAGAAAAGTACTCGGAGCAAAAGTATTTCAGAGCAACATTTGCTGCCTGTGAAACGTCATCTTTTCCATGGGTGTTCATGCATTGTTTTCAACAAAACAATGCAAAACCACAGGTCTGAAATGCAGGAATGGATGTATATTAATAAATGAAATTAAATTGACCAGTTAACATGAAATATCTTGAGTTCATACTATCTGCAATGTAATAAAAGTCAAAGTAATTGTAAGAAACACTGTGTTCCTTTTTTTTATTGATTATACATTATCCATTATACATGTTATACTGTCCCAACATTTTCTGAATTAATAAGTGTCGTTGAGTGTTTAGTTGGAATAAAAGATGCTGGAATACTAAGATCTTTATCTTTAAATTCTAAGCTTTATTTGAAGCTACAGTGTATCACAAAAGTGAGTACACCCCTCACATTTCTGCAGATATTTAAGTATATCTTTTCATGGGACAACACTGACAAAATGACACTTTGACACATTGAAAAGTAGTCTGTGTGCAGCTTATATAACAGTGTAAATTTATTCTTCCCTCAAAATAACTCAATATACAGCCATTAATGTCTAAACCACCGGCAACAAAAGTGAGTACACCCCTTAGTGAAAGTTCCTGAAGTGTCAATATTTTGTGTGGCCACCATTATTTCCCAGAACTGCCTTAACTCTCCTGGGCATGGAGTTTACCAGAGCTTCACAGGTTGCCACTGGAATGCTTTTCCACTCCTCCATGACGACATCACGGAGCTGGCGGATATTCGAGACTTTGCGCTCCTCCACCTTCCGCTTGAGGATGCCCCAAAGATGTTCTATTGGGTTTAGGTCTGGAGACATGCATTGGTCGTCTTAGAGGTGTGTTTGGGGTCATTATCATGCTGGAACACTGCCCTGCGACCCAGTTTCCGGAGGGAGGGGATCATGCTCTGCTTCAGTATTTCACAGTACATATTGGAGTTCATGTGTCCCTCAATGAAATGTAACTCCCCAACACCTGCTGCACTCATGCAGCCCCAGACCATGGCATTCCCACCACCATGCTTGACTGTAGGCATGACACACTTATCTTTGTACTCCTCACCTGATTGCCGCCACACATGCTTGAGACCATCTGAACCAAACAAATTAATCTTGGTCTCATCAGACCATAAGACATGGTTCCAGTAATCCATGTCCTTTGTTGACATGTCTTCAGCAAACTGTTTGCGGGCTTTCTTGTGTAGAGACTTCAGAAGAGGCTTCCTTCTGGGGTGACAGCCATGCAGACCAATTTGATGTAGTGTGCGGCGTATGGTCTGAGCACTGACAGGCTGACCCCCCACCTTTTCAATCTCTGCAGCAATGTTGACAGCACTCCTGCGCCTATCTTTCAAAGACAGCAGTTGGATGTGACGCTGAGCACGTGCACTCAGCTTCTTTGGACGACCAACGCGAGGTCTGTTCTGAGTGGACCCTGCTCTTTTAAAACGCTGGATGATCTTGGCCACTGTGCTGCAGCTCAGTTTCAGGGTGTTGGCAATCTTCTTGTAGCCTTGGCCATCTTCATGTAGCGCAACAATTCGTCTTTTAAGATCCTCAGAGAGTTCTTTGCCATGAGGTGCCATGTTGGAACTTTCAGTGACCAGTATGAGAGAGTGTGAGAGCTGTACTACTAAATTGAACACACCTGCTCCCTATGCACACCTGAGACCTAGTAACACTAACGAGTCACATGACATTTTGGAGGGAAAATGACAAGCAGTGCTCAATTTGGACATTTAGGGGTGTAGTCTCTTAGGGGTGTACTCACTTTTGTTGCCGGTGGTTTAGACATTAATGGCTGTATATTGAGTTATTTTGAGGGAAGAATAAATTTACACTGTTATATAAGCTGCACACAGACTACTTTTCATTGTGTCAAAGTGTCATTTTGTCAGTGTTGTCCCATGAAAAGATATACTTAAATATCTGCAGAAATGTGAGGGGTGTACTCACTTTTGTGATACACTGTATACATCAAATGATTCCTTAAGTTAATTATTCTTTATTCTAATTATTCTTTTGTTTTGTGTATTAGTATGCAGTCCTTTTAAATATTTATATGGGTAAAATAATAAAATAATTGTATGGGCAATAACATCCTAGCTTTTATTAATTAACTGTCATTTTAATACATCGGGATGCACAGTAGAAGTGTCAGACTCATTTTTTATTCTTGGATATGTGACAAAACTAGTCTTGTAATTAATTAATTTGACTGCAATTCAAGAATTGTAATTAATTTAAAAGTAAAAAAGCTACTGGTTGCTTCCAGTCCTGCACTATAACCTGAAATAATGCATAGAAAATATGTTTATTTATTTCATTTTTTCTATTTATATATGTATTTTCTTCCTTTTTCTCCTGATTTAGCATAGTCAATTTGTCTTCAGCTGCTGTGGATCCCTCATTGCGTTCGAGGAGGGTATATTGCTGCTCACGTGCCCTCCAACGCGTGCACAGTCCTAGCGGACCCCTTCTTTACGCCCTTGCTTCTGCACAGACGCGTCTATCCACCCACTTAGTCTGGTCCTTTCCCCACCCAGCAGACACAGTGGCCAATTTGTGTCTGCTAGATGGCGCCCAGCCGACCGGTAGCAGAGCCGAGACTCAAACCGGAGTGTTCAGAATCTAGGCGCTCGTGTGCTAGCTGAATATCCCGCTGCTCCACCTGGGCACTGTTTATTTCTATGCATTTATTATTATTATTTTTTTTTTTTGCATTTTTCCTTCCAATGTAGTCATATCCAATTACCTGATTGCATTACGCTTCCTCTCTATTGATGCTGATCCCCATTTGTGATTGAGGAGAGCGAGACTGACACACGCCCCCTCCGACACGTGTGCAGTAGCCGACTACATCTTTTCACCTTCAGTTTCAGTTCATATGCGGATTAGCTCTGTGTACGGATAGCCACACCCTGTCCACATTATCCCTCGACTCTGTGCAGGCGTCATCAACCAGCCAGCAAAGGTCTTAATTGCATCAGTTATGAGCCAATCATTGTTCATGTAGCTTCCCAGCCCAGCTGGATTGCAGAGCTGAGTTTCGAACTGACTAGTTCGCAATGTCAGCTCTGTTGTGCTAGCGTATTTTACTGCTGTGCCACATGAACGGCTATTTTTATTTTTAAAGAACACGACAATGTTTTAACTTAGGATGAGTTCAGAAATTTGTTGGAATAACCCAGATTTTCAATTATGGCTTTCATGCTGTCCACCAGTCTGTTCAAGCAGCTTGGCTTTGTTTGATGACATCTGATTCATTTTCCTCTTGGTCCCATTCCAGAGGTTTTATTACAAGTCGGGTATAAAAATGATGCTGTCCAGGACAGGGTTTAGATCTGACAGTTCTCCATCCACACCTTGATTAACCTGACAATCTGTATTGTTTATTGCTGTGTGGCATGGAGCGTTTTCCTGCCCGGAGAAACAAACATCAGAGCTGAGAAATATTGTCAGAGCAGAAGCAAGCATGCACTCTATCTTCTAGATTAACCACGTCACAGATCTTTACCCAACCTTCAATGGAATAACATTTTTACATATATGTAAAAATGCTAATTTAAGAAAACATTAAAAGTGGTCTCTTAATTTTCCCAGAGCTGTAATTCCAACTTTGAAAACAATTTGAGAACGGCTTCTTCCTATTCCTGCATGACTGAGCCCCTGTGCACAAAGCAAGGTCCAAAAAACAGAGCTGACTAGTTTAATGTAGATGAATTTCAGCTGCCTAAACAGAGCTCTGACCTCAACCCTGTTAAACACATCTGAGGTAAATTGGATTGTTGATCACAAATCAGGTCTTCTTATCCAACATCACTGCCTAACCTCACAAATGCTCTTTTAACTAGATGAGCAAGAATCCCCAGTGAATTTAAGACCTTGTGAAAAGCATTCCTAAAAGCATGAATGCTGTTTTAGCTGCAAAGGAGAGGGGGTATTTATTTATTTAATAGGATTTTAAAATCATGTTCTACACTTTGGTTACATTAATGACAGAACAGGTAGTTACTCATTACATAAGATTCGTCAGTTCACAAGGTTATATCAAACACAGTCATGGACAATTTTGTATCTCCAGTTCACCTCACTTGCATGTCTTTGGACTGTGGGAGGAAACCAGAACTACCAGAGGAAACCCAAGCAGACACGGTGGGAACATGCAAACTCCACACAGAAAGGACCCAGACTGCCCCACCTGGGGATCAAACCCTTGCTGTGAGGCGACAGTGCTACCCATTACTTATATAATAATGCCCATGGTTTTGGAATTAGATGTCCTACAAGCTCACTGTCAGGTGTACAGCTGATTCCACAATACTTTTGGCCATATTGTGTCTGTTAGTAATTTGCTGATGTTTCAAGCCCTAGAGCTTCCACAGCCATATTTCAGAATAAACAGTCAATTCAACAGAATAAACAATCACACCCTGACATGGGTTCAGGACAGTGTGTACTGATGGCTTTATTAGAGCTGAACTACAACATCTTCCAGTCTAAGATTTAAAAAAATATTCAACTGTTATGAATTAATGGAGGCACAATGTTAATCACATTTGCCTTGTAATGATCACTGCTCTTTTTAAATTGTGTCAAACAATTAGACAAAAAATTATTTGACTTAGAGAAGGTTGAGTGGACTTTGGGCGGTAGTTTAAATAGCCATGTGATTACATAAATGTGCAAAAACAATACAGCAGAAGAGCTGAGAAAAAACCTCAATTTTTAAAATTAGATTTAATTTCAGCTTGTATTACAGAACGACTGTATACTGTATACTGCAAATATACAGTAAATACTCACTCACTTTCCTAACCGCTTATCCAATTGGGGGGGGGGTGCTGGAGCCTATCCCAGCTTTTCAATGGGCGCAAGGCACACAGTAATACCCTGGACGGGGTGCCAGTACATTGCAGGGCAATCACACATACACACAGTGAGAAGGCTAGTCAAGTCAAGTCAAATAAAATTTATTTGTATAGCGCTTTTTAAATAGACATTGTCTCAAAGCAACTTAATCCAGGACCGACAGACCAAAAACCCCTGTTGAGCAAGCCGAGGGCAACAGTGGCAAAAAAAACTTTATTAAAATGACAGGAAGAAACCTTGAGAGGAACCAGACTCAGCGGGGACACATCCTCCTTGGGTGGCCTGGATAATAATTTGAATGAATAGGATTTACACAAATTATACATACACAAAATTAATTTAAACTACAAGTTATAACTAACAAACAAAAACAAAAGATATACAGAAGTATGTCTGTGGAAATTTGTGCCTATTCAGTCATTTGTATGACTGGTCAAGTCATGTTGGTCAAGACAGCCTCAGTTGTTGTTCCAGTTCATTCTAAAGCTGTCCAGGTCAGGGCTCTACGCATGCCACTTTGCAGCTTTTATTTATGTTATTATAGACCTTGCTTTGTGCACAGGGGTACACTAATGCTGAAAAAAATTAAAGGGCCTTTCCTAAATTTTCTTTGTAAAATTCATTTATTACACCTGTCTTCAATTGTTGTGGCTGAAACACATTAAAAAAATAGAAGGGGTGTCTCAATACTTTTGTCCATATAGTGTGTTTTGCTTACACATTTTTGGTAGACATTTCCCAAAATGTAATTACAAATGTAATAAAAAAAATCTGCTTTTAAGCTACAAGTAATTAACGTTGTTTATGCCAAAAGTATGGACATTATGGAGTTCCCTGACCCACAACACACACACACACATTTTGATGCTATAACAGTCCCACTCTTCTGGCAAGGCTTTCCACAAGATTTTGTGCATTTGTCCTTTTATTCAAATCGCTTAGTAATCAACATTCAAATGTGGTGGGTGTTTAAACGTGTTTAATGGATTTAATTTGCACCAAACTAATCAAACCAGACCTTTTCTTTATACATTGCTTCGTGCAGAGGGGTACAGTCATGATCAAACAATAAATATTCTTCCTCAAACTAACTTTAGAATAAGCAATAATTTTTTTTTTTTCATATATTTTATAAACCTGTAGTAACAGGAGGGGTATCTACATACTTCTGATCATTTAGTGCAGTGGTCCCCAGCCACCGGGCCACGAACTGGTACTGGTACAGAAAGAATAATAAATAAATAAATATATATTTTGAATTTTTCCCAATTTTCCTCTCAACTGAGTCGTATCCATTTACCCAATTGCATTACGCTTTCTCTCTACTGATGCTGATCTTTGCCCTGTTTAAGGAAAGCCGAGACTGACACACGCCCCCTCCGACACATGTGCAGTAGCCGACTGCATCTTTTCATCTGCACAAGGCGAGTTCATGTGTGGATCACCATGATCAACGAATTATCCCTCAACTCTGTGCAGGCGGCATGAACCATCCAGCAGAGGTCGTAATTGCATCAGTTATGAGGTCCTGTCTGGCTCCCACCCTGTGTGAACTACAGCCAATCACTGTTTATGTGGGCACCCAGCCTGCCAGATGGCAGAGCTGAGTTTGAACCGATGAGTTTAAAATGTCAGCTCTGGTGTGCTAGCGTGTTTTACAGCTGCACCACCTGAGTGCCTAAATAATTAATTTTTTAATAACATCCATCTGTTTCTCTTGACGCGTTTGACATGTGATACCAAAACATTAATCCCACAAACTAGCTAAAATGAGCAAAAAACAAATGTCATTGGAGAGCTACTTTACAAAGGGGAAAAGGCCCACTGATGAGATAGAAGAAGAGCCTACGACTAACAAGAAAAAGCTATATATAATGCTACATTTAATAGAAAATATCAGGAGTCGTACTTAAAATACAGGTTTATCTCAACAGGTGATTCTGATGCACAAAGCCCTCTCTGCATAACATGTGGCGATAGGCTGTCAAATGAAGCAATAAAGCCTTTAAAACTGCTTCAGCACATAGAGACCAAGCACCCTACATTAAAGGACAAGTCTTTGGAGTTTTTTTAAAAGAAAAAAACCTGAACTAGAAGGACAGAAGCATCTATTGAAGGCCACCACATCATTAAACATGAGTGCTCTAAGAGCATCATACTTAGTGGCTAACTGTATTGCTAAGGATAAGAAACCTTTCACCACTGGTAAAGAGTTGATCCTGCCGGCTGCTAAGGATATTTGCTGTTAACTCTTAGGAGAGGTCGCAGTTCAGAAGATTTTACAGGTTCCTCTTTCAGCAAGCACAATTACCTCAGAGAATTGACAATATTAAGACAGGCTTAATTGATGGAGAGGATTAATGATTCACCGTGGTATATAATTCAGGTGGACGAATCTACTAATGTTGACAACAAGGCCATAATACTTAATATTTGTGAGCAATATACACTGATCAGCCATAACATTAAAACCATCTCCTTGTTTCTACACTCACTGTCCATTTTATCAGCTCCACTTACCATATAGAAGCAGTCCATCTGTTTCTCTACATATCTTTTTTAGCCTGCTTTCACCCTGTTCTTCAATGGTCAGGACCCCCACAGGACCACTACAGAGTACACTGAAAAAAAAAATCCATTGAATTTACTCGATTTTAATGTGTACATCGGTCCCACATGATAAGATTGTGGCCAACTGACATAATTTTTCCTTGTCAAGGTAAAATATGTAATTTACATTTGAACTATTAAACTGAATCATGTTGATACAAGACAATAATTCTCATTATTGTAAAATGAATTTATTGCGTAATATTAAATCAATTTAATCATGTAATGTTAATCAATTTAATCATGTTATGTTAATCAATTTAATCATGTAATGTTAATCAATTTAATCATGTAATGTTAATCAATTTAATCATGTTATGTTAATCAATTTAATCATGTAATGTTAATCAACTTAATCATGTTATGTTAATCAATTTAATCATGTTATGTTAATCAATTTAAGCAAATAACTTTAAATCAATTTTTATAATGTCAAGGGTACATGATTTTAACTGTAATGGCAGCTAAATTTTTGTGTAAATTAAGTTAATTTTAATAAAGCAAGTTAACCCTACAGATCTTACTATGGTACTATGGACATATTGAAATCGCTTCATTTAAATGCATCACAGACATCCATGTTAATTGTGTGCACATACAAAACCATGAATGGAAAAATGTGTGACAAAAAAGACAGAGTCAGAATTCTGTACAAAAATTGCTTTAGTGAGTTTTTTAAAGCTTCACAGAGAACAAGACTGGCCAACAGATTTCACTTCAAAACAAAAATACTTAATACTGTAAACCCTGCTTAAGCAGCAGAGTATTTAAACACAAATGCAATAGTGAATTAAAAAAAAAAGTACATTCTGCAAAAAGTGCAATGTATTCACAAAACAAAAGACTTGCACTGACCATTTTCACACTAAATAAATAACTAAATACATACATACATCAAATGCATTTCAGTCTGATTAGACCTAGAGCTTCCTATGAAGTGTACATCCAATGATAACCTCCAACCTTAAAGTGCTGAAAACAATATTTTAACAGTATTAAGTGTATGTATGTACATCTATACACTGATCAGCCATAACATTAAACCACCTCCTTGTTTCTACGCTCACTGTTATCAGCTCCACTTACCATATAGAAGCACTTTGTAGTTCTACAATTACTGACTGTAGTCCACCTGTTTTTCTGCATGCTTCATTAGCCTCCTTTTACCCTGTTCTTCAATGGTCAGGACCCCCACAGGACCACCACAGAACAGGTATTATTTAGGTGGTGGATCATTCTCAGCACTGCAGTGACACTGACATGGTGGAGGTGTGTTAGTGTGTGTTGTGCTGGTATTAGTGGATCAGACACAGCAGCGCTGCTGGAGTTTTTAAATACCATGTCCACTCACTGTCCACTCTATTACACACTCCTACCTAGTTGGTCCACCTTGTAGATGTAAAGTCAGAGACGATCGCTCATCTATTGCTGAGTTGGTCATCTTCTAGACCTTCATCAGTGGTCACAGAACGCTGCCCATGGGGCGCTATTGGCTGGATATTTTTGGTTGGTGCACTATTCTTAGTCCAGCAGTGACAGTGAGGTGTTTAAAAACTCCAGCAGCATTGCTGTGTCTGATCCACTCATACCAGCACAACACACACTAACATGCCACCACCATGTCAGTGTCACTGCAGTGCTGAGAATGACCCACCACCCAAATAATACCTGCTCTGTGGTGGTCCTGTGGGGGTCCTGACCGTTGAAGGACAGCATGAAAGGGGGTAACAAAGCATGCAAAGTAAGAGATGGACTAGAATCAGTAATTGTAGAACTACAAAGTGCTTCTATATGGTAAGTGGAGCTGATAAAATAGACAGTGAGTGTAGAAACAAGGAGGTGGTTTTAATGTTATGGCTGATCGGTGTATGCAAGTCTGCATATACAACCCCAAATCAGATGAAGTTGGGACAGTGTGGAAAATGCAAATAAAGTAAAAACAGAGTTTCTTACATTTACTTTGACTTTTATTTGATGTTAGACAAGATAACTAATGAACCTGAAATATTTCATATTTTATCTGCTCAACTTTATTTCATTTGGGAGGCACGGTGGCTAAGTGGGTAGCACTGTCGCCTCACAGCAAGAAGGTCCTAAGGTCGATCCCCAGGTGGGGCGGTTCGTATCCTTTCTGTGTGGAGTTTAAATGTTCTTCCCGTGTCTGTGTGGGTTTCCTCCGGGTGCTCCGGTTTCCTCCCACAGTCCAAAGACATGCAAGTGAGGTGAACTGGAGACACTAAATTGTCCATGACTGTGTTCGATGTAAACTTGTGAACTGATGAATCTTGTGTAATGAGTAACTACCGTTCCTGTCATGAATGTAACCAAAGTGTAAAACATGACGTTAATATCCTAATAAACAAACAATAATTTATTAATAAACATTTATTCTTGCATTTCAGGCCTGCAACACATTCCAAAAGAAGTTGGGACAGGGACAATTTAGGGCGAATAACGAGGTGAAAAACTAAATAATGATGTGATTCAAAACAGGTGATTGTAATAATGGTTTGGTATAAAAGCAGCATCCAGGAAAGACTGAGTCTTTGAAGAGCAAAAATGGCCAGAGGATCTTCAGTTTGTCAACAAATGCATGGGAAAATTATGTAAATGTTACAATGAACCTCAAAGAAAGATTGGAGTGGATTTGCATATTTCTCCATCTACAAAGCAGAATAGCATTTAACCATTCAAGGAATCAGGAGGAATTTTGGTGCTTAGAAGCCAGCAGCACAAGCTTAAGCTGAACGCCTGTGATCTATGAAGAACAGCCACTCAACAATAGCTGACAAAACCACATAGGTGAGGGATTACTTTGGCAAACCTTCGTCAAGCTCTACAATACAGAGTTACTGCACAAATGCCACTTAAAACTTTGTGCAAAAAAGAAGCCTAATGTTAACCATGTCCAGAAGCGCCGTTGACTTATCTGGGCTCAGAGGCATTTAGGAAAAATCATCACACAGTGAAAATGTGTATTGTGATCCAGATGAAACAGCATTCCAGCTCTTTTTTGGAAAAAATTTAACTGTAATTTTAGCTCCATCCAGTTCCATAACAATCTTTTGGATTACCTTAAATGTGTAGTGCAGGTTAACAGGGTAGCTGAGGTTTAGGGCATACATCAGTCCAAACAGCATAGCTACAGCTAATGCTACATTATCTACATCTTGCAAAACTTTGATGCCTTCAAGGACAATGCCAAAGACAATGTACAAAGCAACAAGCTGCACACTTTACAAAGACATGGCTGCAGAAGACGTGTACTGGTACTAGACGACCCATCCTGTTGCACATTTTAAGACGTGTATGCAGAAAAATTGGACAAAAAAAAGCTGAAACACTGAATCACTTGGCCTCCTTGGTGCCAAACCATCTTTTAAGTGGTGAAAAGGAACAGCGACATTACAAAGTGATCTACTGTCCCAACTTTTTTTGGAATGTGCTGCAGGCCTGAAATGCAGGAATAAATGTTTATTAGTAAATAGAATGTTTGTTTATTAAGATTCTAACATGTTTTACACTTTGGTTACATTCATGACAGGAACGGTAGTTACTCATTACACAAGATTCATCAGTTCACAAGATTCATCAGTTCACAAGATTCATCAGTTCACAAGATTCTACTGAACACAGTCTTGGACAATTTAGTGTCTCCAAATCACGTCACTTACACGTCTTTGGACTGTGGGAGGAAACCGGAGCACCCGGAGGAAACCCACGCAGACACAGGGAGAACATGCAAACTCCACACAGAAAGGACCCAGACCGCCCCACCTGGGGATCGAACCCAGGACCTTCTTGCTGTGAGGCGACAGTGCTACCCACCGAGCCACCGTGCCACCCAATAAATGAAATGAAATTGAGCAGATCAAAGATGAAATATCTCAGGTTCACCCTGTTTGACATCAAATAAAAGTCAAAGTAAAAGTAAGAAACTTTTTTTTAAAATTATTATTAGCATTTTTCATGCTGTCCCAATTTTTTCTGATTTGGGGTTGTATATAAAGTATGTCCCTGAAGAACACATACAAATAAATAGGCAAACCCTGTATAACCTTTAGCATCTATTCAAACCTACAAATCCAGCAGCAATTTTTTTAATTGCCTTAAGAACAATTTTGGCCAAACAGTTTTTATAATGAACAAAGACATTGTCGTCTCAACAGTACAATAAAAAAAATGGTAAATGGTAACACTAAAGGTACACTATATTGCCAAAAGTATTCGCTCGCCTGCCTTCACACGCATATGAACTTGAGTTCATCCTGAAAAACTTACCATATAGAACCACTTTGTAGTTCTACAATTACTGACTGTAGTCCATCTGTTTCTTTACATACTTTGTTACCCCCTTTCATGCTGTTCTTTAAATGGTCAGGACCACCACAGAGCAGGTATTATTTAGGTGGTGGATCATTTTCACCACTGTAGTGACACTGACATGGTGGTGGTGTGCTAGTGTGTGTTGTGCTGGTATGAGTGGATCAGACACAGCAGCGCTGCTGGAGTTTTTAAATACCATGTCCACTCTATTAGACACTCCTACCTAGTTGGTCCACCTTGTAGCTGTAAAGTCAGAGACGATCGCTCATCTATTGCTGCTGTTTGAGTTGGTCATCTTCTAGACCTTCATCAGTGGTCACAGAACGCTGCCCACGGGGCGCTATTGGCTGGATATTTTTGGTTGGTGGACTATTCTTAGTCCAGCAGTGACAGTGAGGTGTTTAAAAACTCCAGCAGCACTGCTGTGTCTGATCCACTCATACCAGCACAACACACACTAACACACCACCACCATGTCAGTGTCACTGCAGTGCTGAGAATCATCCACCACCTAAATAATACCTGCTCTGTGGTGGTCCTGACCATTGAAGAACAGCATGAAAGGGGGTAACAGCATGTAGAGAAACAGATGGACTACAGTCAGTAATTGTAGAACTACAAAGTGCTTCTATATGGTAAGTTTTTCAGGATGAACTCAAGTTCATATTCGTGTGAAGGCAGGCGAGCAAATACTTTTGGCAATATAGTGTACCTTTGATGACTCCCAGTCTCTCAGTTACTGAAAAAGTCTGTTTTTTAGAGCAAGTGCCTTATTAGAAAGTTTAGCTCCATCCAGTTCCATAAAAATCTTTTGGATTACCTCAAATGTGTAGCGCAGGTTAACAGGATAGTTGAGGTTTAGAGCGTACATCAGTCCAAACAGCATAACTACAGCTAATGCTACATTATCTACATCTTGCAAAACTTTGATGCCTTCAAGGACAACGCCAATGTCCTCTGGTTCACTTGAAGCATGTACTTTAATAATATAAATACCAACAGTGGTGTCTTCAACTGCCTCGTTGATTGCAACTTCAGTCAAGCCCTTGACAACAGACAAAAATAGGTAAACAAAAAAAAAAGAAGTATTAACCAAGCCCCGTTGATTATATAAGCAGTCAGGATGAGAATATATATATATATATAGACAACATAAGATGGAAGTTGGAATAAAGATAACTTTACGACAAGCACAAGGATCTACAGAAAAACATTAAGAATCAACCAGACACTGAATGTGTTGCACTTGAAACAAGAATAACTGCAAAGTAAAACTGTGATTTTGTACTTTATTTACAGTTATTAAGGTAAGCAAGTACAGGTCTACTGTATGTCTGTAAGGATTCTTTTCTTATTTTCAGACAGTTGTAATAACATTGATACTATCACCAAAGGGGAAAAAAATAAGCTGTTTACTCTGACACAGATGCTTGTCCCTTAGGATTACATTGTAGACGTTTTGATGTTGCTGGTTTTTGCTTCGAGAGTGGAACAATTTTAATAATTTTTACGAAGAACAAAAACAACAAGACAAAAAAAAGTAGGGCCAGGTTAAAAAGATATTCCAAAATGTCCTAATCAAGTAGGAAAACAAAAGGAAATGGTAAAGAAAATTCAGCCGTGATTTTTTTTGTACATACCACATATTCACGTATAAGGTTTTCTGGGTCTTCACCCATGTAGATGCAGAGTCCCCTAACGATACTCTCTCTTCCTGCATGTACATCACACTGAAAATAAATTTTTTCATCATTAGTGCCTTGATTGTGCTTTAATTCAAAGGGATCCTGCAACAATATATTATTGTGTGATCCAAATCATGTAGAAATGAAAATGACAAGAATGAAATCAGAGAAATATGTGAGAATAAATAATAAGATACAATAGATATAGAATACAAATTTTTTAAACTGAGATAAAAATGTGCGGAAAGGGATAAAAATTTCACTCATTGCCTCCCTGACTTTCTGTACAATTAGAACGCTCTTCTTGCCAATAAATTACCTAGCAATTACAATATTCCATAGAGGTGGCTAAGTGGTAGGTAGCACTGTCGCCTCATAGCAAAAAGGTCCTGGGTTTGATCCCCAGGTGGGGCGGTCCGGGTCCTTTCTGTGTGGAGTTTGCATGTTCTCCCAGTGTTTGCATGGGTTTACTTCAGGTGCTCCGGTTTCCTCCCACAGTCCAAAGACATGCAAGTGAGGTAAATTGGAGATACAAAATTGTCTATGACTGTGTTTGATATAACCTTGTGAACTGATGAATCTTGTGTAATGAATAACTACCGTTCCTGTCATGAATGCAACCAAAGTGTAAAACATGACGTTATAATCCTAATAAACAAACAAACAATATCCCATAGACCTTCCAAAAGACTAGCAATTTAAAAAAAAATAGGAGAAAACACACATTTAAAATCGTTTATAACATACCTAGGTTTCTCATGACCACAAGTCAATCACTTACATTCGCCATTTGCTCAATAATTGATCTGAGCCTTCTTCCTAGTTGCCCTCCTCTCTTTCGGAATAGCCGAGTCAGACTGTCAGAGTGGAGGTCCAACTGAGACAAAAACTTTGACTGGAGTGGGACAGTGGTAATTCTTTTAAACTCTGCATTAATCTGAAAACAGAAAAGCACAAATGATATCAGGTTTAAAGGCCAAACAGAGAAAATGCCATCAAACACATAGTGGACCAGGACAATGTAAAAATGATAAAACACAAATAATTTACAATCAGGGTCAGTGTAGCCAAAATCTTCCTTTTATCAACAGCATTTCCAAAAAAAAAAAACCAGCATAAACTCAGGCTTACCTCACCGACTTCAAACAATGCAGGCCACCTTGCCATAAAAGCTGCCACCATTGGAGCATCACGAACAACTTCCTGCCGTCTGTGTGCAAAAGTCTTTTCCATCTTTACTTTTACAACCTCTCTGCTGTCCCTCCTCTTTACATCTAAAAGCAGAGCTTTCTGCATGGCTTCCAGACTCTCTTCAGTTTCTGTTGATGGGTATGCTGGGCAAAAATTCACCTCGGCTCTCTTAGCTTTTTTGACATCAAAGGCTGCACTGCACCTTCCTGCAGGTTTATGTTTTAAAGAATTCACCGTCACCTCCGGACAACCCAGTTTTCTCAGCTTTGTACGGTAGTTAGATAGTTTATATTTTAAACTGGTCTTCCATCCACCACAGCCTGTGACAGACCCCTTCTCAGTTAAACATGGATGCCTAGTAATAAGACTGTGGGCTACCTGTTCCATCTCCTTATCACAGACATAAACCTTATACTGCACAATTTCTTGCACTATTCCTTCAAGAATGTCCGATTTCAACTTGGGATCTGGAATGAGTACAGTGCCATTTTGAACATAACCTAAATTTGCATGCTGAAGTTTTAATTCAGCATCATATGAGAATTTAGGCACATGAAAAACAGCAGGCCAAGTAGATCGTGCACTTGAACAGTCACTTGATGACAGTATCTCTGTATCCATGGAACCAGCTGACAGGGAAGAAGAGTCACTCACAGAGGAAGGACTGAAAGCTTGGGGATTTAAGACTGGACTGCTAACTGCAGACCTTTCATAATCTTGCTGCATAGTGGTGGGAACTGACAGATCAATAACTTTAAGCGTTCCTTTGTCCTCTACTTCAGAAATTGAGATAAGGTTAAAAAACTCATTTCCAAATATGGAATCCATGTACTGAAGTCTAAACCTTCCAGCAAGTCCACACTGTTTCTTTACTTCGAACATAAGATCATCAATGGATGCAGGGAGTCCTTGGGAGAGAGTTAATCTCTGAGCGCTGCCATCAGGCAAGATAACCTTAAGGATTACAGGAGTCCCCATCTTCAAAGCTGTTTACTCTGCACAAAAACAAAAAATAGATTCAGAACAAAACAATTAGAAAAATAATATTTAAATCCCTTAAAAAAACATATTAATACAAAATGTTAACTACATTCAGGCTGATCTTTGGCCAAATCACCTTTTGCCCAAATTAAACCAGTGTAAAAGTCAGTACTGCATATCTGGTGCATATCAGAGATCAGTGTAAAATTTTTGATTAAATTAATGAATTATAATAACTAATAAATAAGACATTATAACGACACAAGTCCTTATACATACACCATGGAATAGAATAATGAAATAGAGTAGGTTAGAATAAGTATTATAACGTACTGTATAACTAATTGTGAGATATAGAGTAAACAGCACATTTACTTTGCTACCTCACCTTTTATATCAATGTGCCTTTTCAAAGTCACCATGCGAGCTGATCCAATCTTGTAGTCAACTAGTGGATAAGTATCAAGGAGTTCACAAAATGCCACAAGACTGAATGTTCTTGTGGGTGCTGGGCTGAGTTCAAAGGCCCTATAATGCTCTCTGTACCAACCACAGAGCTCTTTGACAATGTAGAATACACTCTCATGTAAAATGCAGATTTGTTCAATCTGACTAAATTCTGGCAAGCCACCTGCTGCTTTGTGAGCCAGTATCATTCCCTTTCTATAGGTTATGCCCTTTGTTGTCACACACTGTGCAAGGTGAACCTCAGGTGTGTCAGGGAACTTTTGCCTGATGACCTGTGCTATCTCCTCTTTCAGTAAGTGTACTTGTAGAGTGGATACAGCAGAGACCTCAAGATCTGACTTGCTCAGACATGGAGAGCTCAGATAATAAGCAATCATCATCTGATGCTTTGAAGCTAGTGAAAGAGGCACATTCTTAAAGCAGCTTGTCTGTCTGATAACCTGCTTAAAAAATCTATGCTTAGCCTCAAAGCGCATCGTCCACTGCCCGACAACTGGACCAAACAGCTTAATCATTTGGGGGTAGTGCTCCAAAAAATGGTGTTTTGGTAGCAGATTGATGTCAGGAAACAACTCTTGATATCTCTGTCTGTGCTCTATAATTTTACTTTCTAAAAAAGCCACAGAGTCATCACTATGCACAGGGGCAACAACAAGCTCTGTGATGTCCTTCAAATCCATGAGAATAAGCCACGCAGGCTCATTTTCAGGTACAAGTGATCCAATCAAAAAAGGTAAGAAACGGAGTAAGCTCCAGTTTTCATGAGCGTTTCCCCCCACAGTTTTAGTCTTGGAGAAGTTGTGTGACACTGCATGTGGTTTGTTCGTCTTGTCAGCCCATTTGTAGGGAAACTTCAGAATGGCATTGTTCAGATCCACTACTGTGAAAAACTTTTTTGCTATAAGCACTGTTAAGCAATGAGATAGCTCCACTGGGATTATACCCTCAAAAACATCATGGGCTAGATCAGGTGGATAACCAAAAATGACGTGAAAATGAGACAGGTTTTTGGTGAAGACACATTCCTTTTTGACTCCACAACAAGCTGTACCTGTATCTTGGGCTTGCTTGACATGAGTCTGATGAAGATTCTTGGTTCTCAAATGAAAAGCACCAGATGCAACAGAGTGTAGCTGAATATCACTTTTCTTTCCTGTGCAAAATCTGCAATAATATTCCCCTGCAAAACTTTGCATAAATCCTGCAACACTGTGCGCTCCCAGGTTGTCAGCCACTACACTAAACACTGTACCTTTAACTGACTCACCCAGCAGTGGGACATAAACACCCTGCTCTTCTAGAGTTTTCAGATCTTCCAGAAGAGGTTCAAAGATTCTATTATAACCATAGGTTTTAACATCATTGGTTTTGCACAAAACAGACAAGTAGATAGATGATAACGAGGAATGAGAACCCGGAGGCAAGTTAGCCAATACCCAATAAACAGCACAAAGCTTATGCTTTTTTCGAGAGGTTCCAAGGGGGTTGCAAATTTCAAAGTCATCAACATAAAAATGTAAAATAATCCTTGGCTTTTCTCCAGCAAGAAAAGTGTTGTCTTTGAATAAGGAACCATCTACTAAGGACTTGTACTGACAGGACACTCCAAAATGTGTGCTCTCCAGTCTTTGGTGACTCTCAACAACTTTATTAATGATATCCCTTCTACATAACAGCTGCTGTAAGGACTTTAATATTGGGACATATTGGAAACTGTGTTTATTTTTAGCATTGAGAATGTATTCAATGGGCTCTACAACACTAAAGTTCTCCTTGTAGTACTTCTTACGCAGATACCTGGTACTCAAACAGCCACCTTTTTGTATGGACTTTTGAACAGGATTACTAGAACAAACTGCATCAACTGTTTCTCTAATTACACGTTCATCAATGGGAAGGTTTCTCTGGTGAAAAATGTCACTTACAACGTCACAAGATAATGGGACAGGTGCAGAACAAATCAAATGATGGAGTTCCCCCAAAAATACATCAACAGCTGTGCTTGGTACATGAACCAAATGCTCCAATTTCAGCAAAGCAGCTGCAAACCTTTGCTCTATGATCTTCTGCAAGTCCTCTGTATCAGTCTGACTAGTCGAAGGGATGACAGTATCTGACTGCTCCACACACTCCTGAAGATTTGCCTCCAATTCATTTACAGATGATATCTGAGATATAACTACACCAGGTTTAAAATCCCCCAATGAGTGATGGCAATGTTTTCGATTTTTGTGCGATTTAAATGTACAATAAATATTTGTTTTAAAGCCACATCCTAAAAACATACAAATGACCGTCTCATTTCGTTTAAGATGTGAATTTATATGAGCAAAATAATCCCTCTCCGATGCTAGGCCATCACATGGACAAAGGTGACAACTGAATATTGCATCCTCTTTGCGACTGACAGCTGTGGAGTGGATTTTACTGTGGTGGACTATAAGGGCATTCCACGTCTTAAATGTGCATGGACAGTCCAGGTATGTGCACGGAAAGCGAGAACTACGTCCAAAATGTGGATGCTTTAACTTATAGTGATGCAAAAGCTTGGACCTACTTGAAACAGTTTCTGTGCACCCCTTGCAACGCCACATTCCCACCACTAAACCCTGTAACAAACACCAAAATAATGAGTAGGAACATAAACCTCCAATATGCAAAAACCTCCAATGTGAAACTGATACACAAAATATATAAAAATATACACGAAATTACTGCACTTCAATACATAATGGAAATCTGCTGTAATCTCCACATCAACTGTCCTTAAAAATTAACACTAACTAGATTAAATACAACTAAATGAGTTTTTATTATTATTATTGGTTGCAGGTGTTGGTTAAAGTCTTGTTTGGAATGGCAATGTGCAAATATATATTTAACTTATGGGTGGATCTTAAAGCCTCACAAAACAGAGCTTTATGGATTTAGCAGCAAGACAAAGACAGCACTTACCAGAACAATACCCTTTAGTGCGTGTGCGTTGCGAAAAGAATGAGGAACCTAAGAAAAAATATAATTCAATCAATAAGGTAAACTCAGTACATGCCATCAGTTAATTAAAAGACCACAAACAAGTGAAGATGCAACAGATTTAATA
This sequence comes from Trichomycterus rosablanca, assembly GCF_030014385.1. NCBI lineage: Eukaryota > Metazoa > Chordata > Actinopteri > Siluriformes > Trichomycteridae > Trichomycterus > Trichomycterus rosablanca. Next base: position 23,689,012 of record NC_085999.1, read on the forward strand.
AAGTATTTTCTGTAATAGCTCACAGTGTTGGACATAACGGCAAGTTTTAAACAAAACTTAGACTGAATGTATTAACTTAGGATAATTGTGTAATATTCTTGTAAGCAACGGATCACCCTCAATCCTAAAAACGATGCATGAAGTACAGAGCCACAATATTACCATACATCCGTTTATAAAATATCTGATTTTTCTTTATAATGCTGATTGACGGTTCAGCTGCGAGTAGGCCTACACTGAAGCACCATTCTTATCTAAGAAACGTTAATGTTAAACTAACCAGCGAATGTTAATGTTGGTTATACTAGTGGAAATGTCTACTTGAACACGAACATAAATTAATTTGACTTACTTTTTCGATTAGTGTTGATGACAACGTGTCGCCACCGAATCCTTCACAGTTTTGGCGGTAAATGACTTTTTATTTGACGAAAGTTGAAATCCAGTTAATTTGTGCAATATCGCCACTTTCTGCTCCGGAGTGCAGAATGACACTGACCGGCGTCTTTAAATATATTTCGTTCCGGTTGTGTCCAAACGCAATTAAATTGATTTCACTTTTCAATTTAATTATTTAAACCGACATGAAAGAAATTTCTACATTTAGTATTCACCATAATATGTAGTCTACGTGATTAAAGCATGTTCACCAAACGGAATATTATCTAATTGTTGCATATACGCGTTTTATTATTGTAAATTCAAAGACCTTCCCTTTTTCAGTTATAACTGGACCTACGGTTTAAATTTAAATTACACGATGTTACAACAGGACCTAATACGCGACTGAAATAGTTTTAATTAAAGTTTTAAATCGAATACTAAGTCCAAACAGTTTTAAAAACGTTAATGCTGTTACTCATACGAAAATTACATCACTTACCAAAAAGACAGACATCACATGAAACAAAATATTTCTAATAAAACAGCTATTACAGCTCAAAATGTAACAAAATGATCAAACTAAATACTCACCGGATTGATTTTTGAAGAGGAAAATGGCGCTGATGAAGTGAATAAGTTCAGACAGCCTCGAATGTCCCGGATGAAGAAAGTGGACGCATGTTGAGATAACTCAGAAATATTGCATTGACCGAAAATGAATTTATCAAGTAAATCGGTGATTCAGCTGTATTTCATTAACTCAACTTAATTGACTCAGGTTTTACGCACGAACACGAATCTTTTAATTAACTTTAATGAAAGAAACATGAGTAAAATCAACAACAGCCTTAAATCATTTTTTTCAGTGTAGGTATTATTTAGGTGGTGGATCATTCTCAGCACTGCAGTGACACTGACATGGTGGTGGTGTGTTAGTGTGTGTTTTGCTGGTATGAGTGGATCAGACACAGCAGCGCTGCTGGAGTTTTTAAATACAGTGTCCACTCACTGTCCACTCTATTAGACACTTCTACCTAGTTGGTCCACCTTGTAGATGTAAAGTCAGAGACGATCGCTCATTTATTGCTGCTGTTTGAGTTGGTCATCTTCTAGACCTTCATCAGTGGTCACGGGACGCTGCCTACAGGGCGCTGTTGGCTGGATATTATTGGTTGGTGGACTATTCTCAATCAAGCAGTGACAGTGAGGTGTTTAAAAACTCCAGAAGCACTGCTGTGTCTGATCCACTCATACCAGCACAACACACACTAACACACCACCACCATGTCAGTGTCACTGCAGTGCTGAGAATGATCCACCACCCAAATAATACCTGCTCTGTGGTGGTCCTGTAATTGGTCCTGTAAAATGGAGTCCTGACCATTAAAGAACAGCATGAAAGGGGGCTAACAAAGCATGCAGAGAAACAGTCAGTAATTGTAGAACTACAAAGTGCTCCTATATTGTAAGTGGAGCTGATAAAATGGACAGTAAGTGTAGAAACAAGGAGGTGGTTTTAATCTCTTGATGCATACTCAATAATCACAAATCAATACAATACAAATAAACACAAATCCAAAGTTGAATCAATTCATCTGGACACAAGTTTGTTGTAGTGATACATTTTGTCACTCATCCAGGTGACTTCTTCAGTCTGAGCCGGTGGTGAAAACCCCAACCTTATATGCAGACGATTTGCATAATGACCGATCACTACCCATTGCATAACAATGAAACCTGTGATCAGGTCCATATGCAAATCACAATGACCATTATTTACAATGGCCATGTGTGCCTTTCACACATGATTGGGGTATAGCTCCTATCACGGCATTGTAAGATGGTGAGAGATGTACTCTCAGGCCCCCTCCTCAGTTCAGGGATGGTCGTTCCCTCTTCACATAGATGGCCTCTTTGACTCCCTGTTCAAACTAGCGTTCCTCATTGTCAAGGCTCTGCACATCTTCATCATTAAATGAGTGGCCGCTGGCTTGCAGCTGAGTGTAAACCATCGAGTCCTGGTCAGAAGGGGTCGATCTTCTATGCTCGGCCATCCATGTTTAGTTTTCCCAATGTTCAGTTCCTGGCAATCCTCCCGGCACCTAACAGCATACACTAAGTTACTCTGTTTGTGTCGAGGGACCCGGTCCTTAGGGTGAACTAATTTCTGGCATAGCGTGTTTTGGGGTTTTCACCACCAGCTCAGACTGAAGAAGTCACTTGGATGACTGACAAAACATATCTCTACAACAAACTTGTGTCCAGATGAACTGATTCAACTTTGTGGAGGTTTTAATGTTTTGGCTGTGTATATTTCAGGAGGACGTGCATGACGGTAAGTTATGTGCATTATTCTTGCTGACCATCACTACAGTCGCATGACTATTCAAAGCTGTGAATGATTACATATCAGGAAAACTGAACTGGTCCTTTTGTGTCGGCATCTGGACGGCTTTCTGGTTTCACTACACGGGTTAAGGAGGTTGCGCCTTAATGTGAGTCTACGCATTGGGTCATTTACAGGAAAATGCTGGCTAGCTGAAAATTGTCACCCGAACTTAACAGCATATTGAATAATGTGATTAAAGTTATTAACCACATCAAAGTGGACTGTTGTGTGTATCATTGAGTGTATCACCAAAGCAAATTCCTTGAATGTGTAACATACCTGGCGAAATAAAGTGATTCTGATTCTGAAAGCACATGCTTTTAACTCGCGTCTCTTTGAGCAGCTTTGTAAAGAGATGGACACAGAGCACAAACCCTTCTATCTAAAAGGAGATCGGTGGCCAGAGAGCCGCTGCAAAGATTTCTTTTAGAGAAAAAGTCTCCACTGGCAGCACATTTCAGTAACGAGGAATCTCAAAACTTGCTTACTTGTGTGACATATTCAACCTGCTCAATGAACTCAATCTGTCACTGGAGAGAATGACAACTATCTTCAAGTGGCTGCATTCAAAGCCAAACTGGAGCTGTGGGGACGGCAAGTAAACAGAGGGACATTTCCCATACGCAAATGTAATACATGCACATATATAAAATTTTCATATATAAAATTATGCCCATATTTGTGCAGACTATATATGAAACCTGTTAGAAACTGGAACAATTTCCAATATATGTGTGGACCATAGAAATATGTATGCTCATGTATGTGTAATACATATTTTGACATATATGTTAAAAATGCTTATTTCTATATATCATATAGAGCCGAGATTGAGAACTGGTAGCACAGAATCTCAGCTCTGATGTGTTAGTGGTTCTAATACTTTAAAGTCAACTTTTTTTCAACTCAAAACAAGGTTATGGTGTTTGTGTTGCAGCCTCTTTGAACAAATTTGAAGTTGTGCCAACTCAGTCAATACTGAGGTCTAGAAAAATCAAGCAGATTTTGAAGAGCTTGTTGAGTTTAGTTTAGAAGACAAATTATATGGTCAATAAAATAAAAACATGTGCTTAAAATGCTTTAAATGTGCTTTATTGGGTGCATTTTTAAATATATTTTTAAATACATATTGCTTTGAGTCAGAGTCAGTTTTTATGTTGTTGTAAGGTCTGGGGGTTTTACACTGAAATAGGCTGTTTTCACACACACATGTATATATATATATATATATATATATATATATATATATATATATACGGTATATATATGAATGGATGCCTGAAAATAACTACTTTTTTAAATATATTTAAATATATTTTTTATATATTTATATTTTTTGTATTTATGTTATACAGTGTATCACAAAAGTGAGTACACCCCTCACATTTCTGCAAATATTTTATTATATCTTTTCATGGGACAACACTATAGAAATAAAACTTGGATATAACTTAGAGTAGTCAGTGTACAACTTGTATAGCAGTGTAGATTTACTGTCTTCTGAAAATAACTCAACACACAGCCATTAATGTCTAAATGGCTGGCAACATAAGTGAGTACACCCCACAGTGAACATGTCCAAATTGTGCCCAAAGTGTCAATATTTTGTGTGACCACCATTATTATCCAGCACTGCCTTAACCCTCCTGGGCATGGAATTCACCAGAGCTGCACAGGTTGCTACTGGAATCCTCTTCCACTCCTCCATGATGACATCACGGAGCTGGTGGATGTTAGACACCTTGAACTCCTCCACCTTCCACTTGAGGATGTGCCACAGGTGCTCAATTGGGTTTAGTCCATCACCTTTACCTTCAGCTTCCTCAGCAAGGCAGTTGTCATCTTGGAGGTTGTGTTTGGGGTCGTTATCCTGTTGGAAAACTGCCATGAGGCCCAGTTTTCGAAGGGAGGGGATCATGCTCTGTTTCAGAATGTCATAGTACATGTTGGAATTCATGTTTCCCTCAATGAACTGCAGCTCCCCAGTGCCAGCAACACTCATGCAGCCCAAGACCATGATGCTACCACCATTATGCTTGACTGTAGGCAAGATACAGTTGTCTTGGTACTTCTCACCAGGGCGCCGCCACACATGCTGGACACCATCTGAGCCAAACAAGTTTATCTTGGTCTCGTCAGACCACAGGGCATTCCAGTTATCCATGTTCTTGGACTGCTTGTCTTCAGCAAACTGTTTGCGGGCTTTCTTGTGCGTCAGCTTCCTTCTGGGATGACGACCATGCAGACCGAGTTGATGCAGTGTGCGGCGTATGGTCTGAGCACTGACAGGCTGACCTCCCACATCTTCAACCTCTGCAGCAATGCTGGCAGCACTCATGTGTCTATTTTTTAAAGCCAACCTCTGGATATGACGCCGAACACGTGGACTCAACTTCTTTGGTCGACCCTGGCGAAGCCTGTTTCGAGTGGAACCTGTCCTGGAAAACCGCTGTATGACCTTGGCCACCATGCTGTAGCTCAGTTTCAGGGTGTTAGCAATCTTCTTATAGCCCAGGCCATCTTTGTGGAGAGCAACAATTCTATTTCTCACATCCTCAGAGAGTTCTTTGCCATGAGGTGCCATGTTGAATATCCAGTGGCCAGTATGAGAGAATTGTACCCAAAACACCAAATTTAACAGCCCTGCTCCCCATTTACACCTGGGACCTTGACACATGACACCAGGGAGGGACAACGACACATTTGGGCACAATTTGGACATGTTCACTGTGGGGTGTACTCACTTATGTTGCCAGCTATTTAGACATTAATGGCTGTGTGTTGAGTTATTTTCAGAAGACAGTAAATCTACACTGCTATACAAGCTGTACACTGACTACTCTAAGTTATATCCAAGTTTCGTGTCTATAGTGTTGTCCCATGAAAAGATATAATGAAATATTTGCAGAAATGTGAGGGGTGTACTCACTTTTGTGATACACTGTATATGTTATGTCTACATATATTCAGTGGATACCTAGCAAGCATAAATGGCAGTGCCTGCAGCAGACACGTCTCTGCTAGGGCGGGATGGCCGGACTACGTGGGTGGGGTCTTCAAATGCTGTGTAAGGGCCCTGATTGGCAGACAGAGAGGCGCCTGTGCAGAGTGCATAGGTGAAAAAGGGTCCCGCTAAGGGCTGCACGCGGGTCGGAGGAGGCGTGAGCAGCAATATACCCACCTCAACTGCAATCAGGGATCCCCCAGCAGCGGAAGAGAAATTGACTACGCTAAATTGGGGAAAAATGCATAAATAAAATACAGAAAAAAATCTATGTTATAATAATATATCACCATATAGGTAACATATGTGGAAAAACCATTATTGATATGGGGGCATATACTGTATGTCATATATTACATTTCTGTGTGGGACATGTTTCAAACATTAGCAGGGTTTTTAAAAGAGACTTATTGTCCCATCTGGTGCAAGATCACCTATCTCTGCATTCAAAAGAGTTTGAGCATTACTTCCCAACCACAAATGACCCACAAAATACAAAGGAATCTGCGACTCATTTGTAAACATGCCTGCTGCATCAAGCATGTCCGTGCTGGATGAGGATCAACTGCTAGAGATTACATATGATGGTGGCCTTAAAAGTATGCTTCAGTCAACTTTAAACCTGCCAGCAATTTGGATTAAAATCAAGGCGGAATATCCAAAGAAAAGCAATGAAAACAACGTTTTCATTTCCAACATATTGTCTTTGTGAAATGGGATTTTCTGCAGTAAAAGTACGGCAACCAAAACAAAGTTGCAGAGTAGAATGGACATAACGAACACACTTCGGGTGTTCACCCCTAGGTGCGTCTAACTGCAGCGAAAAAAAAAGCTCAGGGTTCCCACTGATTTTCTATCATTGGTGAGTAGCATTGTTATGCACTTTGTGTTTTTTATTATGCTCGTTGTATAAATTTACATTAAATCCTTCCGCCCTCACTGGTCCGTGAAATTATATCTTATATGAAACCGGTCAGTGGTGCAAAAAAGCTTAGGGACTGCTGATTTTGTGTAAGAAATATTTTGTCAAAAATGAATCAGTGTTTCAGATTAAAAAAAGTACTAAAAGATCACGTTCGGGAGCCAGGTCCCGAAAGGTTGTTTTGTGTAATGGTTTGCCCCCTGACATCACTCACACAGGTCAGTTTGTGATGCAACCATGGCTTCACAAAGCTGATGTCTGCATCACTATGCTGAATGATTGTTTTTATTAGAAAATTTGCGATACTGTTGCACAAAGGATATCAGTGTGGCTCAAAGATAAACTTAATCTCTTGAGCAGCAGCATCTGTATCTGTGGTAATTATTTTTCATAGCTGATTTCCTCTCCAACACTTCTCAGTCTTTGACATCCTCGAAAAAAATAATTCAAATTCAAGCCATTAAGATGTAGAAATTCTTCACACATATGTTTTTCTTATTGAATTGGACAAGCCACACTTAACTCTAGGTCCCACTTCCCTTTAAGTGACAACAGAAAAAATCACCAGCCAACAAATTAAAAACATTAATTTATAGTTTTAGACAGGCTAGAAAAGCATTAACAGTTGGATCACATGTCCAGAATCTAACTAGTATATAAACCCAGTCTATACAAGGTTATACAAGTAACACTGTTCTGAAGGATTCCACAATTAGCTGTTTAATTGGTAACAGGTGAGCTTATCAAGAATGAGTGTAACAGAAGCATCTACCAAAGGCTTAGTCTTTGCAAGCAAGTATAGGTCAAGATTCACCACTCTGTGCCAGACTTTGAGAACTGTCAGTTCACAAGACAATGTTTCTCAGAGCAAGACTCTAATTTAAAAATGTTATTTGAAATTAGGCCGATTTCCCCTTATTATAAACATACAAAAAAGAGCAATCAATTTTTGGAAACATCTAATAGAGAGAGCGAATCCCAAACTTATCATTATAAAGCCCTGAAACAACAAGAGCTGAGCAAAGACACCAGTCCCCTCATCCAACTGAGTCACTGCACCAATACACTACTATCACACACCGACACACCATTAACACACAGGCACACTAATAACTCACACTACCACAATAAAGACTCAGGAACAGGAGAAATCTGCAAACCCAATTAGAATGAACCAAATTATACAAATACCCCTTTTCCACTGACTTGTGTTTCCACAGGAAAAAAGAGGTTCCAGACAGCGAACTAGCGGGCCAATCTGGCACCACAGAATACTTGGTTTTTCAGCGCGAACCGTGACGTCACCTGTGGGCATGTCATGTTGTACAGCATAGCGACAGCAACAATGGCATCAGCTGGTGTCTCGTATGGAGCTTAATGCTGCATTTTTATCTTTTAAAGTTCACCTGATTAAATTTTGAGCCAGTTTGCTGCTGATATTTTCAAAGCGCCTTTAAAAAGATGAATTGTGTGATATGAGGTGGTAAAAGTTACCCAAGCAGTACGAACAACGCTTAGCGTGAAAAATAGAGCATAAAGTGGCTTATTGTACTAAAACAATAAGTAATGAATTTGGGCAGTACAGAGCACTTATAACCAGTAATAACGGTGAGAAATGTAGTGTTTCTATGTTGTACTTTTAGTACATTCAGCCACTTTACACTTAATTTTTTTACGTGAAGCTTTTTCGACTCTCCCGATAACCCCGAGCTGCATAAACACCACACGTGAAGTAAATCCACACTGCAAAAAATGATTTTTTGATTTAGTAAATAGAGTGAAGATTTTTAAAGTACAGTAATCCCTCGCTATATCGCGCTTCGACTTTTGCGGCTTCACTCTATCGCGGATTTTATATGCAAGCATGGCTAAATATAAATCACGGATTTTTCGCTGGTTTGCGGATTTCTGCAGACAAGGGGTGTGTTCGAAAAGCTAGTGAGCTCTCTACATAGACGCATTTCACGTCATCCTGTGCGCTTCCGATAAGGAGGCTGTTCCAAATCCTTCAACATTTCAACGTTATTTTCACTCAAAAACGAGTGAGCATCCGACGCTGCCTTAGTGATCAAGGCAATTCCAGAATTCATTGCGGGTCGGGCGCTCTTCTCTTACAGAAGAATAAACATGGCTGACGGTGCGGACAAACAAATGGAGTTCTTTTCAAACGTAAATAAAATATTACTGATTTTTAACTTGTACCGAGTGTTTTTATTTGCAAGTTCGGGCTTGTCAGGAAATGTAACCGTAATCGGTACCTGAAGGGAGATGTTATATTGACATGTTAGCGTGCTGTGCTACCTCAATCCATTGGTTTTAATGGCAAGATGCTAAATGCTAAACCCGATGGAATCGGGTTATGAAAATAACCATATAAACACATGGTTTTTACTTCGCGGATTTTCACCTTTCGCGGGGGGTTCTGGAACACAACCCCTGCGATCGAGGAGGGATTACTGTACTTTCTACAAGAATATTCTAGTACAGTCTTGCTACTTAAGAAATTCACACATCATTTAGTGTGTTACTTGGTGTTTCTTTGTAACTATTTATCATCAAATACATTCGTAAATTTTATTCTAAATACCAAAGTAAAATTTACAATGTTTTTTTATTTCTTGGATTGAAGCAAAGCAAAACTGAAAACTACTAGTAAATATTACTATACGTTCTACGCATGCGCACTGCGATTGCCTGGCTGGCAAGTCGGGACATGTTCCACACACAGAGTGCAAACGAGCTGCTGATTTTTGGATAATTTTTTGGAAGCTTTCCGGTTGTTGTGCACATACCTTTGCCAAAGGGGACTGTTTTATGGTAAGTTATCACTTTTTAAGAAAATATATAACCGTGCCAGTTATTAACATTTAAAACGTTGTTTAACTTTATACACTCATGGCGCCAAATTGGCATCTGTTAGCCTTGCAGAATTAATGTTATGTAGTTATATTAATCATGATAACATGTTTCTTTTAATGTATTTGGACTTAAAATGTTGGTTCTAAAATAGTTCTTTTGTCTCATGAAAGCCCATTTTGCCACTTGAAAATAAATCTGTATGAGGATGTAGTCCCGGGTCTTTCAAATACAAATGTGTATTAATAGGCAACCTTTGAGCAAACCTTAAGAAAGTAAAATTGAATCATAATATGTAACATAACATTCTGATGTTTACACAGACTTCATGATTACTAACTTAAAATGTAATTTTTTAATCCTTATCTTAGGTGTAAGATGAGTTCATCTATTTTTATTTATTTTTTGCTGCAAGGCTTCAGAAAAAAGTTTAAAAGATTGATATCATTTGTTTTGTCCTTACACTGTCACACTATTATAGGGGCCCTAAACAGACACAACAGTGCAGCAGATTATCTGAGCAGAGTATCTGACCCTATATTGAGAAACACCTTGACGAGGTACAGACTGAGCACACACGACCTGGCCGTGGAGATGGGGCGACACATCTGGTCCTGGCTGCCCCGGGAGGAGAGGCTGTGCCAGCACTGCACTCTCAGTACAGTAGAGACGGAGTTGCACTTCCTTACTCAATGTACCCAATACCAACACATTCGGTCCCAATTTTCCCTAAATTTAATAACACTATCCCCATCTTTAACTCCCTCCCAGACCCTGACAAACTGCCCCACTTACTGGGGGAGCACTGGGGGAGCACAGAGAGAGCTGCACACTAGCAGCACTCTACACACACACCTGCCACCAGGTGAGGGACAGTGGATGACCATGTCACACACACACACACACACGCACACACATGCACACAACTAATTTTTATTCTTATTACTACAAATTCTTTCATTACTGTAAATGTTATCATTTTTATTGTTACTATTTGCACTGTTTTTATTTATTTTTTTATTCTATGTTATTTTTATGCATCTGTAACTATTTTGTATATATTTGTTCTTTCTTACTGTTATTTTTTTTCTTTTCTCTTGAACTGAGTTTTGGCAATACAAATGTCCTTATTTGTCATGCCAATAAATCTTTCCTTGAGTTTGAGTTGAGAGTGTAAATAATATAGAGGTTTCACCATCTACAGTTCATAATATCATGAAACGATTCAGAAAGTCAAAAGAAAAATCTAGGTGCATAAAGGCTAAGGGCTGAAACTACTGCTGAGTGTGTTTGACCATCTAGTCCTCAGGTGGTATTGTTTAAGAAACTGTCATGCTATCGTGATGGATACAGCCACATGGGTTCTGGAGTATGTTGGAAGACTATTCACCTAACACAGTCTACCACTGCATCAAAAATGCAAACTAAAACTGTGTTAGTATAAGAGGAAGCCATGTATTAATTTTGCACTGAAACTCTGATGAGTTCTCTGGGCCTGAAGTCATCTGAGATGGACCAAAAGACAGTAGAATTGGTCAGACAAGTCTACATTTCAGCTTGATTTTGGGAAAAATCAACAACAGATTCTATGTGCCAAAGATGAAAAGACCCTCCAGACTGTTCCCAATAGTAAAGTTCAAAAACCACAGTTAACAAATTTAATATTTCACTATTTTATATATTTAGTAAACCTTATATTCTACAACCCCAAATCAAAAAAAGTTGGGACAGCATGGAAAATGCAAATAATAAATAAACACAGAGTTTCTTACATTCCATTGCAGACAGTACTTAAAAGACTTTTTACCACACTGAAAAGACATTCTGGCACCGAGGATACCAAGCAATTTAGTGTTTCAGCTTTTATTTTGTCCCATTCTTCCTGCAAACACGTCTTAAGATGTGCAACAGTACGGGGTCGTCGTTGTTGCATTACTCGTTTCAAAATTCTCCACACATCTCTCTATTGGGGACAGATCAGGTCTACAGGCAAGCCAGTCAAGTACCTGTACCCTCTTCTTCCACAGCCATGCCTTTGTAATGTGTGCAGCATGTGGTTTTGCATTGTCTTGTTAAAAAAATGCATGGACGTCCCTGGAAATGATGACGTCTTGAAGGCAGCATATGTTGCTCTAAGATCTTAATGTACTTTTCTGCATTAATGCTGCCATCACAGAAGTGTAAATTATCTTTGCTAAGGGCACTGACACAGCCCCATACCATGACAGACCCTGGCTTTTGGACTTGTTGCTGGACAGTCCTTTTTGTCTTTGGTCCGGAGCACACGGCATCCATTTTTTCCAAAAAAGACCTGGAATGCTGATTCATCTGACCACAATACATGTTTCCACTGTGTGTTGGTCCATCCTAGATGCCTCCAAGCCCAGAGAAGTCGACACCACTTCTAGACATGGTTAACATAAGGCTTCTTTTTTGCACAGTAAAGTTTTAAGTGGCATTTGTACATGTGCTGTCCCAACTTTTTCTGATTTGGGGTTGTACTTTGTGATCATTGTAGGCCTGAATTTGTCTATTTCTCTCTGCACATATCCACACAATACTATAACTTTATTTCACCTTAAATTGAGAATGTTGTGCACTGTATGATTCCCTAGTGACATACCCTTGAATTGTTCTTTATGTCAGACATTCTATGTCACATGATATGTTTTATAATATCATCTTTTGTTATTTACCTTGTCTAGTTTCTACTACTATGTACATGTTAAGTCTTTTCTGTAGTGAGGACTCATATGATTTTGATCTTGACCTTAGTAAATCATTGCATGCATGTCTAATTAGTTTCAGAATAAATAAGAAATGACAACATGTTTTGTCACTTCTTCAGTGGTCTCCTGACAAAAGACAGAGGAAACTACTGCGGGTGACATCACATGAAAATAAACAACCAGCATCAGTGATGGCATGGGATGCATCAGTGCCCTCGGCTTGGATAATCTGTGAAGGTACCACTGATGCGGGAGCTTATATTGTGGCAGAACAATGGCCTTATTTGGCATGAGTTACAACAGAGTGGCTTTGTAGACAGAGTGTGTGCTTGATTTGTCTTCTATTGAAAATGTACAGCACATCATAAAAAAGGAAACATCACAGACTGTTAAGCAGCTTAATTCTTGTATATAGCACGAATGAGCAAATCTGTAAAACTGTGTCACGAATCAAGCCTCTGTGCTCCTCATGTTTATGTGCCACGCCCCTATCTTCAGAAGCACATGTCTTGTCTATGACACTTTTTTGCAATGATTGGTCAATGACGTAATTTTACAAAATATTATGAAATAATGAAATAATAATCCACAGCTGAACCTCATTAGGTTGTACACCAATCAGCCATAACATTAAAACCACCTACTTGTTTCTTCACTCACTGCCCATGTTATCAGCTCCACTTACCATACAGAAGCACTTTGTAGTTCTACAATTACTGACTGTAGTCCATCTGTTTCTCGTTCCTGCTGTTCTTCAATGGTCAGGACCCCCACAGGACCACTACAGAGCAGGTATTATTTGGTTGGTGGATCATTCTCAGCACTGCAATGACACTGACATGGTGTCAGTGTGTGTTGTGATGGTATGAGTGGATAAGACACAGCAGCGCTGCTGGAGCTTTTAAACACCTCACTGTCCCTGCTGGACTGAGAATAGTCCACCAACCAAAATATCCAGCTAACAGCACCCCGTGGGCAGCGTCCTGTGACCACTGATGAAGGTCTAGAAGATGACCAACTCAAACAGCAGCAAAAGATGAGCAATCATCTCTAACTTTACATCTACAAGGTGGACCAACTAGGTAGGAGTGTCTAATAGAGTGGACAGTGAGTGGACACTGTATTTAAAAACAAAAAAGACACAACACACACTAACACACCACCACTATGTCATTGTCACTGCAGTGCTGAGAATGATCCACCACCTGAATAATACCTACTCTGTGGTGCTCCTGTGGAGGTCCTGACCATTAAAGAACAGGGTGAAAGTGTGTCCATGAACTACAAAGTGCTTCTCTATGGTAAGTGGAGCTGATAAAATGGACAGTGAGCGTAGAAACAAGGAGGTGGTTTTAATGTTATGGCTGATCAGTGTATACTCAATGTATAATGGACTAAGCTGTGAATTTTTCAGTGGAGGCTAATTTGACTTTGTCATGCTTTTGGAGTGGCACCTTGTCATGATTTACGACATGAACTCAACCCCCCATTGGCTGCACTCGCCAGGTCGTTATTATTATATTACAATATTGTAGCGGCGATATGTGAGTGATATTCAGCTCAGCCTATCAGAATGCAGCACCTGGTTTATACATGTGCATTCGGACGTTCTGCAGTTAGTTAGTTTTGTATATGAGACTTGCCGTATGGACGAGCAGCAATTGCAGCGGCTAGGTGAGCCAACCCTCTACAGTAACAAGTGGCTAATGCTTGCGGTAAAGTGCGGCAATAACGAAGGTAAAAACACGACAATATTTTTGTTATGTAACATATTAAAATAACTAAAAGACAATGAAATATTATAAAACATGTAATCAAAGTATTCAATGAGTGCACAGCAAGATATTTTGGGAATCTGTGTAACCTACTTAACGTTACTAGACCTATATATATATGTGTGTGTGTGTGTGTGTGTGTGTGTGTGTGTGTGTGTGTGTGTGTGTGTGAAATTTGTTGAAGGGGGCCCAAAAACTGGGGCCCATGAGCTCCTAGTTATGCCACTGCACAGACACACACTCACACATCCATAGCTGCTGATGAACAAACTGTCTTGAACCCTGCCCTCCCCAAGTTGCTATTTAATGCACAGATCACTTTATATTCTGTACATGAATGTATACCTTTTGTGCAATAATAATTATTATTACTTTTATCTGTCTTAGCTGTGATAAGATACCGGTTACACTGTTTTGTTTGCACTATTCAACCATGTGTATTTATCCATATTGTTTTACCTTGTAAAAACTACTCATATTATATATATTATATTATATATTATTATATATATTATATATATTGTAGCTTATTTTGTGCTGCACTGAGTCATATATCTTTTGTTTTATAAATGTAAATTTTTTTTATCTTACTACAGCTACGTACTTTAGCTACTAAACAAAGTTTCGTTCTATAACTACAATGACAATAAAGTCTTATCTTATTAAAAAGTAGAATTAAAGGAAAAGGTGATGGTGCCCAGTGGTAAAAATACTTTTTAAATATTAAAATAATTAATTACTTTTAAAAATAGCTTTTTTAGTGTGTTGCAGGTATCAATTTCTAAATGTGTTTAACAAAAAGAATAATGTTTGTCACTGAAAATGACAAAACTCTTTTGTTTTTTTAAATATTTTGTTTATGCATTTCCTCCCCTTTTTCTCCCTTTTTAGCGCGTCCAATTGCCCGATTGCGTCATGCTTCCTCTCCACCAATGCTGATCCCTGCTCTGATTGAGAACAAAGTTAACCCACGCCCCCTCCGACACGTGGGCAGCATGCCGTATGCATCTTATCACCTACACTTTGACGACTGCAGTGCAGCTCAACGCTGTGTACGGAGAGACACACCCTGAGATCCAAGCTCTGGTTCCAGCGTGTGTTTTTACTGCTGCGCCACCTGAGCGGCGACAAAACTCTTTTCTTTGTCATTTTGTCTATTAAATGCTAAAGTAATTAAACAAATGAAATATTTCAGTTTTTATTGCATTTTTAGAAAGTGTCCTAACTTTTTGTACATTTTCTACACCAGGTACGGGGGGTTGTTTGGTTCATAATCCACCACATTTCAGCTGTGTTCAGTCATTGTCTTTCTGTTATTGCCCCCAGTGGATACTAGTGTATTAATAGAGGAGCAGTTCTGGTGTCATTTTCCAGTTGGATAAAACACTGTCTGAGAGATCTGTGAATAGAACACTGCCCCTTTATTTTCAGCACCATGTAACACCATTTGCGTTTTTGTTGCTTTTGAAAAGACTGAATTGATTATGGGTGAGTCTTTGAGGTGGAAGGTGACTCAGCCACCCAGAAAGCTTTTCAGGCTGCAGGTAATGGAATTGATTGAATCTTTGACCTTGGTGTTAAAAAAAAAAAAGAAATGGAAAAAAAGATTTAACACTCTGTACGGGTCTACCAGACCAGCAAGCGCTACAGGTTAGAAAAGAGAGAGGGCATAAATGAAGGCACAGAAGGAGAATCAGCAAGAGTTTGGAGTGAAACTTTAAGGTTGATGGAACATCAGAGGTGACATGCACACTGCTCTAATTAAAATGTTGTCCAAATTTAGACCAGAGCCAGTGGACTGATGCTTTTTATGTAAGTGCTTGGATTATTTACAGTATAGTACAGTAAAACAAGGAAAAGGTCAATGTTGAGAGTCGATTTGGTTCCTGTGGCCTTTCAGCAACAATTAGGGACCTGGGTTCAATCCCCAGATGGGCCGGTCCAGGTCCTTTCTGTGTGGAGTTTGCATGTTCTCCCCATGTCTTCGTGGGTTTCCTTAAGGAGCTCCGGTTTTCTCTCACAGTCCAAAGACATGTAAATGAGGTGAATTGGAGATACAAAATTGTCCATGACTGTTTGACATTAAACCTGTGAACTGATGAATCTTGTGTAACGAGTAACTACATGTCCTGTCATGAGTGTAACCAAAGTGCGTAAAACATGACATTAAAATCTTAATAAATAAAGAAATAAACATTGGGCTACCATGTTCATTTTTATGTTTAATCAATGCTTTATCTTAGTCAAGGTTCTGGTGGGTCCAGCTTCCCTATCTCAGCTTTTTCAATGGGTGCAAGGCACACAGTAACACCCTGGACGGGGCACCAGTCCATCGCAGAGCAGACACACATACACACATACATGTTTTTGGACTGTGGGAGGAAACCGGAGCTCCCCACGCAGACATGGGGAGAACAAACTCTGCACAGAAAGGATGCGGACCACGGATCAAACCAAGGACCTTCTTGCTGTGAGACGACAGTGCTACCCACCGAGCCATCATGCCGCCCTCCCTGGAATCATTTCGTGAAAAAATTTAACACACCCCGCCTGCTCAGGTGGCGCAGACTTAGCCAGCTATGTCTGTATTTGGACTCCTGACCAACCAGCTGATAGCACCACTGGGAAATCTAACCCTGTATCTCAGTAGTAGCGGGCTTGCATAATTTACCACTGCGTCAACCAAGCTCCCGGGCTATAATGTTTTGATATGAAAATAATTCACCGCCTAAGTAAAAGTAACGTGTTTGTCCTTGAGTGCACAGTTATGAGAAATAAAATCTATATTTTCAGTATTTGGCAGTTTTGTACATTCCCAGTATTTGACAGTTTTAGATATTTTTTCTCTCTTTGCAATTTACGTTATTTAGAAACAGCAGATAAACTGACACTCAAGCATTATGACAGGATGCCTGCACTGCCTCGTGCTGAATCATTTGTCATTTTTGTTGGTCTATAAAAATGTGCATGGTTAAAAAATTGAGGTGCAGGATTATCAGTGTTCACGAAAAGTACCAAATGAAACATTAACCTCTCACTCACTCACTCGCTCTCTTAACCGCTTATCCAATTAGGGTTGCTGGGGAGCCTATCCCAGCTTTTTAATGGGTGCAAGACACACAGTAACACCTTGGACAGGGCACCAGTCCATAGCAGGGCAGACACACATGCACACACTCATTCACCTATAGGGCAATTAGGTGTCTCCAATTAACCTGACTGCATGTTTTTGGACTGTGGGTGGAAACCGGAGCTCCCGGAGAAAACCCACGCAGACACGGGAAGAACATGCACACACCGCACAAAAAGGACCCGGACTGCCCTGTCTGGGGATCAAATCCAGGACCTTCTTGCTGTGAGGCGACAGCCACCGTGCCGCCCGAAACATTAACCTTCATATCTAAATGTATTCATTACTTTAATGTGCTAGCTATGCATGTACAAAACAATATCGTAATGAACAACGTCAGGGGGATGGAATATTTTCTAAAATAAAAACTAAGCACAATTAACATTCACTTTCAGCACTATCAAAGCATAAAAGGCACTGTTGCATTTGTTTTATTTAATATAAGTTAACTGCAAATATCTATAGCACATTTACACACACATTGTCTTTGCGTGTGTTGCAACTTAGGCACTCATTCTAGGCACTTTATTCTAGTTTAGCTTTGTAAACTAATGCTACTTACTGACAACCTTCTAATTATTGAGTTCAGGTCTTTCAGTCACACCCATTGCAAAAAGATACATAAAGATCTGTTTTTTTCCAATTTTCCTCCCAATCTAGTCGTGTCAAATTACCCGATAGCATTATGCTTCCTCTCTACTGATGTTGATCTCCACTTTGATTGAGGAGAGTCGAGACTAACACACGACGCGTGTGTTTTTACCTGCATGAGGTGAGTTCATATGCGGATCAGCTTTGTCTATGGAGAGCCACACCCTGATCAACACATTATCCCTCGTCTCTGTCCAGGCGCCATCAATCAGCCAGCAGGGGTCGTAATTGCATCAGTAATGAGATCCCCTCCGACACCCTCCTTGAACAACAGCGAACAAATTGTTCGTGTAGGCGCCCAGCTTGCCGGATGGCAGAGCTAAGTTTCGAACCGACAAGTTGGAAATGTCAGCTCTGGTGTGCTAGCGTGTTTTACTGCTGCGCCACCTGAACGAAAAAAATCTATTCCAACGCACACAATACAACCAAGTATATGCAGACTTTTGTTTATGAGCCTGTTGGACATTTTGGTTATTTGCTATAACAACTCAGATTAAAAAAAAAAAAAGGTTTTTCACAAGTTTTTGGAGTGTCTGTGGACATTTGTGACCATTCACTCAAATAGGCATTTGTGAAACAGCCAGTAATGCTGGATAAAGACCTGGCTCACAATTGACATTCTAATTTCCCTAAAGGTGTTTGATGAGGAAGTTAGGGCTCTGTCCAGACCACTAATGTTCCTCCAGACCTAACCTATCTAACCTCATCACTATGGACCTAACTTTCCTTTTGAACAGGATAGAACTGTCCACAAACTGAAACCTAAACTTGCAACACTCTGATTACTAGTCCAGTACCCTACATAATAAGCTACCACTGGCCTTCCACTAAGAAACCAGTGGAATATCCTAGACACCCTAGCTAATCCATTGCAGGGTTTTGACCTCCCTCTCATCTAAACATAGCCAGTCGTGACTGTGTAGACCCCCGGTCAGCGAATAGCACCACTGAGATCCGAACCCAGGTGGGCTAGTGTAATTGTTCGCTGCACCACCCTAGTAATACAATTTCTTTCATTAATTTAGCATCATTAGTTAGCATATGTCAATAGCATATTCCATGGCAATCTGCAACTATAAAACGCTTACATCTTTGTTGTGTTTTTTCCCCGGACTTCCTAAATCAACATTTGATGCATCAAAAATATACATGCAGCAATTAAATAATTATTTATATGCCATTTAACTTTGATACATGACCTGCTTGGAGGTAATATATGCAGTCTGGAGGAAAAGGATTTATGTAAAATGCTGCAGTCAGGCTTTTATTTACTTATAAGCCAAGCCTCCAGCACTTCATCAACTTTTTAGTCTTCAACGTAGAGTTTAAGTATTGGCTTATGCCAATACATTATAAAAAAAGAGACAGTGCTGTAAAAAGTAATTCCCCTCTTTCTGACTGACTCTGTAACTGCATATTTGTCTCACTGAATGATTTCAAATTATTAAACAAAACATAATAATATACAGAGAGAACCTGGAGAAATATTCAGTTCATACGTAATGTTCAAAAGGGGTTTAGGTAAGGGCTCTTTGTAGGCCAGTTAAGTTTCTCCACACAACATTGTTAAACAATGCAAACCAAGTTTTTTTATGAATCGCTTTAAGCATAGGGGCACAGTTATGCTCATGGTAATACAATTTTAAACCTTATTTCCTAATTTCGTTAAACAAAAACACGCAATGAAAAAGAATCTGTGATTTAATAATTCTCTTGAATCTTTATTTAACTGACAAAATAGTTTTCCTGTATAGTTGTTATTTGTCAAACTACTATATAATAGTACAACCCCAAATCAGTAGAAGTTGGGACAGTATGAAAAATGCAAATAAAATAAAAATGCAGTGTTCATTACATTTACTTTCATTTGATTGCAGATAGTTTGAACCCAAGATATTTAATGTTTTCTCTGCTCAACTTCATTTCATTTGTTAATATACCTCCATTCCTGCATTTCAGGCTTGTAACACATTACAAAAAAAGTTTGGACGGGGGCAATTTAGGGCTAGTAATGAGGTAAAAAAAACTAAATAATGATGTGATTCCAAACAGGTGATGTCAACAGGTGATTGTAATCATGGTTTGGTACAAAAGCTGCATCCAGGAAAGGCTGAGTCCTCTCTGTGCCAAACTTTAGAAGAGAACTGGCACCCTCCTGGGGAAAAGCTGGAAACCATTGCTAAGTGTGGATGACCTTTGAGCTTTCAGACAGCATTGTGTAATAAGCCGCCATGCTACTGTGATAAACCGACTGTCTGCGAGTCGCAATCGAACGCCACCCGAAATCCCTAGGTCACAAACCATTGAGACTGTGTCTGTTTACCGTGGCAGGTGTAAGCCAAAACAAAATCAAAAAGTATGTCATAATAACTTAATTAAAATTAATCTAAATGAGCATCATGAAAACACTAGTAAGGCTAAAGTTAGGACTTCTAAACATCAGGTCACTTGCATGCAAAACAGTAATTGTAAATGAAATTATCACAGACAATTGTCTTAGTGCACTTTGTTTAACTGAGACCTGGGCTAGACCTGATGAGTATCTAGGTTTAAATGAAGCAACTCCTCCGGGTTACAGTTATGAACATAAGCCACGTCTTAGCGGTCGTGGTGGAGGAATAGCCACAATTTATGACAAAAGACATAGGTCTTACTGTAAAATCATCTCCTATAACAAACTCGTTTGAAGTTCTTATCGCTGACATAGCTAATAAATGTTCATCTGATAAAACTAGTATGTTTAAGCTGGTTACTGTTTATCGACCCCCTGGTCCTTACTCAGAATTTCTTAACGAATTTGCCGATTTTCTTTCTAAATTAGTTTTATCGACTAAAAAAGCTTTAATTGTTGGCCTATTCTGCCCTCCGTCTATTAAAAATAGCCAGTTGAGTCTGCTGAGCATCTGCCCAGGTCAGGACTCAAGTCCCAACTGATGTAGGAAGATGTATTAGACCAAACTCCTAAAGCTTGAACTGTCAGTTTAAGTTGTGAGAGAACAGTCAATAGCACCAAATAGAACAAATTCATCTTGATATAAACTTACCCCATCCAATCAGAGTGAATCCCCACAGGTACTTAGTGTCCGACAGAAAGGCCATGAAGATGAGGCTGTGCAGGTACAAGCCCTCCACCAGAATCCAGAAGTAGTTTGTTGCCAGAAAATAGATGAATAGAAACACTGTCACCTTGCAACCTATCTGAAAAACAGACATCAATATCCCCATTTAAACAAGGAAAAACTGACATGCTGACAAAGTGTCAATACTTTGATGAATGGTGTCCACTGTTCAGCCTTTTAAGTATATAAAACAATGTTTTTGTAAAAGCACATTAAAATGCTGACTGCTGGCTAAAAAGAAAGAGAAGAAATCAGAATCAATAAAAAGTCACTTTTTGCTGTGAGACGGTTAAGCATTCTACACCATCAATAACAGACAAGACAGAAAAAAATAACCAGCAGATTAAAGAGCCACTTTTCTTCAATGTCAAATACCAAGCATTACTTTAAATAAGTGACTGAATAGAAAACAACTACAAATGCAAATAAAGAGAGGAAAAGGACACAAGATCAAATATATGTAAACAACTAAACTCCATTACATAAAATGAATTATATGCTAGGCACTCCACTGAAAAATTACACAGTAAATTACACTATCCCACTACCGCTGGGATCCAGGGTTTAAATCCCCATCAATGCTATCGGCTGATTGTGCGTCTGCATACAGACATGAATGGCCGAGGCCCATGATGGATTAGCGTCCTGTCAATTAGTGTGTTGCCGCACTGCACCCAGTAATTGTGGGGAAAACCAGACCCACTGCAACCCTGATCAGGATAAAGCATCAGTAAAAAAAAAATGCTTGCAACTACAGTGTATCACAAAAGTGAGTACACCCCTCACATTTCTGCAAATATTTCATTATATCTTTTCATGGGACAACACTATAGACATGAAACTTGGATATAACTTAGAGTAGTCAGTGTACAGCTTGTATAGCAGTGTAGATTTACTGTCTTCTGAAAATAACTCAACACACAGCCATTAATGTCTAAATGGCTGGCAACATAAGTGAGTACACCCCACAGTGAACATGTCCAAATTGTGCCCAAATGTGTCGTTGTCCCTCACTGGTGTCATGTGTCAAGGTCCCAGGTGTAAATGGGGAGCAGGGCTGTTAAATTTGGTGTTTTGGGTACAATTCTCTCATACTGGCCACTGGATATTCAACATGGCACCTCATGGCAAAAAACTCTCTGAGGATGTGAGAAATAGAATTGTTGCTCTCCACAAACATGGCCTGGGCTATAAGAAGATTGCTAACACCCTGAAACTGAGCTACAGCATGGTGGCCAAGGTCATACAGCGGTTTTCCAGGACAGGTTCCACTCGGAACAGGCTTCGCCAGGGTCGACCAAAGAAGTTGAGTCCACGTGTTCGGCGTCATATCCAGAGGTTGGCTATAAAAAATAGACACATGAGTGCTGCCAGCATTGCTGCAGAGGTTGAAGACGTGGGAAGTCAGCCTGTCAGTGCTCAGACCATACACCGCACACTGCATCAACTCGGTCTGCATGGTCGTCATCCCAGAAGGAAGCTGACGCACAAGAAAGCCCGCAAACAGTTTGCTGAAGACAAGCAGTCCAAGAACATGGATTACTGGAATGCCCTGTGGTCTGACGAGACCAAGATGAACTTGTTTGGCTCAGATGGTGTCCAGCATGTGTGGCGGCGCCCTGGTGAGAAGTACCAAGACAACTGTATCTTGCCTACAGTCAAGCATGGTGGTGGTAGCATCATGGTCTTGGGCTGCATGAGTGTTGCTGGCACTGGGGAGCTGCAGTTCATTGAGGGAAACATGAATTCCAACATGTACTGTGACATTCTGAAACAGAGCATGATCCCCTCCCTTCGAAAACTGGATCCCTTCCAACAGGATAACGACCCCAAACACAACCTCCAAGATGACAACTGCCTTGCTGAGGAAGCTGAAGGTAAAGGTGATGGACTAAACCCAATTGAGCACCTGTGGCGCATCCTCAAGTGGAAGGTGGAGGAGTTCAAGGTGTCTAACATCTACCAGCTCCGTGATGTCATCATGGAGGAGTGGAAGAGGATTCCAGTAGCAACCTGTGCAGCTCTGGTGAATTCCATGCCCAGGAGGGTTAAGGCAGTGCTGGATAATAATGGTGGTCACACAAAATATTGACACTTTGGGCACAATTTGGACATGTTCACTGTGGGGTGTACTCACTTATGTTGCCAGCCATTTAGACATTAATGGCTGTGTGTTGAGTTATTTTCAGAAGACAGTAAATCTACACTGCTATACAAGTTGTACACTGACTACTCTAAGATATATCCAAGATTCATTTCTATAGTGTTGTCCCATGAAAAGATATAATAAAATGTTTGCAGAAATGTGAGGGGTGTACTCACTTTTGTGATACACTGTATGTGACTGCCATGTGGGAAAGGTACAACCCCAAATAAGAAAAAGTTGGGACAGCATGGAAAATACAAATAATAAAAAACACAGAGATTCTTACATTGACTTTTATTTGATTGCAGACAGGATGAACCTGAGATATTTCATGTTTTGTCTGGTTAACTTCATTTTATTTATTAATAAACATCCATTCCTGCATCGCATACATTCCAAAAAAAGTTGAGACAGTAAAGCATTTACCACTTTGTAATGTGCAACAGTACGGGGTCGTCGTTGTCACATTTTTCTTTTTAAAATTCTCCACACATTCTCTATTGGGGACAGGTCAGGACTGCAGGCAGGCCAGTCCAGTACCCGTACCTGCTTCTTTTACAGTTATTCCTTTGTAATGTGTGCAGCATGTGGTTTTGCATTGTCTTGTTTAAAAATGCATGGACGTCCCTGGAAAAGATGACATCTTAAAGGCAGCATATGTTGCTCTAAGATCTCAATGTACTTTTCTGCATTAATGCTGCCATCACAGAAGTGTAAATGACCTTTACCAAGGGCACTGACACGGTCCCATACCATGACAGACCCTGGCTTTTGGACTTGTTGCTGGATGGTCCTTTTCGTCTTTGATCTGGAGCACAAGGCGTCCATTTTTTCCAAAAAAGACCTGGCATGCTGATTCATCTGACCGCGTTAGATACACGTTTTCACTATGTGATGGTCCATCCTAGAGACCTCAGAGCCCAGAGAAGTTGACGCCACTTCTGGACATGGTAAACATAAGGCTTCTTATTTGCACAGTAAAGTTTAAGTGGCATTTGTGCATGTAACTCCATATTGTAGTGCTTGACAAAGGTTTGCCAAAGTAATCCCTTGCCCATATGGTTATATCAGCTGATGCAGTGCCTTCTGAGGGATTAAAGATCACAGGCGTTCAGTTTAAGCTTGCGCCTTTGGCCTTTAATCGTTTAATGACATTATGCACTGTAGAGGGAGAAATATGCAAATCCCTTCCAATCTTTCTTTGAGGTACATTGTTTTTAAACATTTCAATGTTTTTCTCATGCAACTGGAATCTTTGCTCATCAAAGACTCAGCCTTTCCTGAATGCTTCTGTACTAAACAATGATTACAATCACTTGTTTGGAATCACATCACTATTTAGTTTTTTCACCTCATTACTAGGTTGTAACTTAATTTCCCTCCGTCCCGACTTTTTTTGGAATGTGTTGCAGGCCTGAAATGCAGAAATGAATGAATATAAACAATAGTTAACGCGATAATAACGCATTAACGCGATCTCAATTTAACGCGATTTAAAAAAATAGTACCGTTAACGCAAATTCTATACAGGAAAAATTTACCTATACAGGCATTATTACATCACGAAGACCCGCATTGTTATGTTTTGTACTTAACCACGAAATACAAATGACACTAGTTATGTGGAGAACGAGTTGTCTTTATTGCTTAATCCACAACTTGGAGCATCACACTTAAACATAACACGCCGTTACCCGCTGGTCACCTGATACACATATCAGCTCAGTGACGTACAGTGGTAACGTGAAACGCAGATCACGTAAATGATATATATCACACGCATGATAATAATAATAATAAGCTTTTTTCTCTCTTAATTTTCCCTGACAAGTGAAAAACCAAAATATAGCAACCTTAACATAAATGAGAAAGAATTTCAAAGATTTTCCTTTGCAATACTTTATCATTTCAAGAATATGATACAGACTGACCAACACTATTAAGCCAAATCAGCATTGAAAATTGACTTTACTTTTAATAACCTTATCAATGCTGGTGCTTCTTAAAACTGAATATTTTCTTTTAAACAGAAGTGTTATTTAAATGCTATTAAATTGTTTTCCAACAAAATCCGCCCAATTTAGCAGATAACCGCCCAATCTGGCAACACTGGAACGCGTTATTATTATCGCGTTAACTTCGACAGCCCTAATAAAAACGTATTCTGATATCCAGTTACCAGCGTAGGGTTTATATAGCAGCAGGTAGAATAAGGTGAGAATAAGGTGCAAAAACAAGTCATTAGTATGAGTTGTCAGAACCCAGGGAACAAGACTGTGTTGATTGTGAATGAGTTTTTGTGTATGTTAGTGTATGTACACCGATCAGCCATAACAATAAAACCACCTCCTTTAAAAAAAAAAAAAGCGATTAATCGCGATTAACTATATGAAATTCTGAGATTAATCGCGATAAAAAATTTTATTCGTTTGACAGCCCTAATAAACAAATAAAATAAATCTAAGCAGACAAAATATGAAATATCTTGGGTTAATACTGTCTGCAATCAAATAAAACTCAAAGTAAATGTAAGAGACTTTTTTTTTTTTTTTTTTTTTTTTTTTTTTTGCATTTTTTCATACTGACCCAACTTTTTGTAACTTGGGGTTGTACTTTTTTGTTCTTTCCTTAATAACATGGTTTGACAAGTTTGTTGAGAAATACAAATTTCACATGATCACAGCCATTACTACAGTTCAATTTAATTGAATAGATAATGTACTAAAATTATACATTTATTATTCATAATCTTGCTGCTCCTGCTCCATGGGACTGAACTTGAGGCAGATTTTGTCAAATATTTAATCATGTATTGTAATTTCTCCCTATATAAATAACTTAGTATTCACTAGTAGCAATAGAAGATATGTTTTGGAAGTAATTATTTAAAGAAAGATTACAAGCCACCATCACATTTCACACTGGTAGGACTCTCTAGGAAACACTACGCAAGTAAATTAGGAACACGTTCTGACAGCTCACTAAAGATTCTGACTGTGCTGTCTCACGGAACATTAACTACATTTAACAGCTAAATACACAATGAAATTAAAAAGCTTGATTTTTTTTTAAACTAACTTTCACTCAGTCACATAAAAAATGAATATATATTAATTCAAACAACTTGTTAATATTTCATACCTCTGTTAAAGAACTTACCAAAATATACACTAACAAAACTGAACTTACGTTAGAACATCATCAATATTATGTTATTTTAATCACTGATATTGTTTTAAGAAAGCTTTTGTCACATGTGGAAAACCTTGGAGTGCTGTTTGATTTTTCACTCAGCTTTGAGTCTCACATTAACTTACTGACCAAACCTGCATTTTTCCATCTTCATCACATTGCCCATCTGTGGTCACTACTTACTACCAGTGATGCCAAGACAATTGTTCATGCTTTCATATTGTCCCATGTTGACTATTGTAATCCTTTTACTAATAAACTACAGTATATCCAAAACACTGCAGTGAGAGTGCTCACTTACAACCTTAAGTTGGGACTGTATGGAAAACACATAATAATTATAATAATGAAATTAAAATAATAAACAACATTGACTTTTATGTTAATGCAGACAGTATGCACCCAAGATAATTCATGGTTTGTCTGGTCAACTTCATTTCATTTGCTAATATACACACATTGCTGCATTTTAAATCTGCAACACAGTCCAAAAAAGTAAGGATGGGGCAATATAGGGTTAGTAATGAAGTAAAAAAAAATGATGCAATAATGATGTTATTTTAGGTGATGTCAACAGGTGATTGTAATCATCATTTTGTGCAAAAGCTGCATCCACGAATGGCTTTTTGAAGTCTCAGAGGATCTCCAGTTTGTCAACAAATGCATGAGAAAATGATTAAAATATTTAAAAACAATGTACCTCAAAGAAAGACTGGAGGGAATATGTATATTTCTCCCTCTACAGGGCATAATATTATCAAATAATTCAAGGAATCTGGGGGAATTTCACTGCGTAAAAGGCAAGCTGAGGGTAAGGGGCAAAATATCAACTGAAACATTTTATCACTTGGTTTTTAATTATTTATTGTCTCAAATGGCCTAAAATGAATGGATGTATTATAATTAGGGCTGTCAAACTATTAAAATTTTTAATCGCGATTAATCTCAGAATTTCATATAGTTAATCGCGATTAATCGCATTAAAAAAAATCTGTGTAAATGTTATAGAAAACAAGGATTTTTATGTGAAATGTTACAATTAAAATGGTGAACACATTTTATGCTAAATGTACTGATGTTAAAAACTGCTGGGACAAGAGAAAACTGTAAGGGAGTTTTATTCACTCACATATTAGGCAGTAAATGTCAGATTGTAGGTTAGAATTTCTCCATCAGCAAACACTGTAGATCAGCGGTGCTTTAGGTGGGATAAGGCGTAGTTATTGTATCAGACTTTTCTGTGGTTGTATCGTGACAATGGTTTGATGGACGTTTCTACACGAAGTGAGTGTGTTTTGACCCTTTGGGGCTTCCATAGTTCATGAACTAACGTGCTTGACTCAGCTTTCCGGTATTCGGTACAGAAGAAGAAGTTAATTAAGTGTAATAAAGTGTTCTGCTCCCGACAACTTGTGAATATAGCGTGTATTTATTTATTTATTAAGCAAGTACATCACTACCACGATCGGTTACATTATGTTAACAAACCGCAAATGAAAAACGGTGGCAAGTCCGACATTAAAATGTTTGTTCTACCAGTCAAGTCTCAACATGAACTAGAATCTGCGTTAACGGCACTATTTTTTTTAATCGCGTTAAATTGAGGTCGCGTTAATGCGTTATTATCGCGTTAACTTCGACAGCCCTAATTATAATAAATGAAATGAAGTTGAGCACACAAAACATGAAATGTCTTGGGGCTTAAACTGTCTGCATTTAAATAAAAGTCAAAGTAAAAGGTGCTTTTAGTGTAAGGGGTGGTCTTGGGTCTAGGCAGACTCCAGCCGCTAGGGGTCAACAGCGAGCCGGCAATCAGGCCTAATGCCCAGCACCTGTGTACAGGTCTATAAAGAGACAAAGAACCAGCCAGAACTGGCTGGTTCTTTGTCTCATGCGAGCAAACACACGCAGCCGGTAATCTTGTTAGAGGATTGAAAGTTTTCTCCCTCACCCCATTTCTCTTTGGTCTCAAGTTGTTCTCTCTCTCTCTCTAGTAAAAGAAAAGAAAAGAAAGAAAAGCAAAGAAAGAAAAAGAAAAGAAAAAGAGAAAAGAAAAGATATATATATATATACAGTGTATCACAAAAGTGAGTACACCCCTCACATTTCTGCAAATATTTCATTATATCTTTTCATGGGACAACACTATAGACATGAAACTTGGATATAACTTAGAGTAGTCAGTGTACAGCTTGTATAGCAGTGTAGATTTACTGTCTTCTGAAAATAACTCAACACACAGCCATTAATGTCTAAATAGCTGGCAACACAAGTGAGTACACCCCACAGTGAACATGTCCAAATTGTGCCCAAATGTGTCGTTGTCCCTCCCTGGTGTCATGTGTCAAGGTCCCAGGTGTAAATGGGGAGCAGGGCTGTTAAATTTGGTGTTTTGGGTACAATTCTCTCATACTGGCCACTGGATATTCAACATGGCACCTCATGGCAAAGAACTCTCTGAGGATGTGAGAAATAGAATTGTTGCTCTCCACAAAGATGGCCTGGGCTATAAGAAGATTGCTAACACCCTGAAACTGAGCTACAGCATGGTGGCCAAGGTCATACAGCGGTTTTCCAGGACAGGTTCCACTCGGAACAGGCTTCGCCAGGGTCGACCAAAGAAGTTGAGTCCACGTGTTCGGCGTCATATCCAGAGGTTGGCTTTAAAAAATAGACACATGAGTGCTGCCAGCATTGCTGCAGAGGTTGAAGACATGGGAGGTCAGCCTGTCAGTGCTCAGACCATACGCCGCACACTGCATCAACTCGGTCTGCATGGTCGTCATCCCAGAAGGAAGCTGACGCACAAGAAAGCCCGCAAACAGTTTGCTGAAAACAAGCAGTCCAAGAACATGGATTACTGGAATGCCCTGTGGTCTGACGAGACCAAGATAAACTTGTTTGGCTCAGATGGTGTCCAGCATGTGTGGCGGCGCCCTGGTGAGAAGTACCAAGACAACTGTATCTTGCCTACAGTCAAGCATGGTGGTGGTAGCATCATGGTCTTGGGCTGCATGAGTGTTGCTGGCACTGGGGAGCTGCAGTTCATTGAGGGAAACATGAATTCCAACATGTACTGTGACATTCTGAAACAGAGCATGATCCCCTCCCTTCGAAAACTGGGCCTCATGGCAGTTTTCCAACAGGATAACGACCCCAAACACAACCTCCAAGATGACAACTGCCTTGCTGAGGAAGCTGAAGGTAAAGGTGATGGACTAAACCCAATTGAGCACCTGTGGCGCATCCTCAAGTGGAAGGTGGAGGAGTTCAAGGTGTAACATCCACCAGCTCCGTGATGTCATCATGGAGGAGTGGAAGAGGATTTCAGTAGCAACCTGTGCAGCTCTGGTGAATTCCATGCCCAGGAGGGTTAAGGCAGTGCTGGATAATAATGGTGGTCACACAAAATATTGACACTTTGGGCACAATTTGGACATGTTCACTGTGGGGTGTACTCACTTATGTTGCCAGCTATTTAGACATTAATGGCTGTGTGTTGAGTTATTTTCAGAAGACAGTAAATCTACACTGCTATACAAGTTGTACACTGACTACTCTAAGTTATATCCAAGTTTTATTTCTATAGTGTTGTCTCATGAAAAGATATAATGAAATATTTGCAGAAATGTGAGGGGTGTACTCACTTTTGTGATACACTGTATATATATAAGTCGCATTTTCATGCCAGGTCTGTCTGTTTCTTGGGTTTTGTGGTGTCTCACAACCACTTGAGCATGAACCCGGCCAAGGTTCAAGCTGTGGCAGACTGGCCCCACCCAACGTCGCTGAAATTAGTCCAGCGCTTCCTAGGCTTTGCGAACTTTTTGTGAAACACAAGATTTGTGAAAAACTTCAGTTCGGTGGCCGCACCTCTGACGGTCCTTACTCGCAAAACCTCTGGGCGATTCCTGTGGAGCACGGAGGCCCAGGGAGCATTTGAGGAGCTCAAGCGGCGTCTGACCACAGCCCCTGTTCTCCAGCTTCCCCAAGCTAGTCTTCCGTTCGTGGTAGAGGTTGATGCATCTGAAGTTGGTGTGGGCGCTGTGCTGTCCCAGCGCTCAGGCCCGGCCCAGAAGCTACATCCATGCGCCTTCTTCTCACATCGCCTCACTCCCACCGAACGGAATTATGACGTGGGTGATCGAGAATTGCTAGCCATCAAATTGGCACTCGAGGAGTGGAGACACTGGCTAGAGGGAGCAGACCAACCGTTTTTAGTCTGGACAGATCACAAAGACCTGACATACCTCCAGCAGGCAAAGCGCCTGAACCCCCGTCAGGCCAGGTGGGCGCTGTTCTTTGCCAGGTTTGATTTTGTCCTGTCATACCGGCCGGGTACTAAGAACACTAAACCCGACGCTCTCTCTCGCCAGTGGGAAACCCCCCTCACAGAGGCAGATGCCCGAGGCTGTGATCCCCAAGGCCCGCCTGATAGCG
This sequence comes from Trichomycterus rosablanca, assembly GCF_030014385.1. Classification (NCBI taxonomy): domain Eukaryota; kingdom Metazoa; phylum Chordata; class Actinopteri; order Siluriformes; family Trichomycteridae; genus Trichomycterus; species Trichomycterus rosablanca. The sequence continues at coordinate 23,719,749 of NC_085999.1, forward strand.
CCTATTCGCTGGGGCATGGAGGAGGCCATACAGCAAGCCCAACGGACAGAACCTGACCCTGGTGGTGGACCCCCGGGTAGACTGTATGTCCCCTCCACTGTCAGGAAGAAAGTCCTTCAGTGGGGACACACCTCGTCTTTTGCAGCACACCCAGGGGTCACCCGCACGCTGGAATTTATACGGAGGCGCTTTTGGTGGCCCCACATGGATCGCGATACGCAGGCTTTTGTAACCGCATGTGCAATTTGTGCCCAAAACAAGGACCCCAGAACAAAGCCAGCTGGACTCCTACACCCCTTGCCTATCCCATCACGCCCGTGGTCTCACGTCTCCCTTGACTTTATCACTGGTCTTCCCCCATCAAAGGGGAAGACCGTGATATTGGTGGTTGTGGACCGCTTTTCCAAAGCGAGTCATTTTATTGCACTAACAAAGCTACCATCGGCTAGGGAGACAGCCGAGTTGTTCCTGCAACACGTGGTGAGGCTTCACGGGTTGCCAAGGGAGGTGGTGTCTGGATATAGAAGCTGGGGTTTCATCGGTCAGACAATTTATACTTCGGTGTCGTAGAACTTGGAACAGAGCCAAAATAGCCCTGAGAACTGCAGTGAGAACACAAAAACGAAATGCAGATCGAAAGCGCAGGCCAGGACCCTCCTTCCGTCCAGGCCAGCGGGTATGGCTCTCAGCCAAAGACCTACCACTTCGAGTCTCCTCTCGTAAGCTGGCCCCACGTTATATAGGCCCATTCAAAGTACTCCGTAGGGTCAACCCGGTCTCCTACCGTCTAGCCCTGCCTCCCTCCATGCGTGTCAACCCCACCTTCCACGTCTCCCGCCTCAAGCCCGTTCTCTGTTCCACCAGGGCTCCTGCCCCGCCAGCACCCCGCACGGTAGGCGGGGGTCCAGCTTACACGGTCCGAAGCCTCCTTGATGTCCGCCGTGTCCAGGGCAGTACACAGTATCTGGTGGACTGGGAGGGTTATGGTCCAGAAGAGCGCTCATGTGTCCCAGCTCGTCACATTCTGGATCCCGAACTCATCAGGGCCTTCAGGCGGGATCGTGCAGTGGGGTTGGGAACGTCAGGCGCCGTTCCTCGAGGGGGGGGTCCTGTAAGGGGTGGTCTTGGGTCTAGGCAGACTCCAGCCGCTAGGGGTCAACAGCGAGCCGGCAATCAGGCCTAATGCCCAGCACCTGTGTACAGGTCTATAAAGAGACAGAGAAACAGCCAGAACTTGCTGGTTCTTTGTCTCATGCGAGCAAACACACGCAGCCGGTAATCTTGGTAGAGGATTGAAAGTTTTCACCCTCACCCCATTTCTCTTTGGTCTCAAGTTGTTCTCTCTCTCTCTCTCTCTCTCTCTCTAGTAAAAGAAAAGAAAAGAAAGAAAAGCAAAGAAAGAAAAGAAAGAAAAGCAAAGAAAGAAAAAGCAAAGAAAAAGAAAAAAGAAAAGATATATATATATATATATACTGTATATATATATATATATATATATTTATTATTTAGTGAATATTAAAATATTAGTTCAGTCATTCTCTCTGTTAATTTATTATTATACGTAGTTCTATATTTTCTGTTGGGAAGGCCTTTTGTTTTATTTACCCCTTTTTCTCATAACTCATGAGGTGGCCATTGTTCCCCTGGCAGTTCTTTGTTCTTCATTTTTCCCGCTCAAACTTTTCCCCAAAACAGGTGGTGTTTGTATTTTCTTTTGCACCTGTTCAAGCACATTAGTTTTGAACCCACCTGAGTTGACACGCTTTATAAAGAACCTGGTTAGCTGAGTGGTAGTGCACTTGATCAGTGTTCGGACGACCTGGGTTCAAATCCCACTAGGAGAGTTTTTTGTTTGTTAGTTAAATTACCTAATTCACAGATTACTAAGCACTTGGGTCCAATTCCCAATTGATCTGGTAGCTCATCTAGTAAAGACACCTGTGTGGTACGCAGGGGTTTGGTGTTCAGATCCACCACTGGGTGAGCGCCATTACATTTAGTTGTATTTTTCAACCTTTTTCTGTTTGGGGTTCTACAACAAAAAATCTGCCCACATCACTCCTATTCTTAACCAGCTGCACTGGCTTCTGGTAACATCACACAGTCACAAGTACAAAAAATATTACTCATTACATTTAAAGCCCTTCATGGTCTAAGCCCCATATATCTCGGGAAGCATTCCTGTATACCTCCTTGCACACTTAAGTCCTCTGATAGCAGGTTTCTCACTGTCCCTTATATTAGACTCTCCTCAGTTGGAGACAAGCAGATCTTCTAGTGCTTCAACCCCTAAGCTCTGGAACTCCTTGTCCAAATATCCTCATGTCTATATGTCTGTTTCTTCTCTTAAGTCTCTCCTGAAGACATTCTGTCCTTTTTCATATCTTTTTTTCTATCTTTCTGTCTTTGGGTAATATTATTATCTATTATGCTTGTGCTGTCAAGCAAAATGAGATTGTAAAAGATGCTAAATAAATAAAACATTATTATTGTCATTATTATTATTATAATTATTATAGTGGTACCTTGTTAATTGACGTCCCCTGAACTTGAAATGTCTGAAACTAGACAACCTTCATTAAAAAAATTGTACCCTTAAAAGGACTTCTACCTTAAACTCAACATGTTGGTTTAGCACTTCTACATTTGTGTAGAATAACCGTCAAATTTACTCTGAAAGCATCCACATGTATCTGTGTTTGGCTGGATTTTCCACCGGTTTTACATTTAAACTTGAGAGACAAGAGAGTCTAAAACACTTTAAAAAAAAGCTTAATGTGACTTACTGTATTAAAAGAATGATACAGGAACACTAAACTTCTCTTAATTATTACTGCTCATAAGTTCTTTCCACTAATGAAATCTCTCGCTCATGTTTCAGTACAATAAGTCTCGTTAAGCTTTGTTTACATTAAGCATTGTTCGTACAGCTTGGGTTGTTGTATCACATATCAAACAGTTCCTCTCGTTGAAGAATCTTTAAAAAGGTCAGCGGCGGAGTCACGTGAGGCCGTACATGGACTCGGTGGCAGTCAGCTAGAGCTCCCCATACGACATCCCCATTTCATCTCTTTTTTGTGAGTTCGGTTCGGTTTTATTTTTATTGACGGATGATAATACAGTTACCTATGTCTGCGAGTAGAAAAAAGTTGGATCTTACCCCAAATGCGTCTCCTGTAAAGAAAAAGGTGAAGCTGCCTCAGACCAACATGGCGGATCCCCTCGCTCGTTTAGAGCAAGCGATATTAGCTGAACTTTCAGTAATGAGGGAGGAATTCGCAACACACATGTCCACGATCCAGAACATGTGTTCGAAGCTCGATTACCTTACAGGTGAGCAAAGGGAGCAGAAGAAACTTCTCTCAGAGCATTCGACTCGTTTGGAGGCCCTAGAACAGAAAGTGGTCGACATGCAAGACCGAAGCAGGCGTAATAACTTGCGCATTGTCGGTATCCTGGAGGATGCTGAGAAAGATGACCCGATCGGCTTCATCAAAAGGCAGCTTCCAATTTGGCTACCTGCGCTGGTTAACCAAGAGCTGGAAGTTGAGCGAGCTCATCGCGTTCATTCCAGAGCATCAATGGATTACGGCAGACCTCGCGCTTTCATTTTCAAGTTGCTACGCTGCAATGACCGGGATCTCATCCTCAAAGAGTGCTGACGCTCCAGCCAGCTGACATAGAACGGCTCGAATCTGAGTTTCTTTCCTGATTTCTCTCCAACAACGGCCAAGAAACGCAGTGCTTTCAGCGTGGTGAGGAAAGCAATGAGAGAAGCAGGTGTTCAATCTTTTCTCCTATATCCAGCGGTCCTCAAAGTGATTCAAAACGGGGAAACGCACCTGTTACACACTCCGGAGGACGCTCGGCAGTTTCTGGACCCTGTTTCTTCATGAGGGCTGACCGGTAACTAGATATGACCAACTATAAGCACTGTTCTGACAATTATATTTTGGTTACTTTTCTCATTAATACTACGCATGCTATTCTTAATGGGACCATGCTCCCTTTTTGCGCTCTTTAATGATAAGAGATGTGGGGATGTCGGGGTTTTAGAATGTGGCTGCTAGCTAGGTCAATGTCGTTGCCACGAACCTGGATAAGGGTGGGTTGTGGACATGGGCCTGTTTGTTGTCCAGTCCATGATAGTTCTTGTTTAGAGGGGTGGGTTGGTTTTATTGGGTGTGTTGGCTTATTGTTTAAGATGGGGTATGGACGGTGTGTTGGTAGACAGTGCAATGGTGATCTTGTAACATTTAGCTCCTTTTGGTCTCCATTTTTTAAGATTATGGAAATGTATATGTTTAAATTTGTGTTTGTTCTTCATGGCTTAAAACGTGTTGAGCTGGAAAATTAATGGTCTGAATGATCCTGTTAAACGTACCGTTTTTTTAGATTTTCTGCACATAAAAGGAATCGACATTGCCCTGATTCAGGAATCACATTTAAAGAAAGAAGCTGTCCATAAATGTAGCAATAAGTTTTATAGGGTCGCTGCTTATGCAGCAGCTGTTGATGCAACTAAAGGAGTACTTATATTGGTAAATTTTGGGCCAGGGTGGAGATGAAGAAGGAAGAATAGCACATATTACCACAACAATAGGAATTAAAAAATTAGCTTTTATTTCAGTCTATGCCCCTACTCCAAGAGACCCGAGTTTTTTCCATTCTTTATCAACGTACCTAATCAATCTATTAGATTGTGAATTAATAGTGGAAGCGGATATGAATGCTGTCCTAAATCACAAACTAGACCGATCTAGTGGAGCTCAATCAGTGGATGACCACACTATCTTTGGTGGATTGTTGGCGATACTTCAATCCGGACACAAGACAGTACACTTTTTTCTCATCAAGACATAAATCCTATTCTAGAATAGACTTTCTGTTTATGTCCAATTCTCTGATATCCGCTTTAGATACAGTTAATATCTGGCCAATGTCACTCTCAGACCATCACGGAATTTTCTCCAAATTACAGCTTCCCACAGGTAATACTCGTGCTCCTCGGTGGCGTTTTAATACAAACTTGTTGAATAATGAAGAATTTTGTTCACAATTCACTAGTAAGTTAAAGGAATTTCTTAATTTCAATCAGGGTTCGGTTGAGGATCCGAGAGTCCTGTGGGGTGTTGTAAAGGGATTTATTAAGGATAACTCGATTGCTTACGCCTCCGCGATGCAGAAAATGCGTCGTCAGAGAATCTCGGACTTGGAAACCAAACTTGTTATGCTAGAGAGATCCAATCAGTATTCTATTTCGACTGATAAGATAGAAGAAATAGATTTAGTTAGGATAGAGCTTAACAAACTTTTAAGAGAAAAAAGCAAAATTTCTTATCAAGAGAGTTAGGCAGAATTATTATTTTAATGGAAGTAGACCAAGCCATCTTTTAGCGTTAAAACTTCGCAGCGATGAGAAGTTCTCCAACATTGCGGCAATTAGATCCCCTGATGGAACAGTTCTTACTGACCAGGTACAAATTAACCTTACTTTTCATCGTTTTTACTCAGAGCTATATAAATCGAACATCCATAGTACATCTACAGATTACTCGCCCTTCTTTCAAACCCAGGACCTTCCTTGAATCTCAGCTGATCAGGTATCCCATTTAGATCAGGATATCACTCTTACAGAGATGCAAGATGCACTCGGTAGCATGAAAAAAAAGAAAATCACCGGGTTGGGATGGGATTCCAATGGAAGTTTATCAACATTTTTGGACAGAGCTTGGGCCACTGTTGTTAGACATGATTAATTTTGCGATAACTAGAGGAGAATTCCATCGGGATGTAAACATGGCGATAATATCATTGTTACTTAAAAAGGACAAAGACCCAACTTCCTGCAGCAACTACCGTCCAATTTCACTTATCAATGTGGACAATAAAGTATTTGTGAAGGTACTAGCTAGGTGACTAGAACTAATATTGCCAACAATCATTCACTGTGACCAAACAGGTTTTTATAAAATCACAATCAGCGGCTGATAATATTAGACGGCTCCTACATATTATTGATTCAGCAGACACTTCTAAGTCCCATTGGGCTATACTATCGCTTGATGCCATGAAAGCCTTTGATCGACTTGAGTGGCATTACCTATGGATCACCTTAGAACAATTTGGTTTCAGTGATAGATTTATTAATATGATAAAAATGCTTTACGCCAATCCATCTGCAATGGTCCTTTCAGGTAATAAATGTTCAGAACCTTTTCCATTGGGTCGTGGTACGCGCCAAGGCTGTCCCCTATCAGCCCTCCTGTTTGCCTTATCGTTAGAGCCCCTTGCCCAAGCTGTTCGCAAATTGACGCCAAGCCTACCTATTAGAGTAAAGGAGTCCCAACATCATATTTCTTTATACGCAGACGATATTCTGCTGTTTTTAGACAACCCAGTAATTTCGGTCCCTCACCTGCTTAGTCTGTTCGATAAGTTTGGTAAATTTTCCGGTTATAAAATAAATTGGGATAAATCTGGGTTCCTCCCATTAAATTTTCAATCAGACTCTAGTTCCCTCCCAATACCTGTCCCGGTGGTTGATCATTTTAAGTACCTGGGGGTAGAGATATATCCGTCATTAAGCAATATAATCAACAAAAATTTCAATACTATACTGAAGCAAATTAAGTGTTATACTCATAACTGGTCACAACTACCTACCTCTCTACAAGCCAGGATTGCGGTGGTGAAAATGAATATTTTACCTCGAATTAATTTTTTTAGTTACATGATTCCCTTACCTCCCCCAGCTGAATTTTGGGCTACACTTTCTCAAACTCTATCATCATATATTTGGAATGGCAAACGCTCCCGGATAAAATTATCTACCTTGCAACGATGCAAGTCTGATGGTGGTCTCGCATTTCTGAATTTTAAGATATATGCTCAAGCTTTCATTCTACGACCCCTTTTAGTCTGGTTAAATCAGAATATATCAACCTGTTGGCGTGCAATGAAAGAATCGCTCATAGCTCCTTACAGGTTACAAGATCTTGTATTCTGTGATGTTCCTATTCGATACTGCAAACTATACTTTGGACCTATAATATCACATCTCATTTCAACATGGCGAGTAATCACTAAACAATCAGATTTGAAGGTAAAGTGGCACTATCACTCTCCACTCTTTCATAATCATAATCTGCTAATAGAGAGTTCTCCGTTCAGCTGTATCAGTTGGGAAAGCAGAGGAGTCCATGTCTTGGGTGATATCTTTGATGAAAATGGATTAAGATCCTTTCAGGATATTAAAGAACAATTCGACTTGCCTAATAACTCTCTATAGGTACTTGCAACTTAAATCAGCACCTCGGGCCTATGGAGCACCCTTAAGCTTTAAGCTGCGGTTACACCCAATGCTTGAAGTAGTGAACCCTAATAAGAGGTCGTGTTTAATTTCTAACACTTACACCTTCCTACTTAAGGCCTCGTGCTCCCCGTTGGGATACAGATAGTGCATGGGAAACCATCTACTTATCTTCAAGAAACGCAGATCACCAAATAATACACTGGAAATTCCTGCATAGATTTTATTTTACACCAATGAGAAGATTTCATATGCTTCTTACTCAATCACCGATTAGTGATCTGTGTTCTTCAGGGGAGCTAGGTACATTTCTGCATTACTTTTGGTTCTGTCCTAAGGTTGTTTTGTTTTGTTTTGTTTGTTTGGATTGTGTTCCTAATTGTATGTATGTCAATGTCAATATGTACGTTTTGAAAACAATAAAACAATTGTTCACAAAAAAAAAAAGGTCAGCGGCAAACTGAGCGGCAAAAGTTCAATTGGGTGAACTTTAAGCATCACGGCAAGCGCAAAAATTGCGAGCCCAACACGACAAAAGTGTGCGCCGCTTAAGGCAGTGCAGCAGCAAGCTAAACAGCACCGCCTTACTCCATAGGAAATAACAGCACAGTCAGCGCAAAAGTGGTTTTTGCCACTTCTCATGCGAATGCGCCCTTACTGAACTCACTAAGCAATACGGTATTCTAAGATCAAAGAGCACTTTCAGTCACAGACTCATTCAGCTCCGCTGTACACGATACAGGAAATCGTTTGTACCAACAGCGATCTCACTGTATAACTCATCTCCACTGTGCCGGGACATCATCGCTCACTGAGTCACTACCAGGACTATCAGGACAGACTCATGATGCATGATCTCTCACTCTGTTATTGGAACCTACATTGCACATCTGTGAATATTTACTGCACAGGGCACTTTTATAATTGTCTAATATCTCACATATTACATGTCTCTATTTTATTTATTATTTATTTTACAATAGTATTGTACAGTAATACTTACTCAATATTTACCTACTCAATATTTTTTTTGATGTACCTTGAGCCTTTTACTGACTTAATTTTTTTTTCCTAATGTACCTTGAGCTGCTGTAATGCTTGACTTTCCCTTTGGGATGAATTCATCCATCCATCCATCCATCCATCCATCCATCTAAAATATATGCAGTTTCACAGTACCATGAAACGCATTAACAGGTTTCCCATACATCCTTATGGGAAAAAATACCTTGAAACTCAATGCCTTTTAAACTCGACGCCACTAAAAATAGATTGCATATGTTTATTTAGTGCATTATGATAAATAAATAATTGAAAAAGTTTATGTGGACCAGTCATTGAGCTGTGATATGCTAAAAACAGCACAACCTACTCTACATGTTTCTTTAGTTTTTTCTCTCTATGGTTGATTCCTGCTTTCACATAATTTCAAACTGCCACTAATGCAATGCTGCTGAACACATTTGATAGAGCGCAAAAAGTAATCTAATCTGTACACAATTGCTTAAGGATGACTGTCACAGTCTGCTCATCGCAGGGCCAGAAAGATTTCACTACATGTTTTACTCATCATGACTCCCAGAGGCTCACAAAAACCATGTATTAGTGCTTTTTTTTGGCAGAAAGCTTACATTAGTTATGATAGTTGGCTTCTTTAAATTCATAACGTTACATTAAATTTATAATAAAATACATTTTGAAAACAACTGCTTTGGAGTGACTGCACTTGTCTTGCAGCATACCAACATCTGTCATGCTTTGTACAAGGACAATAACAAGAAGTTATGTACAACAATGAGGCATAACATTATGACCACCTTCCTACTATTGTGTTGGTCCCCCTTTTGCTGCCAAAACAGCCCTGACCCGTCGAGGCACGGACTCCACTAGACCCCTGAAGGTGTGCTGTGGTATCTGGCACCAAGATGTTAGCAGCAGATCTTTTAACTCCTGTTAGTTGCAAGGTGGGGCCTCCATGGATCGGACTTGTTTGTCCAGCACATCGCACAGATTCTCAATTGGATTGAGATCTGGGGAATTTGGAGGCCAAGTCAACACCTCAAACTCGTTGTTGTGCTCCTCAAACCATTCCTGAACCATTTTTGCTTTGTGGCAGGGTGCATATTATAACAATGCTTAGGTAGGTGGTACGTGTCAAAGTAACATCCACATGGTTTCCCAGCAGAACATTGCCCGAAGCATAACACTGCCTCTGCCAGCTTGCCTTCTTCCCATAGTGCATACCGGTGCATGTTACATATGCAAGAATGCATTCAGTGCTGGCATTAAAACCAGTATTATATTTTTGTTTGCTTGGCTGGCACTGCAGTCTAATGCGCTAACACGCCACTGCGGAGTGCTTGAACTGGTAGGTTCAAGGCCATTTACCTGGCCGGGCATCCACATAAACACAAATGGCTGTGTTTGAGTGAGAAAACAGGTCGCACAGGATCTCTTTCCGCTACCGGTGTGATATGAGAAACAATGAGAATGTGGTGCATGATGTACCAGGTACAGAGTAACAAAAAAAGAATTATTCAAAGAATAAACGAAGAATTATTCAGGTCTAACTGACAATGACACAATCAGAAATGGTATGAAGAGAAAATATCTAGAGCCTACTTGTGGACATGTACACTATATGGCCCAAAGTATATGAATACCTGCATTCTTTATCTGTCTATCCTGTGACATGTAGGTCCACTACAAGTCAAAGGTTTGAATACTGGGTAAAGTGAATTGAATTTGCACTACCTATGTTGCAGTGTTTAAACAAAATTTTTGGGAGAAAGCTGGTTGAGTAAAATCTGTACATTTACATTTTCTGCATGTCACAGACACCTTTATCCAAAGTGACTTACATTACAGTATAAAATCTGAGCAATCAAGGGTTAAGGGCCTTGCAGTGCTTTGTAGTGGTGGGGCTTGAACCAGCGACCTTTTGATTACAAGTCCAGTACCCTAGCCGCTAGGCTACAACTTCCCTATAGTTTGCAAAGTTCTGTTATCAAGGTCAAATGTGTCTGTATTAATAAAAATAAACTTGATTAATGTCGTGAGAAAATAAGGTGAGATAATAAAAGAAAAAAAGAATTTATTGGCATGATGGTGGGTTTTTAAAGCAGTGTATCTGAGAAGAACCAGGAACAGAGCTGTGGGCCTCTCTTTACATTGCTCTGGCCATATCACATTGGGTGTTGGACTTTGGAATCTGCATTCTGCGCTAACTGTTGTCTCTTATCTGTTACAACAGCTTTACGACAGCTTAATGACAGACATTGCTTATCTCTGTACTTTAGACTCGTAGCCACATCTCAAGCAACCACATAAGGATTTAACAACAATAAGTATTTAATGCATAAGCAGCAAAATACTAATATGCAGGTAATATAAAATATAATATGTACAACCCCAAATCAGAAAAAGTTGGGACAGTAAGGAAGATGCAAATAAAATAAAAATGCAGTGTTCCTTACATTTACTTTGACTTTTATTTGATTGCAGACAGTTTGAACCAGAGATATTTAAAGTTTTGTTTGCCCAACTTCATTTCATTTGTTAATATACATCCATTCCTGCATTTCAGGCCTGCAACACATTCCAAAAAAAGTTGGGACAGGGCAATTTAGGGCTAGTAATGAGGTGAAAAACTAAACAATGATGTGATTCCGAACAGATGATGTCAACAGGTGATTGTAATCATGGTTTGGTACAAAAGCAGCATCCAGGAAAGGCTGAGTCTTTGATGAGCAAAGATGATCAGAGGATCTCCAGTTTGTCAACAAATGTGTGAGAAAATTATTGAAATGTTTAAAAACAATGTACCTCAAAGAAAGATTAGAAGTGATTTGCATATTTCTCCCTCTACAGTGCATAATATCATTAAACCGTTCAAGGAATCAGCAGGAATTTCAGCGCGTAAAGACCAAGGGTGCAAGATTAAGCCGATCTTCAATCCCACAGACGGCACTGCATTAAGAACTGCCACTCAACAATAGCTGATATAACCACATGGGCAATGGATGACTTTGGCAAACCTTTGTCAGACACTATAATACTGAGTTACATGCACTAATGCCACTTAAAATTTCACTGTGCAAAAAAGAAGCCTTATGTTAACCATATCCAGAAGCAGCGTCGACTTCTCTGGGCTCGAACACATCTAGGATGGACCATCACACAGTGAAAACGTGTATTGTGGTCAGATGAATCAGGTTTTTTTGAAAAAATGGACGCCGTGTGCTCTGGACCAAAGACAAAAAAAATCATCCAGATTGTTACCAGCAACAAGTCCAAAAGCCAGGGTCTGTTATGGTATGGGGCTGTGTCAGTGCCCTTGGCAAAGGTCATTTACACTTCAGTGATGGCATCATTAATGCAGACAAGTACACTGAGATGTTAGAGCAACATGTGCTGCCTTCAAGACGTCATCTTTTCCAGGGACGTCCATGCATTTTTCAATGAGACAATGCAAAAACCACATGGCTGTAGAAGAAGAGGGTACGAGTACTGGATTGGCCTGCCTGCAGTCCTGACCTGTCCCCAATAGAGAATGTGTAGAGAATTTTGAAATGAAAAATGTGACGACGACCCCGTACTGTTGAACATCTTAAGACGTGTTTGCAGGAAGAATGGGACAAAATAAAAGCTGAACCACTAAATCACTTGGTATCCTCGGTGCCAAAACGTCTTTTAAGTGTGGTGAAAAGGAATGGCAACATTACAGTGGTAAATGCTTTACTGTCCCAACTTTTTCTGCAATGTGTTGCAGGCCTGGAATGCAGGAATTGATGTTTATTAATAAATAAAATGAAGTTGAGCAGACAAAACATGAAATATCTCAGGTTCATACATTCCTCTATCAAATAAAAGTCAAAGTAAATCTAAGAAATTCATAACAATTTTGGTCACTGAATAATTTGACATGAGTTTTTTATTAGTTTTGTTTTTTTTCCCCCAAAGAAAATGTGCTTTCAAAAATTCGTAGTTGGTAGTGTCTGGCTGTGTGTAAAGAAGGGGAGGCTGGAGAAGGTTTAATTTTTTGCTGCTGCACCAGTGACTTCTGCTGTGTGATTCTAGTGATGGCACAAGTGTAAAATATTATCAAGTCAAATCAAATTTACTTATATAGCGCTTTTTACAATAGACATTGTCTCAAAGCAACTTTACAAAATCCAGGACCTACAGATACAAAAACCCCTGGAGAGAGTAGAACAGTCTTTCCTAAAAGATGACAGTGTACACAAAGCATTTCTATGTACAGTGGACAAGGTTAAACTCTTTTTTCAGATTCTGTCAGCACCTTAACAAGACAGTAAATGTCACTGTTGTAGCATGAAAACGACTCTCTTTCTGGTATTTCCTCTTTTAGACATGGCTATTTATATCTGTTAGGAGTAGGCAGACAGGTGGTATTGTTGATGCCTGATACTCAAACCTGGATCTTTGCAGCTGTAGACTAATGTATTAAGACAGCTGTGCCATCTGAAAAAATCTTTTTTTTCAACACTGTGCCAGAATGTTTAAACACCCCACCTCCATGATGTACAAATTTGTATGCAAAAATGATTTAATTCTACGTTGGACATACCAGAGATGGGGACTCGAGTCTGCAACAGAGACTGCAAGACTCAACTCGGACCCATTTCAAATGACTCGCAAAAAATGACTCGTGAACAACAAGAGTCCCTAGCCACATGGTTCCCACTGAGTGCCCTTGTGTTTCCTACACACTGATCACGTCATCTTGTCTATGGGACCTTAAGCAGGTTAAATGAATTCATTAGGACACCCTGTGATGTCATCACGTACATGACAGCGTCTTGTTATAAAAAATTTCCTTGAGTGTTTCTTTACTTTCTAAACTATCAAACTAATAAAGCTCAGCCATCTATCATAATGTGATGTCATCTGGGCATAATAAAGCAATAAGCCACGAGAGACCGTGCGTTACTGTGATTTTATCATGGGGATGGATGTTTTGGCATGACGCAAAGCGGAGTGCCTAAAACGTCTTTCCCCGTGATAAAATCATAGCAGTAACACACGGTCTCGAGTGGCTTATTGCTTTATTCGGCTCAGCCAATCAGATTTTAGGACCGGAACTATCCGTTTTATAAACCTGATTTTATCATCGTACAGCCGCTTTTTTGTGATGTCATCACGTGGTGTTTTATTGTTTGTGATTAACGGTGTAAAAGTTAACGAGCTACATTAGTGTTTTTGGTGGACTGTGCAGCGTTTCTGGACGTTCACTGGTTATTCTCACATTACTACTAGTTTTTATTAAAGATGAATTAAACGTCGATCAACATCATTCTGATCGTGTCATTTCCGGCCGTCTTAACCTGCAATGCACGCAATGGGTAAATGTTATAGTCAGCTTCCGGCATAGTGATGAAGCGCCGCTCCCTACTCCCTACACAGTTTAAAGTTCACTTCATTTGAACATTCTAATTACCTTTGGATTGGAATCTCACTTAAAATGTTGGAATACCCTACATAGTGTACTTCACAAGAACAACTGGGGTGAATGGAACGCTCCTACAGAATTGGCGCTAATGGTTGAAAGACCGCTTTCTGAACCAATCAGGCCTTCTGATTAAAATTTTTAGTAAGAAATGCTGTTATTTGCATTTGTTCAGTTTGCGTCACACAGATGATGTCAGTGAAACGCTTGATTGGCTTTCTAACAGGTTAGTGTTTTACTTCTCAACCGGGAAAAATTTGAAGGATTTTAATTATAAGCACATTTACAAAATAACAGATTATATTCCTAATGGGACACACGGTAATACATTTAATAGCATCTGGAAGAACATAAGCCAAGGTAAGCAGTGGTTATGATTTTTTTTGCTGTGTTTTGGATTTTAAATCACAACACACCTGTGTTGTGATTTATTGCACGCTTTTGTTTTGCAATGAAAACAAAACGTATCAGGTTAAGCTTTTATAGAGCGCTTCGAACTCTAGTCTAAAGACTTGTGACTTGACTTGGACTCTAGTCTAAAGACTCGTGACTTGACTCGGACTCTAGTCTAAAGATTCATGACTAGACTCGGACTCTAGCCTAAAGACTTGTGACTTGACTCAGACTCTAGCCTAAAGACTTGTGACTTAACTTGGACTCTAGCCTAAAGACTCGTGACTTGACTCGGACTCGTATTTTGTGACTTGTGAACATCTCTGGAACATACTATAAAAATTATCAAGAACTCATCATCCCAGTAACTGCCTGCCTAGCCAGCTGCAATCAGGCAAGAACTTGATGAACAAACTCCTTATTTTGGGACAGTGGTAGCCTAGTGAGTAGAGCTTTGGGCTATCAACTAAAAGGTTGACAGTTTAAATCCCAGCTCTGCCATGCAGCCACTGTTGGGCCCCTGAGCAGGGCCCTTAACCCTCTCTGCTCCAGGGTCGCTGTACGATGGCTGAGATTCGCGAAGAAAGAATTTTGTTGTACTGTACCTCTGTGTACAACCCCTGGCAAAAATTATGGAATCACCACTCTTGGAAGATGTTCTGTCAATTGTTTAATTTTGTAGAAAAAAAATTAATCACAGACATGCCACAAAACTATCATTTTTCAAAATGTCAACCTTCTGGCATTAAGAAACAATAAAAAAAAGAAACAAATATAATAGTTGTGGTCAGTCACAATTGCTTTTTTTAGATCAAGTAGAGGAAAAAAATATGGAATCACTCAAATCTGAGGAAAAAATTATGGAATCACTCTGTAATTTGCAGTTTAAAAACAAAACATCTGCAGCAGATTAGATTTGCTAATTATTCTTCAGTTTAAAAAGAGTGCTCACACCTCGGAGAGCTGTTGCACAAAGCAGATTGTCATGAATCATGGTTCCAACACAAGATATGTCAGTTGAAACAAATGAGAGGATTATAAAACTCCTTCAAGAAGATAAATCATTGTGGAATGTCGCAAAAGATGTTGGTTGTTCCCAGTAAGCTGTGTTTAAAATCTGGACCAAGTACAAACAAAATGGGAAGGTTGTAAAAGGGAAGCATACTGGTAGACCAAGTAAGACATCAAAGCATCAAGATAGAAAACAAAGCAATATGTCTTGAAAACAGAAAATGCACAACAAAACAAATGAGAAACAAGTGGCCGGAAAGTGGAGTCAATGTCTGTGACTGAACTGTAAGAAATCACCTAAAAGAAATGGGATTTACATACAGAAAAGCCAAACAAAAGCCACCATTAACACCTAAAAAGAAAAGAACAAGGTTAAAGTAGGCTAAAGAAAAGCAATCGTGGACTGTGGGTGACTGGATAAAAGTGATCTTCAGTGATGAATCGCGAATCTGCATTGGGCAAGGTGATGATGCTGGAACTTTTGTTTGGTGTCTGTCCAATGAAATTTATGAAGATAACTGCCTAAAGAAAACATGTTAATTTCCACAGTTGTTGATGATATGGGCCTGCATGTCGGGTAAAGGCACAGGGGAGATGGTCTTCAATAAATGCCAAAGTCCACATTGAAATTTTGGACGCTTTTCTTATTCCATCAGTTGAAAGGATGTTTGGTGATGATGACTTCATTTTTCAAGATGATAATGCATCTTGCCATAGGGCAAAGGACGTGAAAACTTTCCTTCAAGAAAACATATAATGTCAATGGCATGGCCTGCAAATAGTCCGGATCTCAATCCATTTGAAAATCTCTGGTGGAAATTGAAGAAAATGGTCAATGACAAGGTTCCAACCTGCAAAGCTGATCTGGCAACAGCAAGAGACAGTTGAAGGCAGATTGATGAAGAATACTGTTTGTCATTAGTTAACTCCATGCCTCATAGAGTTTAAACCATTATAAAAGCCAGAGGTGGTGCAACAAAGTAATAATGGTGAAGTGTTTTCTAATGATTCCATAATTTTTTCCTCAGATTTGAGTGATTCCATATTTTTTTCCTCTACTTGATCTAAAAAAAAGTAATTGTGACTGACCACAACTATTATATTTGTTTATTTTTTTATTGTTTCTTAATGCCAGAGGGTTGACAGTTTGAGAAATGATAGTTTTGTGGCATGTCTGTGATTTCTTTTTTTTTCTACAAAATTAAACAATTGAAAGAACATCTTCCAAGAGTGGTGATTCCATAATTTTTGCCAGGGGTTGTATGTACAGTGTATCACAAAAGTGAGTACACCCCTTACATTTCTGCAAATATTTCATTATATCTTTTCATGGGACAACACTATAGACATGAAACTTGGATATAACTTAGAGTAGTCAGTGTACAACTTGTATAGCAGTGTAGATTTACTGTCTTCTGAAAATAACTCAACACACAGCCATTAATGTCTAAATGGCTGGCAACATAAGTGAGTACACCCCACAGTGAACATGTCCAAATTGTGCCCAAAGTGTCAATATTTTGTGTGACCACCATTATTATCCAGCACTGCCTTAACCCTCCTGGGCATGGAATTCACCAGAGCTGCACAGGTTGCTACTGGAATCCTCTTCCACTCCTCCATGATGACATCACGGAGCTGGTGGATGTTAGACACCTTGAACTCCTCCACCTTCCACTTGAGGATGCGCCACAGGTGCTCAATTGGGTTTAGTCCATCACCTTTACCTTCAGCTTCCTCAGCAAGGCAGTTGTCATCTTGGAGGTTGTGTTTGGGGTCGTTATCCTGTTGGAAAACTGCCATGAGGCCCAGTTTTCGAAGGGAGGGGATCATGCTCTGTTTCAGAATGTCACAGTACATGTTGGAATTCATGTTTCCCTCAATGAACTGCAGCTCCCCAGTGCCAGCAACACTCATGCAGCCCAAGACCATGATGCTACCACCTCCATGCTTGACTGTAAGCAAGATACAGTTGTCCTGGTACTTCTCACCAGGGCGCCGCCACACATGCTGGACACCATCTGAGCCAAACAAGTTTATCTTGGTCTCGTCAGACCACAGGGCATTCCAGTAATCCATGTTCTTGGACTGCTTGTCTTCAGCAAACTGTTTGCGGGCTTTCTTGTGCGTCAGCTTCCTTCTGGGATGACGACCATGCAGACCGAGTTGATGCAGTGTGCGGCGTATGGTCTGAGCACTGACAGGCTGACTTCCCACGTCTTCAACCTCTGCAGCAATGCTGGCAGCACTCATGTGTCTATTTTTTAAAGCCAACCTCTGGATATGACGCCGAACACGTGGACTCAACTTCTTTGGTCGACCCTGGCGAAGCCTGTTCCGAGTGGAACCTGTCCTGGAAAACCGCTGTATGACCTTGGCCACCATGCTGTAGCTCAGTTTCAGGGTGTTAGCAATCTTCTTATAGCCCAGGCCATGTTTGTGGAGAGCAACAATTCTATTTCTCACATCCTCAGAGAGTTCTTTGCCATGAGGTGCCATGTTGAATATCCAGTGGCCAGTATGAGAGAATTGTACCCAAAACACCAAATTATCAGCCCTGCTCCCCATTTACACCTGGGACCTTGACACATGACACCAGGGAGGGACAACGACGCATTTGGGCACAATTTGGACATGTTCACTGTGGGGTGTACTCACTTATGTTGCCAGCTATTTAGACATTAATGGCTGTGTGTTGAGTTATTTTCAGAAGACAGTAAATCTACACTGCTATACAAGTTGTACACTGACTACTCTAAGTTATATCCAAGTTTCATGTCTATAGTGTTGTCCCATGAAATATTTGCAGAAATGTGAGGGGTGTACTCACTTTTGTGATACACTGTACACCGATCAGCCTAACATTAAAACCACCTCCTTGTTTCTACACTCACTGTCCATTTTATCAGCTCCACTTACCATATAGAAGCACTTTGTAGTTCTACAATTACTGACTGTAGTCCATTTGTTTCTCTGCATGCTTTGTTAGCTCCCTTCCATGCTGTTCTTCAATGGTCAGGACTCTCCCAGGACCACCACAGAGCAGATATTATTTGTGTGGTGGATCATTCTCAGCACTGCAGTGACACTGACATGGTGTCCCAAAACCCAAAACATATCCAGCCAACAGCGCACCGTGGGCAGCGTCCTGTGACCACTGATGAAGGTCTAGAAGATGACCAACTCAAACAACAGCAATAGATGAGCGATCGTCTCTGACTTTACATCTACAAGGTGGACCAACTAGGTAGGAGTGTCTAATAGAGTGGACAGTAAGTGGACACGGTATTTAAAAACTCCAGTCATACCAGCACAACACACACTAACACACCACCACCATGTTATTGTCACTGCAGCGCTGAGAATGATCCACCACCTAAATAATACCTGGTCCTGGGAGAGTCCTGTCCATTGAAAAACAGGGTGAAAGCAGGCTAAAAAGGTATGTAGAGAAATAGATGGACTACAGTCAGTAATTGTAGAACTATAAAGTGCTTCTGTATGCTTCGGTACATGGAGCTGATAAAATGAACAGTGAGTGTAGAAACAAGGAGGTGGTTTTAATGTTATGGCTGATCAGTGTATGTTAAACATATCTATAGGATTGTATATGGTATTATATGTTGTATCCATATTTGTTAGCACATATATTTACCTTGTATATGCAATTTTATTAACATAACATATATAAAAAAGGCTTGTTTTGAGTTAAAAAGAAGTTGACTTTGTAGTATTAAGAGATTATATTTAGGGTGTTCAAGTGGCACAGCGGGATAATCTGCTAGCACATCAGCACTTGAATTCTGAGCTCCCAGAATCAAATCTTGGCTCTATATACTATATAGAAATAAGCATTATTGACATATACAGTATGTTACATGTTACAAGTATTACACATACATGAGCATACATATTTCCATGGGCCACACATTTATGTCAATATATGTAATTGTTTCAATTTCTAATAGGTTTCATATACAGTTTGCACAAATATGGACAAAAATATTATATACAGTGTATCACAAAAGTGAGTACACCCCTCACATTTCTGCAAATATTTTATAATATCTTTTCATGGGACAACACTATAGAAATAAAACTTGGATATAACTTAGAGTAGTCAGTGTACAACTTGTATAGCAGTGTAGATTTACTGTCTTCTGAAAATAACTCAACACACAGCCATTAATGTCTAAATGGCTGGCAACATAAGTGAGTACACCCCACAGTGAACATGTCCAAATTGTGCCCAAAGTGTCAATATTTTGTGTGACCACCATTATTATCCAGCACTGCCTTAACCCTCCTGGGCATGGAATTCACCAGAGCTGCACAGGTTGCTACTGGAATCCTCTTCCACTCCTCCATGATGACATCACGGAGCTGGTGGATGTTAGACACCTTGAACTCCTCCACCTTCCACTTGAGGATGCGCCACAGGTGCTCAATTGGGTTTAGTCCATCACCTTTACCTTCAGCTTCCTCAGCAAGGCAGTTGTCATCTTGGAGGTTGTGTTTGGGGTCGTTATCCTGTTGGAAAACTGCCATGAGGCCCAGTTTTCGAAGTGAGGGGATCATGCTCTGTTTCAGAATGTCACAGTACATGTTGGAATTCATGTTTCCCTCAATGAACTGCAGCTCTCCAGTGCCAGCAACACTCATGCAGCCCAAGACCATGATGCTACCACCACCATGCTTGACTGTAGGCAAGATACAGTTGTCTTGGTACTCCTCACCAGGGCGCCGCCACACATGCTGGACACCATCTGAGCCAAACAAGTTTATCTTGGTCTCGTCAGACCACAGGGCATTCCAGTAATCCATGTTCTTGGACTGCTTGTCTTCAGCAAACTGTTTGCGGGCTTTCTTGTGCGTCAGCTTCCTTCTGGGATGACGACCATGCAGACTGAGTTGATGCAGTGTGCGGTGTATGGTCTGAGCACTGACAGGCTGACCTCCCACGTCTTCAACCTCTGCAGCAATGCTGGCAGCACTCACGTGTCTATTTTTTAAAGCCAACCTCTGGATATGACGCCGAACACGTGGACTCAACTTCTTTGGTCGACCCTGGCGAAGCCTGTTCCGAGTGGAACCTGTCCTGGAAAACCGCTGTATGACCTTGGCCACCATGCTGTAGCTCAGTTTCAGGGTGTTAGCAATCTTCTTATAGCCCAGGCCATCTTTGTGGAGAGCAACAATTCTATTTCTCACATCCTCAGAGAGTTCTTTGCCATGAGGTGCCATGTTGAATATCCAGTGGCCAGTATGAGAGAATTGTACCCAAAACACCAAATTTAACAGCCCTGCTCCCCATTTACACCTGGGACCTTGACACATGACACCAGGGAGGGACAACGACACATTTGGGCACAATTTGGACATGTTCACTGTGGGGTGTACTCACTTATGTTGCCAGCTATTTAGACATTAATGGCTGTGTGTTGAGTTATTTTGAGAAGACAGTAAATCTACACTGCTATACAAGCTGTACACTGACTACTCTAAGTTATATCCAAATTTCATGTCTATAGTGTTGTCCCATGAAAAGATATAATGAAATATTTGCAAAAATGTGAGGGGTGTACTCACTTTTGTGATACACTGTATGTACATTTGCGTATGGGTAGGCACTAGGCATGTATTTTTGTTTACATGAAATCATTAGATAAAATCTAGACGGCACATGCACACAGTGTTAACACCTGAACCAATTAGTAGATGTGTCCACGTACTTTTGGCTGTATTTAATAACACCATAACCAACTGATCAGCAGAATAACATGACTTTCACGTTTGCATTTTAATGATACTGCTCTGTGTTTTTGAAATTCACATCCACTTCCCCTGACTCTCAGGAGAATTGAAACATCACTACTCATCATGTACAGTAGAACAAGGTTACAAGCTAATTCACAAGTTGGCAAAGGAAGTTGAAGCATAGGGTAAGGGTTTATTAGGTACTATATGGTCAAATTTAAGTGGACAGCTTTTCTCTAATGATTAGGTTAAGTGAGGCCCATAAAGACATGGTTAGACAAGTCAATTGTAGATGCATTTCCCCACTGACCAATTTTGGGATTAATTAAAACATTGGTTGTGAGCCAAGCTTTCTTATCAGTCTTCAGAGTCCAATATCACAAATGCTCTAATACACTGGTACCTCAAAATCTTGTAAAAAGCCTTTCTTAGAAGAATGGGGGGACTCTTTATGAATGACCATGGTAACAGAGAAGGGATGTCCAGTAAACTCATGGCCAGGTCCAAATACTCTCTCAAGTCAGGTTCCTCAACACCAAACACAATGACCTTTGGCTAACTGTTGCCAAAAATGTAAAGCATGTTATTTATTATATATTAAGAATTCAGAAAATCAGAAAAAGTTGGGACAGGATGGACAATGCAAATACAATAAAAATGCAGTGTTCCTTACATTTACTTTGACTTTTATTTGATTGCAGACAGTTTGAATCCAAGATATTTCATGTTTTGTCTGCCCAGCTTTATTTCATGTGTTAATAAACCTCCATTCCTGCATTTCAGGCCTGCAACACATTCCAAAAAAAGTTGGGACAGGGGGAAATTTAGAGCTAGTAATGAGGTGAAAAAACTAAAAAATGATGTGCTTCCAAACAGGTGATGTCAACAGGTGATTGTAATCATGGTTTAGTACAAAAGCTGCATCCAGGAAAGGCTGAGTCTTTGATGAGCAAAGATGGCCAGAGGATCTCCAATTTGTCAACAAATGTGTGAGAAAAGTATTGAAATGTTTAAAAACAATGTACCTCAAAGAAAGATTGGAAGGGATTTGCATATTTCTCCCTCCACAGTGCATAATATAATTAAACGATTCAATTAATCAAGAGGAATTCCAGTGCGTCAAGGCCAAGGGCAAAAGCTTAAGCTTTTTTTGGAAAAAAATGCTCCGAACCAAAGACGAAAGGACCATCCAAACTGTTATCAGCAACAAGTCCAAAAGCCAGGGTCTGTTATGGTATGGGGCTGTGTCAGTGCCCTTGGCAAAGGTCATTTACATTTCTGTGATGGCAGCATTAATGCAGAAAAAGTACATTGGGATCTTAGAGCAACATGTGCTGCCTTTAAGATGTCATCTTTTCCATGGATGTTCATGCATTTTTTTAACAAGACAATGCAAAACCACATGCTGCACACATTACAAAGGCATGGCTGTGGAAGAAGAGGGTACGGGTACTGGACTGGCCTGCCTGCAGTCCTGACCTGTCCCTAATATTTTTAATAGAGAATGTGTGGAGAATTTTGAAACGAAAAATGCGACAACGACGACCCCGTACTGTTGCACATCTTAAGACGTGTTTACAGGAAGAATGGGACAAAATAAAAGCTGAAACACTAAATCACTTGGTATCCTCTGTGCCAAAACCTCTTTTAAGTGTGGTGAAAAGGAATGGCGACATTACAAAGTGGTAAATGCTTTACTGTGCCAACTTTTTGCCATGCAGTGCATTTTGTAGTGAAAAAATACAGACACTACATATATTTCCTTAGCTGTTTACAAAAATACTGCACAGTCCTTTTTGCAAACAATAATGAATTCCCAGCTGTATAAATACTTGTTGTTATGTTCTGACTCTGCCTGAAGAACTGCCTCTTCTCATGAGGTTCCACTCATGTGTTCCTCTCTGTTGTTCTCTACCTCTCATCTATACTATGCAAGAGCTTTAAAAGACCTTATTCATTTTGTGGCCTTTAAAACAAAGTAAATGTCTGATCTAGTCCTACTTTTCAACATCAGTACAATGAATTTAAAATGAAGGCAGGTAAACACCTGAAGTGAAGAGCCTACAGTGAGCACTACTTTACACTGATGATGCTCTCAACCACTTCAGATCAATCAGATAATAGAATCATTCCTTATCCATAAAGTCCATTGTGTAATTTACTTCTTTTATCTCGTGTTCATTCTAAAAAAAAATCTAAAAGTCAACGGTTTGGATACTGGGTAAAGTGAAGTGAAATTGCTCTGAGTGTGTTCAACTGTGTCCGACCCCTCTTGTCTCGTCCTGGCCCATATTCGTTACACTTGTATTTTTTCCGCTTCTGTCAGCACCATCAACGGACAGTAAATGTCACTGTTGTGGCATGAAACGCCTCCTTTTCTGGTCTTTCCTCTTTTAGACATGGCTAATTCTGTCTGTTAAAGGTAGGCAGACAGGTGGTATTGTTGATACCTGATACTCAAACTTGGGTCTTTGCAGCTGTAGGCTAGTGTATAAAGACAGCTCTGCCATCTGAGCACCTTCTCTCAAAAAACATTCTTTTAACAATCATTCTAAACATTGTCCCTTCTCTTATTGGAGCAACCGGCCTGTGTGCTTCAGGTCATTGTCATGTTGGAAGGTAAACCTTTGCCCCAGTCTGAGGTCCAGAGCGCTCTGGAGCAGGTTTTCTTCAAGAATCTCTGTGTACTTAGCTGCATTCATCTTTCCCTCTATCAGGACTAGTCGCCCCAGTCCCGCTGCTGAAAAACAACCCAACATCATGATGCTGCCACTGTAGGGATGGCATTAGCCAGGTGATGAGCGGTGCCTGGTTTCCTCCAGACGTGACACTTGGTATTCAGGCCAAAAGGTTCAATTTTGGTTTCATCAGACCAGAGAATCTTGTTTCTCATGGTTTAAGAGTCCTCTAGGTGTCTTTTGGCAAACTCCAAGTGGCTGTCATGTGCCTTTTACTAATAGTGGCTTCTGTCTGGCGTGATTTGTGGAGTGCTACCTGGATGGTTGATCTTCTGATAGGCTCTGTGATAGTGACCGTCGGGTTCCTGCTCACCTCCCTGGCCAAGGCCCGTCTTCCCCGATTGCTCAGTTTGGCCAGGCGGCCCAATACTTGGGTCGTTGTAGCTGTAGGCTACTGTATTAAGACAGCTGTGCCATCTGTGCACCTTCTCCCAAAAACATTTTTGCAGCATTTACAGCAATGGCCTTTTGTACGGACAAAAAACCTACAACCTGCTGTTTCTGAAAAAGCACCACCCTAAATTTCTGTAGTCTATACAGTATTTCCCTTCCCTACACAGCATGCTGCTACAACAGTGCACTAAAAAATCACAACTGTTGCTATTTCACAATGGAATTAAAAGGGCCAGTTATTTCCCAGATGGTACAGAAGTAATAAATTGTGCAATTGCATGTACAGTATGTTAATGTTCATGACCCTCTGTTTTTCCATGACAGACTATAGGTTCCCTGACAACATACTTAAAACTCTGTCAAAAGTCCATTCATAATCCAAAAACTATTCATAATGTAATTGTAAGACCAGCTTCAATGTGTTTATTAAAGTCGACATTTGAGTAAGAGATATTGAATCAGCCTTGTTATGAAATGAAAATGTCTTCTCAAATTCTCGGCTGAGGCACTTGTTTGTTTAAATAAAGTGTTGGGACACAGCCATTTTTAGATGTCCCCAGAGATGTTCAATCAGATTCAAGTCTGGGCTCTGGCTGGGCCACTCAAGGACATTCACAGAGTTGTCCCAAAGCCACTCCTTTGTTCTCTTGGCTGTGTGCTTCGGGTCGTTGTCCTGTTGGAAGGTAAACCATCACCCCAGTCTGAGGTCCAGAGCATTCTGGGCGTTCGTCTTTCCCTCTATCAAGACTAGTCGCCTCCGACTGATGCTTCACTGTAGGGATGGCATTAGCCAGGTGATGAGCAGTGCCTGGTTTCCTCCAGACATGACGCTTGGTATTCAGGCCAAAAAGTTTAATTTTGGTTTTATTAGACCAGAGAATCTTGTTTCTCATGGTTTGAGAGTCCTCTAGGTGTCTTTGGGCAAACTCCAAGTGGGCGGTCATGTGCCTTTTACTAAGGAGTGGCTTGTGATTTGTGGAGTGCTGCCTGTATGGTTGATCTTCTGATAGGTTCTCCCATCTCCACAAGGATACACTGGAGCTCTGTCAGAGTGACCCCTGGGTTCCTGCTCAACTCCCTGGCCAAGGCCCGTCTTTCCTGATTGCTCAGTTTGGCCGAGTGGCCAGGTCTAGGAAGATTTTGATGGTTCCAAACTTCGTCCATTTACAAATGATGGTGGCCACTGTGCTCTTTGGGACCTTCAATGCTTTAGAAATGTTTCTCTACCCTTCCCCAGATCTGTGCCTCGATACAATCCTGTCTCGGAGGTCTACAGACAATTCCTTGGACTTTATGGCTTGGTTTGTGCTCTGACAAGCACTGTGTACTGTGGGACCTTATGTAAACAGGTGTGTGCCTTTCCAAATCATGTCCAATCAACTGAATTTACCACAGGTGAACTCTAATCAAGTTGTAGAAACATCTGAAGGATGATGAGTGGAAACAGGATGCACCTGAGCTCAATTTTGAGTGTCATGGCAAAGGCTGTAAATACTTATATACATGTTATATTTTTGTGTTGTATTTTTAATAAATTAGCAAAAATTTTAAACAAACTTTTTTCACTTTGTCATCATGGGGTATTATGTGTGTGTAGAATTTTGAGGGAAAAATAAATTTAATCTATTTTGGAATAAGGCTGTAAGATAACAAAATGTGGAAAAAGTGAAGTGCCGAGAATACTTTCTGAATGCATTATACATTCACCAGTCAGCATGTGAGTTCAGTGTTCCCCAGATCTGTATCCAACAGTACACATCCGGCCCGCTGGGTGTGTCTGACCGGCCCGCATGAGGTTGGTGGTAATTAGAAAACAGATGTAAATAAGTGTACATCATACATACAAAACAATAGCATTGTTTTTATTTTGAAGGGACTGATATTTTTCCAGCAAATTAGGTAATTAGACTCCAAACAAAACAGCAATAGCACCTTGTACCTTGCACCTGAACATTTTAAAAAACAGTTTTTTTTTTATTTAAAACCTGCACATTTTTTTGCACACTGTTTTCGTGAAAGTTGATTAAATAATAAAATAATGTTGATGTTTTTACTGTGTCTGCTTCTCATTTTCATTGCCTGGTTGTAACATCTATTTTTCCAGTAACAGCTTATCAGAACTGTACAGTTTACTGCTTTTATACAGAGATAAAATTAATACTGAGCAGAATTAAGATCAGCCTATTGGCCCTGCCCTCCACAACAGTCCCCGTTTCTCATGAGGCCCTTTGCAAAATGTTATTGCCCAATCCTGTAATAACAGCCACAAACCAAAAGAAAAGAATTGCAAAGATATTTGCAGGATTTATTTGCTGTCACGAATCGGGCTTCTGTGCTCCTGGAGTTTGTTTGTGTGCTACGCCCCTCTCTCCAGGAGCACATAGTGGAGGGGTTGAGTGACAAGCCAACGCCAGCTCGTCATCAATGGTCAATGATGCTAATGATCCACAGCTGCTCCTTGTTGCAGGTAATGCTCAGGGCATTTAAGGGAGCAGCTGTGGAGCCCTCAGTGGAGTCTATTTTGCCCTTGTCATGCTTTAGGTTCCAAGTACATGTTATTTTGGTTATTCTTAGCTCGTTACTTTGTTAGCTCCTGTCCGTTAGCTCATGTCCATTAGCTCTTGTTCATTGCTCTTGCTCATGTTTAGAAGTCTTGTTTAGTGTTAGTCTTGTTCATTTTTTTGTGTTAGCGTAGGGTTTAGGTTTGGTTAGGTTCATATTTTACGTGTTTAGCTTTGTTCATGTATGTTTAGATTAGCATTTAGCTTAGGTCATGTGTTAGTGTGTCTTGTCTTGTTCCAACCAGTCTTGTGTAATCCTGTCTTGTTTTGTTATTATTAAACAGTTTGTTAAACATCTCTACGTGTGTGTCCGCCCCTCTTGGCACATCTAGCCCAAAATTCATTACATTTGCAAATAAATCATGTGGCCAGAATAAACGGAAACCTAACATGAGCTGGGACGGTGAAACATGAGCAACACACCCACATTATCAAGTGGTGCAATCTGCTCCCAGCACAGTTCTGTAATGTGAGCCTCGCACCAGAAAAGGGTCAACACACCAACTCTTGGGCAGCTTCATCCAGAGTGGTTCCAGTGTGACACCCACAAAATGCTGCAACACCAGCATCCTACGCTAGCATTTACATTTTCAGCATTTAGCAGATGCTTTTACCCAAAGTGACTTACAATATACAGTCTAAGCAACTGAGGGTTAAGGGCCTTGCTCAAGGGCCCAACAGCAGCAACCTGGCAGTGGTAGGGTTTGAACCAGTGACCTTCTACTAACTAGTCCAGTATCTTAACCACTAGGCAGAAAATCAAAAAGTGGTCCAGTATCATGGTTCTAAAGTACACACACACAAGGTGCAGGTGAACTGTCAGATCAATCATCTGTGTCTCTGTGTCCCCTTTGCCAGCCATAACTGGCACTGCAGATGATGCAAGATTCTTCAACCCGCACAAGCTGTTCCAAACTAAGCTAAGTATAACCTCCAATCTAGAACCAACAGCAGCAGGCAACTGGTCTCCAAAGTCTGTCCACCCTCACACCCTGGCTTCATTCCTAGGTGTCTGATGAAGCTAAAGCCTTAATTTGGCTGCAATAGACATGGCTTTTGTTTAAGTCTTAGCGTAGGCTAAAAAAAAGAATCAATCCCACTCAACACTGGCCTGGCAACACTAGCTTGGACAGCAGGACCAACAGATTTATGAGTACAGAAACATCAACCAATGCAGTGCCCAAAAAAAAAAAAAAAATAGATCTTGCACTGAGGAACTCTCTCCTACTAAAATAATGTTCTCAGCTCGGATTAACTTATTACTTACTGCTGGGGTATCAGACATTAAGATACAGCTCACGGTAATCAAGAGCACTCTTAGAGAACTGTGTTGAAGCTCCATCAACTTGCCAGAACTGAAGACTGAAATATTATTTTTTTACCCCTATGAAGCCCTAAGCCAGACCTCTGCCTTGTCATTTTGTCATTTATTTATGGTCTCACATTGACCCCTTTTAACCTGAACCCACAGTGAATGTTATTAGTAGTCCATGGAGTGTCATTTTTGCATTGGGTTATTTGTGTGTCTGTGGAATTTAACATGCATACTAATAAAAAGGACTGCAGAGGGAAGCAGTTTGCTTTTATTCATTCATAATAAAGGCCTAAACTCGATCTCAAATCTTAGGGTAAATTATTTGTGTTGCAAGGGATTTCATGGATCAACAGTACGCTTTCCTTCAATAAACAAAATGCTTCATTTTACTTCTGCAGATAATGCCAAGTTCACACTATAGGACTTTTAGGTTGTTCAGATCGCTGAACAGTTCACACTACACAACTTGATCTCTTGTAATAGGAAGTCTTTTAAGTTGTTGTGGTTTTCACATTAAACGATTAATCGGCGATAGGGGGTCACACACTACACGATCTACCATCAGGAGGAATCTCAAATGAGTCTATCTGGTCTCCCAAACTATGAGAAATGATGAGGGGTGTAATGATACCATGTCCAAAAATGGACGTCAACAAGAAGCAAATGATCAAAGTTGTTTGTGCGCTAATGTGTAGCATAAAAGCAAGTAGGACAAATAAATGAATCTGGGTGAAAAAGTGGATTTGCTATGTGGCCAGCAGGGATTGTCTGTTCTGCAGAGAGAGTTGGAAGTCAAATCAATATTTTTTGCAATGCAACGTTGGTATTATGGTTTGGCGTGGACGATAAGTCGCAAATACTGTAAAGCTTGTGTGTGCCGATGTATTCTGATAGAAACTATATTATGCCCCTGTTCCACATATTTACAACTCCTCCTCCTGGGTTTCCCTTCTGTATTTTGTGTACATAACAATTACAACCTGATTGCAACACCTTTCACACTACATGATTATAAGTTGCCAACAGGTCTAGAAATTTAGCTTGCTAGATATTCTTTTTTAGTCTGTGAGCGCTCGGCGAGCTGCTGGGATCGAGACGTTGAACAGTTCACACATAGCAAGAAAAAGCAGATTCTCGAGCCCCAAACGAATGCTGATTTGTCTCCGAGCTGCCACATCTACAAATCGTGTAGTGTGAACTAGGCATAAGACAGACATACACAACTAGGTGCACAACTCCACTTAATAATTAAAATCAAGTGTTTCATGGGGTATCATTTTGGGTAAAGCCCTTTCCTGCTTCTGTATGACTGTGCCCCTTTGCACGAGGGATGGCCCATACTGACATATTTTGACAAGTTTGGTGTGAAGAAACTCCAGTAGTCTGCGAAAGCCTAAACCTCAACCCCACTGAACACCTTCTCTGAACGTATGGTGGAGGGAGGGGCAGTCCAGTACCCGTACCCACTTTTTCCGCAGCCATGCGTTTGTAATGTATGCAGCATGTGGTTTTGCATTGTCTTGTTGAAAAATGCATGGACGTCCCTGAAAAAGATGATGTCTTGAAGGCAGCATATATTGCTCTAAGATCTCAATGTGCTTTTCTGCATTAATGCTGCCATCACAGAAGTGTAAATGACCTTTGCCAAGGGCACTGACACAGCCCCATACCATGACAGACCCTGGCTTTTGGACTTGTTGCTGACAACAGTCTTTGGTCCAGAGCATACGGTGTCCATTTTTTCCAAAAAAAGACCTGGAATGCTGATTCATCTGACCACAATACACGTTTCCACTGTGTGATGGTCCATCCTAGATGCCTCTGAGCCCAGAGAAGTCGACGCTGCTTCTGGACATGGTTAACATAAGGCTCTTTTTTGCACAGTAAAGTTGTAAGTGGCATTTGTGCATGTATCTCTTTATTGTAGTGCTTGACAAAGGTTTGCCAAAGTAATCCCTTACCCATGTGGTTATATCAGCTATTGCTGAGTGGCGTTTCTTGATGCAGTGCTGTCTGAGGGATGGAAGATCACGAGTGTTCAGATGAAGCTTGCGCCCTTGGCTTTTGCGCTCTGGAATTCCTCCTGATTCCTTGAATGGTTTAATGACATTATGCACTGTAGAGCGAGAAATATGCAAATCCCTTACAATCATTCTTTGAGGTACATTGTTTTTAAACATTTCAATAATTTTCTCAAGCATTTGTTGACAAACTGGATCCTCTGATCATCTTTGCTCATCAAAGACTCAGCCTTTCCTGGATGCTGCTTTTGTACCAAACCATGATTGCACTCACCTGTTGACATCACCTGTTTGGAATCACATCATTATTTAGTTTTTTCATCTCATTACTAGCCCTAAATTGCCCATTTTTTTTGGAATGTGTTGCAGGCCTAAAATTCAGGAATGAATGTTTATTAATAAATGAAATGAAGTTGAGCAGACAAAATATGAAATATCTTGAAATAAACAGTTGAAATAAAGTTGGCAAGACAAAATAAGAAATATGCTGAGTTCATCCTGTCTGCAATGGAATCAAAGTGAAAGTGAATGTAAGAAACACTCCATATTTTTATTTGCATTTTCTATACCACTATATACCTATAACCACTGAATTTTGTTGGAATTAATTTGAAGCAAAACCTAAGAGAGTTTAACAAAACATATAGGGCAGAGAGCAGTATCACATGTGGACACTACTGTGTGTGACTCACGATAACCATCTATCTTGCAGTCTTAACCAGCCATCAGAGGCCTGCTGCTATAGCAATGAGGAACCCGTTCAAACATCCCTCTTTTTATAAATGCATTCTCCCCATTTTTCTCCCGATTTAGTGCACTCAATTTGTCTTCTGCTGCTAAGGGATACCTGATTGCATCCAAGGAGAGCACGATGGTGTACACGCCTCTGCCGACACGTGCATAGCCCTCCTCTTCTCGCCCCTGCATTCTGCACAGCCATCTCTTCCACCAATCAGGGTCCTTACACAGCGTATGAAGATACCACCCCACACATAGTCTGGCCCCCACCCTGCAGATACGGTGGCCAATTAGTATCTGCTGCAGGCACTGGCAATTGTGCCCGCCAGATGGCGCCCAGCCAACCTGTGGCAACGCCGAGTTTCAAGCCGAGGAGTTCAGAATCTCAGTGTTGATGTGCTAGCAGAATATCCTGCTGCGCCACCTGGGCGCCCCAACCATCCCTCATTTAAGACCCAGCCAATCATGTCAGTCTGTGAGCTTGGCAGGTTGACTGATCATACAGCTGTTATTTAAACTCGAGAGCTTGAGCGCCCGTGATCTCAGTAGTGACTCAGGCCACGGTGCCACCTGAGTGCCTGCAGTCATTCAAATTTAGTGAATAACAAGTGTTTACGTTTATGGCTGGATAAAGATTACCGCACATCCCATTTTGTTCCCGTTAGCCCCCTTGAGCATTTGAGGTTTGCTCTGTGTGAAATGCAAACAGCAGCTTGGCAGCGCTTTACAATATTTGCACTTTACTGTGTAATAAATGCTTTTATAAATTGTTTCTTTAATATTAATGAAGTGTCTAATCATTTACAGCATGAAGAATGTATGTATGTATTAAGAGTACAGGGACCAGGTCATGCAGGGGTGGCTGGAAAGGGGTTTTTCATCTGTGAACAGCTCTACAGTGTGTATTATTTATATAGGTTCTATCCAATAGATGGAATAATATAGATTTCAAATTTTTAGACCTGACCAGTTCCCATACAATGTTCGACATACATGCCAACTAAGAAAGACCACACGCATCTCCTGCGACATGAAGGCACCACCCGAGAGCCTAATTTTTGTTAGGTCCGTAGCGGAAAACACCCTAGACAGGGAGCCAACCCATTGCAGGACCCCGGCTACCCCCCTTAGACATAGGCAATCATGTCTGTGTAGACACCCAGCCAGCAGATAGCACTGCTGGGATTCAAACCGGGATCTCAGCTGTGGTGCCACATGAGTGCAACAATAATATTTTAACATTATCATAATCATCAGTTTCATGTTTTACCACCTTATCCTGGTCAGGGTCATAGTGGATTTGGTTTTTCGGTAAGGACACCAATTCATCACTGGGCTTCTGCCGCCCCCCATCTCAGACATAGCCAGTCGTGTCTGTATGTAGACACCCAGCCAGCTCTAAAATTTGGGTTTGAATAGTTGGGCTAGCGTAATAGACCCTTGTGTTGCCTGAGCACAATGATACTACTTTAATTATTTCAAAATGATGATTTTGCTAATCAATTAATCTCTTTACATAGAAAATTCACAGGATACAACAACCCCAAATCAGAAAAAAAGTTGGGACAGAATGGAAAATGCAAATATTAAAAAAACACAGAGTTTCTTGCAGACAGGATGAACCTGAAATATTTCATGTTTTATCTGCTAAACTTCATTTCATTTATTAATAAACATCCATTTCTGCATTTCAGGCCTGCAACACATTCCAAAAAAAGTTGGGACAGTAAAGCATTTACCACTTCGTAATGTTGCCATT
This sequence comes from Trichomycterus rosablanca, assembly GCF_030014385.1. Taxonomy (NCBI): domain Eukaryota; kingdom Metazoa; phylum Chordata; class Actinopteri; order Siluriformes; family Trichomycteridae; genus Trichomycterus; species Trichomycterus rosablanca. Next base: position 23,752,216 of record NC_085999.1, read on the forward strand.
ACTTTTCACCACACTTACAAGATGTTTTGGCACTGAGGATACCAAGTGATTTAGTGTTTCAGCTTTTATTTTGACCCATTCTTCCTGCAAACACGTCTTAAGATGTGCAACAGTACGGGGTCGTCATCACATTTTTTCATTTCAAAATTCTCCACACATTCTCTATTGGGGACAGGTCAGGACTGAAGGCAGGCCAGTCCAGTACCCGTACCCTCTTTTTCCGCAGCCATGCCTTTGTAATGTATGCAGCATGTGGTTTTGCTTTTCTTGTTAAAAAATGCATGGACATCCTTGGAAAAGATGACGTGTTGAAGGCAGCACATGTTGCTCTAAGATCTCAATGTACTTTTCTGCATTAATGCTGCCATCACAGAAGTGTAAATTATCTTTGCCATGGGCACTGACACAGCCCCATACCATGACAGACCCTGGCTTTTGGACTGGCTTTTGCTGATAACAGTCTGGATGGTTCTGTTTTTTTTTTTTTTCGTGATGGTTCTGACCACAATACACGTTTCCACTGTGTGATGGTCCATCCTAGATGCCTCCGAGCCCAGTGAAGTCAACGCTGCTTTTGGACATGGTTAACATAAGGCTTCTTTTTTAAGTGGCATTTATGCATGTAACTCTGTATTGTAGTGCTTGACAAAGGTTTGCCAAAGTAATCCCTCACCCATGTGGTTATATCAGCTATTGTTGAGTGGCGTTTCTGTGGGATCAAAGATCACGGGCGTTCAGCTTAAGCTTGTGCCCTTGGCCTTCACGCACTAAAATTCCTCCTGATTCCTTCGTTCCTCCTGATTCCTTCCTTCCAATCGTTTAATGATATTATGCACTGTAGAGGGAGAAGTATGCAAATCCCTTCCAATCTTTCTTTGAGGTACATAGTTTTTAAACATTTCAATAATTTTCTTATGCATTTGTTGACAAACTGGAGATCCTCTGATCATCTTTGCTCGTCAAAGACTTTTTTTAGACATTTTTTTACCTTATTACTAGCCCTAAATTGCCTCCATCCCAACTTTTTTGGAATGTGTTACAGGCCTAAAATGCAGGAATGGAGGTATATTAACAAATGAAATGAAGTTGAGCAGACAAAACATTAAATATCTTGGGTTCAAACTGTCTGCAATCAAATAAAAGTCAAAGTAAATGTAAGGAACACTACATTTTTATTTTTTAAATTTTTTTTGCATTTTCAATACTGTCTCAGCTTTTTCTGATTTGGGGTTGTAGATAACATTGTAAAAATAAATGCATAAAAAAACACAAGCCCATGGAACATTAATAATGCAAATGGAACCTTAGTTATAGCGGTATACTTAACAAAAACAAAAAAAAGGCAAGCTGTGAAACATACACAATGGAGAGCAGTCAGTGGTGGAGGCTGGTGCTGGAAACATGTGTTTTTATCCTCTTACTGTAGTCTTACAGTGCTAAACAAAGCAATTATTACACCTGTCATAAAGTGTAAAGGTGTTTAGGTAGAGCAGCATTGTTCTAGATAGTGTAGAGGGAGGAAGTATTTCCACAGGGATGTATTCCTCACAGTGGGCATGTAAATTACGCTAGCCCACTACCACTGAGATCCAGGGTTCGAATCCCCAGCAGTGCTACCAGTTGGTCAGTGGCTGTATCTGAGTGGAGGGGAGGCCCTGCAATGGACTGGCATCTTGTCTATGTTACTGCATTGCACCCAGTGATTCCAAGGACCAACAGCTACCCTGATCAGGATGTGGCAGTGGTAAAAACATGAAAATGAAATGAAATGAAAGAATTACTCACATACTGAGAGGTGTCCACTGGAGCCACATCCACTGCATTTGTGAAGTTGTTGGTAAGCACAGCGTCAAACCCCTGAAGACCCGGAGTAGCGTGCACCACCCGATCCTTAACGAAGATAATCACAGCTCGCAGCATGAAGGACACGAAAAGATGCATGTGGATGTAATTCCGCGTGCAGTGCAGACGTCTGCGATGGACATCCAACAAGATAGTTAGAACAGAACTATTCACAATTCAAATAAACAGATCTTGGTAGAACATTAGCAGTACTGCAGGTTCATGTGCTGGCAAAACGTTTTATTCTCTTGATATAAAGCTATATTATATGACCAGAAATGTTCGGACACCTGACCATAAGCTTATTGGACATTACTTTCAATAACCATTACCATGAAAATGGAATTACACCATTCTAATTAGACCATGTCTTTATAGAAGTGAATTCTTTAGAATGTGACCAGAAAAGTTGAAGAAAACATTGTACATACACTGATCAGCCATAACATTAAAACCACCTTCTTGTTTATACACTCACTGTCCATTTTATCAGCTCCACTTACCATATAGGAGTACTTTGTAGTTCTACAATTACTGACTGTAGTCTATCTGTTTCTCTGCATGCTTTGTTATCCCCCTTTCACGCTGTTCTTTAATGGTCAGGACCACCACAGAGTAGGTATTATTTGGGTGGTGGATCATTCTCGGCACTGCAGTGACACTGACATGGTGTTGGTGTGTTAGTGTGTGTTGTGCTGGTATCCAGCCAGAAGCACCCCATGGGCAGCGTCCTATGACCTGTGACCTATGACCTATGTCCTGATGAAGGTCTAGAAGATGACCAACTCAAACAGCAGCAATAGATGAGCGATCTACAAGGTGAACCAACTAGGTAGGAGTGTCTAATAGAATAAAAGTATTTATTATAAATTATCAAAAAGTTTCCACACTTTTTTAAAACTCTATTCATTAAGCATTTCAAAAACTAATTACATCACTTTCCTACATAGTCACCTACCAATGCATTTTTCCCAGCGTCGTACCAACGTTTTAATGGCATCAGCAAAAATGTTTTGTTTTTTTTGGTTAAATGCATAGCCACTAATGCACCGCTGCTTTCACAATATCATCACATGACATCTTCTTCCCCTTAAAGCTTCTTTGAGCGTCCAAAAAGGTGGAAATCAGATGGCGCTAAATGAGGACTATACTAAACTCTCTCTCAGTCTCTCAGACACAACAGAAATATAAGAGTGCGAAAACTTTTTGAAGATCCCTATACACCAATCACGCATAACATTATGACCACCTCCTTGTTTCTACACTCACTGTCTATTTTATCAGCTCCACTTACTATATAAATGCACTTTGTAGTTCTACAATTACTGACTGTAGTCAATCTGTTTATCTACATACTTTGTTAGCCCCCTTTCAATGGTCTGGACTCTCCCAGGACCACTACAGAGTAGGTATTATTTGGGTGGTGGATAGTTCTCAGCAATGCAGTGACACTGGTGGTGTGTTAGTGTGTGTTGTGCTGGTATAAGTGGATAAGACACAGCAATGCTGATGGAGTTTTTAAACACCTCATTGTCACTGCTGGACTGAGAATAGTCCACCAACCAAAAATATCCAGCCAACAGCGCCCCGTGGGCAGCGTCCTGTGACCACTGATGAAGGTCAAGAAGATGACCAACCCAAACAGCAGCAATAGATAACCGATCATCTCTGACTTTACATTTACAAGGTGGACCAACTAGGAGTGTCTAATAGAGTGGACAGTGAGTAAAAACGGTTTTTAAAAACTCCAGCAGCGCTGCTGTGTCTGATCCACTTATACCAGCACAACACACTAAAACACCACCACCATGTAAGTGTCAATGCAGTGCTGAGAATGATCCACCACCTAAATAATACCTGCTCTGTGGTGGTCCTGTGGGGGTCCTGACCATTGAAGAACAGGGTGAAAGCAGGCTAAAAAGATATGTGGAGAAGTGCTTCTATAAGGTAAGTGGAGCTGATAAAATGGACAGTGAGTTTAGAAACAAGCAGGTGGTTTTAATGTTATGACTGATCGGTGTATATACATTTCATTCTACACACATACTGTATATATATATATTCATTTAAATTTTCGGCATTTAGCAGACGCCTTTATCCAAAGCGACTTACAGTACAGTTACAGTATACAGTCTGAGCAATTGAGGGTTAAGGGCCTCGCTCATGTGCCCAACAGCATCAACCTGGCTGTGGTAGGGCTTAAACCAGTGACCTTCTGGTTACTAGTCCAGTACCTTCACCACTAGGCTATGGCTTGCCCAAGGAAGGCAGCGGGGCAGGTAGTGAAGACATTCCAGTAAAGTCGAAAGGTCAGAGTGCAGAAGCTAGTATCTTCTGACAGCTTGATTTGGGATGTCACAACAGCTGACCGCAGATTAAACAACTATAATACAGTCTATCCAGTCCGCTGAACGACCAAACATACAAACCAATACACACACAGAAATGACCAAATAAATTGTCTACACATGAGCAGATACACTGCTTACACATGTTGCTTACACCTTTGAATCAATTATATATGTATGATTGATGGTAAAACATGAAAATTAGGTAAATATCGATTTTATTATGTTTTGACTTTTTGCTATGAGACAGAAAAGTAATTATTTAAATAAACTGTTTATATGAAACTTTAATGAATTTTCAAATTACATGTAAGGTATAGCTAAACTGCCAAGTTACTGCTAAATTGCTAATTGAACAACAGGGCTGGACAATTTAAAGCTAAAACTACTGAGTCTTGCAAATCTGTGTGATATACAGTGTATCACAAAAGTGAGTACACCCCTCACATTTCTGCAAATATTTAAGTATATCTTTTCATGGGACAACACTGACAAAATGACACAATGAAAAGCAGTCTGTGTGCAGCTTATATAACAGTGTAAATTTATTCTTCCCTCAAAATAACTCAATATACAGCCAATAATGTCTAAACCACCGGCAACAAAAGTGAGTACACCCCTAAGAGACTACACCCCTAAATGTCCAAATTGAGCACTGCTTGTCATTTTCCCTCCAAAATGTCATGTGACTCGTTAGTGTTACTAGGTCTCAGGTGTGCATAGGGAGCAGGTGTGTTCAATTTAGTAGTACAGCTCTCATACTGGTCACTGAAAGTTCCAACATGGCACCTCATGGCAAAGAACTCTCTGAGGATCTTAAAAGACGAATTGTTGCGCTACATGAAGATGGCCAAGGCTACAAGAAGATTGCCAAAACCCTGAAACTGAGCTGCAGCACAGTGGCCAAGATCATCCAGCGTTTTAAAAGAGCAGGGTCCACTCAGAACAGACCTCGCGTTGGTCGTCCAAAGAAGCTGAGAGCACGTGCTCAGCGCCACATCCAACTGCTGTCTTTGAAAGATAGGTGCAGGAGTGCTGTCAGCATTGCTGCAGAGATTGAAAAGGTGGGGGGTCAGCCTGTCAGTGCTCAGACCATACGCTGCACACTATATCAAATTGGTCTGCATGGCTGTCACCCCAGAAGGAAGCCTCTTCTGAAGTCTCTACACAAGAAAGCCTGCAAACAGTTTGCTGAAGACATGTCAACAAAGGACATGGATTACTGGAACCATGTCCTATGGTCTGATGAGACCAAGATTAATTTGTTTGGTTCAGATGGTCTCAAGCATGTGTGGCGGCAATCAGGTGAGGAGTACAAAGATAAGTGTGTCATGCCTACAGTCAAGCATGGTGGTGGGAATGCCATGGTCTGGGGCTGCATGAGTGCAGCAGGTGTTGGGGAGTTACATTTCATTGAGGGACACATGAACTCCAATATGTACTGTGAAATACTGAAGCAGAGCATGATCCCCTCCCTCCGGAAACTGGGTCGCAGGGCAGTGTTCCAGCATGATAATGACCCCAAACACACCTCTAAGACGACCACTGCTTTATTGAAGAGGCTGAGGGTAAAGGTGATGGACTGGCCAAGCATGTCTCCAGACCTAAACCCAATAGAACATCTTTGGGGCATCCTCAAGCGGAAGGTGGAGGAGCGCAAAGTCTCGAATATCCGCCAGCTCCGTGATGTCGTCATGGAGGAGTGGAAAAGCATTCCAGTGGCAACCTGTGAAGCTCTGGTAAACTCCATGCCCAGGAGAGTTAAGGCAGTTCTGGGAAATAATGGTGGCCACACAAAATATTGACACTTCAGGAACTTTCACTAAGGGGTGTACTCACTTTTGTTGCCGGTGGTTTAGACATTAATGGCTGTATATTGAGTTATTTTGAGGAAAGAATAAATTTACACTGTTATATAAGCTGCACACAGACTACTTTTCATTGTGTCAAAGTGTCATTTTGTCAGTATTGTCCCATGAAAAGATATACTTAAATATCTGCAGAAATGTGATGGGTGTACTCACTTTTGTGATACACTGTATGTACAGTACCTTCAACATTCTATCCACTTTTCATGCTTATTTTGCCCCGTATCAACTGTTTTAGAGTGTGTTGCAGGGATCAAATTCTAAATGTGTCCTAAATGTGTTCTCTATACTTTTGTCAGCTAAATAAATATGGAAATGGGAATTGTACAGACATACAGACATAATTGGGGGGTATCTGAGGAACCTGGCCAGGATAAAACGGTTGTAAAACAGATGAGATGAATATCAATTGTTATATGTTTTAGGCTGTGAGACAAAAGAGTGATGATTCAAAGAAACAAGGTGATCTTTTATAGGCACATTGAACTAAAGCTGAGTTTTAGGTCTGAATTGAAACAAACTGCAGCTTACTTAGAAGCAGAAATGGCATACATCCATTCAGCCCACAGTACCTCAATATCTGACTTTGCTCAGGTGTTTCAGCTATATATAGCTATACAGAAACTAGTGTCATATATAAGATAAGATTCCTTTATTGATTCGAGTATTACAGCAGCTCTACTACTGTGTAAGCACAGTAAATAGATTAAATAAAATAGAGTAGAAAAAATTTAAATAAAATAAATTATTATAAAAAAATATATACTATGAAATGCAATTTACTATTATACAGCAGTATGACAGTTACAACTATATAATAAAACATTATACATTCTATATACAGAGACGCGACAGAAAACAGGAGAAAGCGAGGTGGCATGTTAGTATGGATAAAGTGATTTGTGTTTAAAAGCTCTTGTGTTCAGGACGCTCATTCAGAGTGGATTGTTACTCATCGCCCACAGGGAATGTATGCAAATCTTTATCCAGATCAGAGCTGCACTGTGAGTTGGAAAGCACATGCACACAAAAAAAGAGGTTTACTGTAGAAACCTTTATTTAAGGATAGAATGGAAGAAAGTACAGTGGTAAGGTTGGCCCTGATAAATGACCTGTCTGTTTTAAATAAGACAATCTGTAATTTGTCAAGTCTTGTGGATTGGCCTTTTTTTATTATTTTCTTCCCTTTCCTCCCGACTTTAGCATATCCAATTATCCAATTGCATTATGCTTCCTCTCTATGTTGATCTCCAACCTGGTTGAGGTGAGCTCAGACTGACACCCCCTCTGACATGTATGCAGTAGCCTACTGCATCTTTTCACCTGCATGAGGCGAGTTCATATGCGGATCAGCTTTGTGTATGGAGAGACACACCCTGATCAACACATTATTCCTTGACCCGGTGCTGGCGCCATCAGTCAGACAGCAGAGGTCATAATTGCATCAGTTATGAGGAATCACTGTCCGGCTCCCACCCTGTATGAACAACAGCCTATCATTGTTCATGTAGCCGCCCAGCCTGCCGAAATGTCAGCTCTGGTGTGATAGTGTGTTTTACCGCTGTGCCACCTGAGCGCCAGGACTTTTTATTTTTAACAGACACCTTGGTAAATCCTTCTAAATTGAGTCCTTTTGCTGAATTTTGCCCTGCTGACTGCAGCTTCTTTAGTTTGCAGCAAACTACTGGTTTTGGTAGCATAAAAGCTACATTTAAATGTAGTTTTGAGGCACAAGTTGTAAAGATGGACATGGTGGATCCCTTAATCTGTATACTTATATATAGACCACCAAATGCAAACCCACATTGTTGTTGTTGTTGTCAGTTATTACTATCTTATATAAATGTCTGATTGAAGTGATTTTAACATTCATGTATGCTGCATTCACAGGTCGGTGGTCAAGGATTTTATTTATCTACTCAACTTTAGGTTTAAGCAGTGCAATAATGTCTTTAATAATGAGTGAGGCCACACACTAGATCAGGGGTCACCAACACGGTGCACCGGTCGCCCACAGTGCATGTTCTAAAAATAGCACTAGTGACTATAGAGCTCCATCTAAAAATTGTATTTGTCTTGCTGTTCTTTTTGAATAATTAAAACTAGCATTAAAATAGATTTGGAAATGATAATTCTGAATATAAAATTTTTAAAACAAAAATGTTTATGTATATGTGAAGTTCTATATCGTGCGCAAGACAAACGTCCATCTCACTCTTTGCTAATACAAGCAAGACAATGATGATTTTTTATATATATATATATATATATACACACACCAATCAGCCATAACATTAAAACCACCTCCTGGTTTCTACACTCACTGTCCATTTTATCAGCTCCACTTACCATATAGAAGCACTTTGTAGTTTTACAATTACTGACTGTAGTTCATCTGTTTCTCTACATACCTTTTTAGCCTGCTTTCACCCTGTTCTTCAATGGTCAGGACCACCACAGGACCACCACAGAGCAGGTATTATTTAGGTGGTGGTCATTCACACTGACATGATGGTGGTGTGTTAGTGAGTGTTGTGCTGGTATGAGTAGATTAGACACAGCAATGCTGATGGAGTTTTTAAACACCTCACTGTCACAGCTGAGAATAGTCCACCAACCAAAAACATTCAGCCAACAGCGCCCCATTGGCATCATTCTGTGACCACTGATGAAGGTCTAGAAGATGACCAACTCAAACAGCAGCAATAGATGAGCGATCGTCTCTGACTTTACATCTACAAGGTGGACCAACTAGGTAGAAGTGTAATAGAGTGGACATGGTATTTAAAAACTCCAGCAGCGCTGCTGTGTCTGATCCACTCATACCAGCACAACACACACTAACACACCACCACCATGTCATTGTCACTGCAGTGCTGAGAATGATCCACCATCTAAACAATTCCTACTCTCTGGTGGTCCTGTGACCACTGAAGAACATGGTGAAAGCAGGCTAAAACAGTATGTAGAGAAACAGATGGACTACAGTCAGTAATTGTAGAACTACAAAGTGCTCTATATGGTAAGTGGAGCTGATAAAATGAAGAAACAAGGAGGTAGTTTTTAATGTTATGTCTGATCAGTGTATATACAGTATATATAGTCTCGAAATATATGATAATAATTTTATTATCAGGAGGTTTTTATCAAACAAGTAGTCCGTATTATTCAGTACCCTTAAGATAGCTCTCAGTTTCAAAAAGGTTGGTGACCCCTGCTCTAGATTTACTTCTGGCCCATAGACTATTGGTGAACGACGTTGTGACTAAGGATGTGGACTTCCCAGATCCTATAATAATCATCAATGCTAGATTTGGTGTTACCTAGAAAGTTAAGAGTCAAAGATTTTTCAAAGCATACCTTTAGAGTATTTAAACCTAACACAGTCTTTTAACAAAAGCTTTTTGTTAAAACATATACAGAATGTTTAGTCAGTGACCAGGATATTAAAACTCGGCCTTCAATGAGTAGTAATAAGGTGGTGGATGTGTTTTTTTATCTTTCATTCATCTTGTACAGGGATTTTCGCTGACACTGTCCATAATATAGATAGATGTTTCAAAATGAGGTCACAACCATGGCTGATAAATGATAACATTTATGTTGTAAGGAGGGAGTGTAGAAAAGCAGAACACATATATAAATAAAATAAATTACAGATATCACAGGACATTCTGAAGGCTAGCATGTGCAAGAGGCTGTACAAACAGCTAGAGCTGATTATTTTCCAAGATCAATTGCAAATCAAATGGCCCTAAGCCAAATGTATTGTTTGATAAATGATGTGATCAGCCCCACTCCTTCTCCCCTTCACTCCTACTACTACTCATAACCTTGAATCATCTGTAGAAATATGAGAGGATTTTCTACAATATTTTATAGGTAAGGTTAAAAGGATTAGATGTCATTGTGCACCCATGCAAAATGAACTATTTATTCATAAAGCATGCAACTTTATGTTGAAATGATTTGAACTTGTGTTACCTCTTCAGTTAAAGGACATAGTTTCTCACATGAAGACCACATCCACCTCTACTAATGATGTTGTTCCTGCCTGGCTTTTAATTGAATCTTTTGATGTGCTAGTAGGTGAAAATTATAAAGACTTGTCATTATAAGCCACTGAATCATATCCTGGATCACAAATTCAACTAACATCTAAAGTGCTATAAAAGGTAGTCTACATCAGCTTTTAACTTTTTATGTTTACAACCCTAAATCAGAAAAAGTTGGGACGGTATGGAAAATGCAAAAAAAAAAAAAAAAAATGCAGTGTTCCTTACATTTACTTTGACTTTTATTTGATTGCAGACAGTTTGAACCCAAGATATTTCATGTTTTGTCTGTCCAGCCTCATTTTATTTGTTAATAAACATCCAGGCCTGCAATTTAGGGCTAGTAATGAGGTGAAAAAACTAAATAATGATGTATTTCCAAACAGGTGATATCAACAGGTGAGTGCAATCATGGTTTGGTACAAAAGCAGCATCCAGGAAAAGGTCTCTAATGAGCAAAGATGATCAGAGGATCTCCAGTTTGTCAACAAATGTGTGAGAAAAGTATTGAAATGTTTAAAAACAATGTACCTCAAAGAAAAATTGGAAGGGATTTTTCCCTCTACAGTGCATAATATCATTAAATGATTCAAGGAATCGGGAGGAATTCCAGTGCACAAAGGCCAAGGGCGCAAGCTTAAGCTAAACGCCCATGATCTTGGATTCCTCAGGCAGCACTGAATCAAGAACCACCACTAACAATAGCTGATATAACCACATGGGTGAGGGATTACTTTGGCAAACCTTTGTCATGCACTACAATACAGAGTTACATGCACAAATGCCACTTAACACTTTACTGTGCAAAAAAGAAGCCTTATGTTAACCATGTCCAGAAGCGGCATCAACTACTCTGGGCTCGGAGGCATCAAGGATGGACCATCACACAGTGGAAACGTGTATTGTGGTCAGATGAATCAGCATTCCAGGTTTTTTTTTTTTGGAAAAAATGGACGCTGTGTGCTCCGGACCAAAGATGAAAAGGACCATCCAGACTGTTATCAGCAACAAGTCCAAAAGCCAGGTTCTGTCATGGTATGGGGCTGTGTCAGTGCCCTTGGCAAAAATAATTTACACTTCTGTGCAGAATGCGGAAAAGTACATTGAGATCTTAGAGCAACATATGCTGCCTTCAAGACGTCATCTTTTCCAGGGACGTCCATGCATTTTTCAACAAGACAATGCAAAACTACATGTTGCACACATTACAAAGGCATGGCTGTGGAAGAAGTGGGTACGGGTACTGGACTGGCCTGCCTGCAGTCGTGCTGGCCTGCTGATGTGTTCCCAATAGAGAATGTGTGGAGAATTTTGAAACAAAAATGCGTACTGTTGCACATCTTAAGACGTGTTTGCAGGAAGAATGGGACAAAATAAAAGCTGAAACACTAAATCACTTGGTATCCTCGGTGCCAAAACTTCTTTTAAGTGTGGTGAAAAGGAATGGCAACATTACAGTGGTAAATGCTTTACTGTCCCAACTTTGTTTTGGAATGTGTTGCAGGCCTGAAATGCAGGAATGGATGTTTATTAATAAATGAAATTAAGTTGACCAGACAAAACATGAAATATCTCAGGTTCATACTGTCTGCAATCAAATAAAAGTCAAAGTAAATGTAAGAAACTGTTTTTTTTATTATTTGCATTTTTCATGCTGTCCCATCTTTTACTGATTTGGGGTTGTAGATTTCATAACTTTTTTATATGAATATCATATTTATGAATTTTTAATTGAGTTTTAGACCATTACACAGTATAAAATATTCATTTCTGGGGACAGGGGTGATTGCTTGTTGATGGCTTTGCTGGATTTATTCTCTGCTTCTGATACGATTGATCATGCTGTTTTATTTAAGTGACTGGAACAATGTGCAGGTATTAAGGATGTGGCATTGGACATCAAGTTTTCTTCCACATCAGTTTTGGGGGTCCCCAGAGGTCAATTTTAGGACCATTATTTTTTAGCCATTGGGACAAATTAATTGCAGATATGATGTGGCTTTTCATTTTCATGAAGATAAATCCTCTTTTAGAAGATCGTATTTTTCTTTGGAATTTGGTAATTGGTGCTACTTTAAGAGATTAAAAGAATGTATCTTGTATATTAAAAGGTTGATGGTCAATAACTTCTTAAAATTAAGTGACAGTTACATTAAGGTTGTACTGTTTGGCTCACCTAAGTCATTACAGACTTACCTACCCTATTTGGGAGTTATTCTCGATACTGAATTAAAATTGGACAAACATACCATTACACTGATCAGAGGCAGTTTTTCCAGCTGAGGGCAATTCTCTCTCAACATGATTTAGAGAAAGATTTTTATGCTTTTATTTCCCCTTTGCTGGATAATTTTTTTCTTTCTTTATTAGGATTTTACCATCATGTTTTACACACATAGGTTACATTCATGAGAGAACAGGTAGTTCCTCGTTACACAAGATTCATCAGTTCACAAGTTTAATGTCAAACACAGTCATGGAAAATTTTGTATCTCCAGGTAACCTGACTGCATGTCTTTGAAATGTGGGAGGAAACCGGAGCTCCCGGAGGAAACCCACACAGACATAGGGTCCAATTCACTGGACAGGCAGCCACAGGGAAACACACACTTACACACACACTTGTACCTAGGGGGAATTTAGTATCTCCAATTAACCTGACTACATATTTTTGGACTGTGGGAAGAAACCTTGGGAAGGAGCCTTGGTCATCATGTAGTACTTGTTCTGTCTTCGTTACACAAGATTCATCACTTCACAAGTTTAATGTCAAACACAGTCATGGACAATTCTGTATCTCCAATTCACCTGACTGCATGTCTTTGGACTGGGGAGAACATGCAAACTCAACACAGAAAGGACCTACACTGCCCCACCTGGGGATTGAAACCAAGGACGTTCTTGCTGTGAGGCGACAGTGCTACCCACTGAGCCACCCTGCCGCCCCGCTGGATTATTTTAAAGGCTACATATAGGATTAAGCCAAGCACCTATTACCCATTTACAGCTGATTCAAAATGCAGCGGCCCATCTTCTAGTAGGCGCAAAGAAAGATAATCACATCACTCCCATTTTAGCATGTTTACATTGGCTACCTATTCATCACACCCTTCTGTGTTCTAATTGGTTGTCTCAAAGAAGCGATCATTTGCAATGCTGTCCTCAGAAGGTTTTTCAATAAATAAAACTCCACTGAGCACTTTAGGATACAATACACTTAAACAAAAAGAAGATCTGGCCTTTTTTGGTTTGCAGCCACAACACTGTGAAACAAACAGTTAATCGGTAGCTTGTTTTAAAACTAAATTCATTAATTCATTTATACATTGTTTGTTTTACCACCATTTTGTTCTGCTCAGGGTTGCGGTGGGTCTAATTCACTGGGCGAAAGGCAGAAATCACCCTGGACAGGTCACCAGTCCATCACAGGGCAACACACATACACATATTCACACACACACTTGTACCTAGGGGGAATTTAGTATCTCCAATTAACCTGACTGCATATTTTTGGACTGTGAAATGAAACAGGAGCACCCAGAGAAAACTCATGCGGACACAGGGAGAACATGCAAACTTCACACAGAAAGGACCCAGATCGCTCCAGCTAGGAATCAAACCAGAACCTTTTTAGTGTCATGTGACAGTGCTACCCACCAAGCCACCGTGCAACCCAAAACTTAATTGACAACCTATTTTTATTTTTTGGCATATGACAACAGCTGAGATGTATTTTATTGTTGTGTTGTTTGTATGGAATACAGTGTCTTCCAGCTTCGCCTGGCTCCTGGAACACACCATTCCTGGGTTTTGTTTACGTCCCATACCTACTCAGTTCAGGTAGCACATGGACTTACTGTTTTTTGTATATGTTCCCTCTGTCTCTGCCCTATTTCCTGATTTGCCCTTGTGTCTATGAGCCCCAGTTGTTTTTTGTTTTTTAATTATTGTCTTGTGTATAAGTTACCCCTGTTTTCATTGATCATGTTGAGGGCTGTTAGTTTAAAGTTGGATTGGATAAACCAGCCTTAAACCATACTTGTAAATCCTTATAATAATATTACCATTGTAAATATTGATCCTTGTTACAGCCATAGCCTAGTCTTGTTAAATCATGTAGTACTTGTTTTGTTATTATTTATTTATTTGGCTTTGTTATTATTTCTAGTCATTATTTTGTCCTTTGTTCATGTCCTTGTTTCCCCATGGGTCTGGTCCCTCCTGGTTCCAGTTGCATAGCCATAAGCTTTAGCTTAGATGTTAGCATGTATGATTAAGTCTAGTTAAAAGTTTAGAATTGTTTAGTGACTTGTTCTAAGTGTTTCTAGGTCAGTATCAGTACAGTGGTACCCTAAACTCGAAATCTTTGAAACTCGACGCCCTTCGTGGAGAAATTTCACATGGAGAAAAGATCAAGCATCTCCAAGATTAAGAAGCGTAAGGAAACAATAAAGAAGTAAAGGTAAAGTGCAGGTTTTATTGTATTTTTATATTGTATTTAACTTTTTTAATTGTATTTTAGTGTTTTTTGATTATATTTGTGTTATTTTCAGTGTATAAGTGTCAAAAACAAAACCATTATTTTACATTAGCCTAAAATATACGCATTAACAGGTTTCCCATATACAGTGTATCACAAAAGTGAGTACACCCCTCACATTTCTGCAGATATTTAAGTATATCTTTTCATGGGACAACACTGACAAAATGACACTTTGACACAATGAAAAGTAGTCTGTGTGCAGCTTATATAACAGTGTAAATTTATTCTTCCCTCAAAATAACTCAATATACAGCCATTAATGTCTAAACCACCGGCAACAAAAGTGAGTACACCCCTAAGAGACTACACCCCTAAATGTCCAAATTGAGCACTGCTTGTCATTTTCCCTCCAAAATGTCATGTGATTTGTTAGTGTTACTAGGTCTCAGGTGTGCAAAGGGAGCAGGTGTGTTCAATTTAGTAGTACAGCTCTCACACTCTCTCATACTGGTCACTGAAAATTCCAACATGGCACCTCATGGCAAAGAACTCTCTGAGGATCTTAAAAGACGAATTGTTGCACTACATGAAGATGGCCAAGGCTACAAGAAGATTGCCAACACCCTGAAACTGAGCTGCAGCGTTTTAAAAGAGCAGGGTCCACTCAGAACAGACCGTTGGTCGTCCAAAGAAGCTGAGTGCACGTGCTCAGCGTCACATCCTGACAAACTGCTGTCTTTGAAAGATAGGCGCAGGAGTGCTGTCAGCATTGCTGCAGAGATTGAAAAGGTGGGGGGTCAGCCTGTCAGTGCTCAGACCATACGCCGCACACTACATCAAATTGGTCTGCATGGCTGTCACCCCAGAAGGAAGCCTCTTCTGAAGTCTCTACACAAGAAAGCCCACAAACAGTTTGCTGAAGACATGTCAACAAAGGACATGGATTACTGGAACCATGTCCTATGGTCTGATGAGATCAAGATTAATTTGTTTGGTTCAGATGGTCTCAAGCATGTGTGGCGGCAATCAGGTGAGGAGTACAAAGATAAGTGTGTCATGCCTACAGTCAAGCATGGTGGTGGGAATGCCATGGTCTGGGGCTGCATGAGTGCAGCAGGTGTTGGGGAGTTACATTTCATTGAGGGACACATGAACTCCAATATGTACTGTGAAATACTGAAGCAGAGCATGATCCCCTCCCTCCGGAAACTGGGTCGCAGGGCAGTGTTCCAGCATGATAATGACCCCAAACACACCTCTAAGACGACCACTGCTTTATTGAAGAGGCTGAGGGTAAAGGTGATGGACTGGCCAAGCATGTCTCCAGACCTAAACCCAATAGAACATCTTTGGGGCATCCTCAAGCGGAAGGTGGAGGAGCGCAAAGTCTCGAATATCCGCCAGCTCCGTGATGTCGTCATGGAAAAGCATTCCAGTGGCAACCTGTGAAGCTCTGGTAAACTCCATGCCCAGGAGAGTTAAGGCAGTTCTGGGAAATAATGGTGGCCACACAAAATATTGACACTTCATGAACTTTCACTAAGGGGTGTACTCACTTTTGTTGCCGGTGGTTTAGACATTAATGGCTGTATATTGAGTTATTTTGAGGGAAGAATAAATTTACACTGTTATATAAGCTGCACACAGACTACTTTTCATTGTGTCAAAGTGTCATTTTGTCAGTGTTGTCCCATGAAAAGATATACTTAAATATCTGCAGAAATGTGAGGGGTGTACTCACTTTTGTGATACACTGTATGCTTATAGGAAAAATACCTTGAAACTCAACGTCTTTAAAATTCGCCACCTGTCCTAGAACCAACTGACATTGAGTTTTAAGGTACCACTCTATTAGCATAGCTTTAGCCTTTAGCATAGAGATTCATGTTCATAGAGTAGCTCCCCCTAGTGTTCATAATGTATTGTCTCACGTGTGTGTCCTTTTTCATCTGTTAAGTGATTTCAATAAAATCCCCTGCAAATGTCTCTGTGCTTGTGTGCTGTTTTATAATCTGTCTTAGATGAGCGGAGGAACAGAGTGTACCTTTCATAGTGTTCCTACAAGATTTTTTTTTTATGTAGGGCACTTCGGTGAACACTTGTGTTCTTAAAGGTGCTGTATAAATAAACTTAATTAACTCATTTGAAAATGATCTTGAAGAACACACTCGGGTCCCACAATGTTTCACACTTTTTGTGTTTGCTGGTGGTCTGCTTCACCTCTCCGAGTTAGCAAACTAAGCTAACAACTCCAATGAATGTTAGAAACACAGCCAGAAAAAAAATCCATAAAATTTTGACTCTTGACTGATTTTGAATTGCTGCTACATGTTTATTATTTTAGTCAAATTGGGTGACTGTTCTAAATTTTAGAATTTGTGAGCTGCTACATTTTTCATAGGATTTCTTTTTTTTTTTTTAAAGAAAAATGACTTGTTGCTACAAAACAAATTAACATAAATTTTACGGCTTATTTTACATTCAAAACCCTGGTGCGAGTAGCATTTTTATAAGGAAAGCTCATGACAAGCCTGTGTTCGGCACATTCTATCTGAAGAAACAGATTTTGATGCAAGACTAGGAAGAGCAAGCTGAAATGAAGCAATTTTTAAAAATATCAGGTTGAAAACTTTGTTAAGGAACAAGCTACAGAAGCATACAGTCAACCCGGAAAGTCTGCACACCCCTTTCACCTTCTCAACGTTTTATTACATTACAGACTCATTCTATAATAGATTGAGTTCATTTTTTGCCTCAAACATCTACACACAATCACCAATAATTATAAAGTGAAAACAGGGTTTAGAAAATATGCCATTTTATTTTACTGACAAAAGTGGTTTATGTAGGGGTTACATATCTGTACCCTTAGCCTAATACTTTGTTGATGCACCTTTGGCAGCAATTACAGCTTTAAGACGTCTTGGGAAAGAAGCTACAAACTTGGCACACTTGTTTCTGACGAAGCTGGGCGCTGGGCACCTACAAAGACACGATTGGCTATGTCTAAAGGTGGGCGGGCTCTGCTGGCTAAACAAAGGCACTACACTGAGATGGTAAATAATAGATATCAGTGTGTGACTCTCCATATGCAATACTGATCCCGGTGTGAAACTGCCTCACACAGGTGCAAAGAATTGCACGTGTTGGTGAGTGTTAAGTAATGCCCTTATTGGTCAGGGTCAGCAGCAGAAGAGGACATACAAGTGGTGAACTAGATATGACTAAAGGGGAAAATGCATAAATAGAATAAAAGAAAAACAGTAACACACTTTAGGAACTTACTATAATTTACAAGCATTATGCTTGAATACTAAGTACTATTTTTTTTCCTAGAAATTTATATTTCTACAGTGGTACCTTGAAACTTTACGCCCTTTGTTAAGAAATTTGTACCGGTAAATTCAACATCTTCAGTTTCTTAAAAAAAAGATATATAATAACTTAATTTTAAATTAACATTGAACAGTCACTTTGTTCAGCGCTCGGCTTGAGTGGTGCAGTAAAACGTCATCAAAGTGCGCATATGAGACAAATCTGCATTTGTGTGGAATAACCATCAAATTCACTCTGAAAGCATCCACATGTATCTGTGTTTAGCTGGATTTTTTCTCCTGTCTCACATTTAAATTTGTGTTATAGCTCGGGATTCTGAGAAATTATAAGAATCAGCTTTTCCGAGAGAGAGTCTAAAATGCTTTTCATTAAAAAGCAGAGCAAAAGCGATTGTGCCGCTTCTCATGTGAATGCACCTTTAGTGAATGGAATACAGTATTCCATGATCAAGCATCTTCATGATTAAGAAGCATGAGGAAACAATTAAGAAGTAAAGGTGAAGCGGAGGTTTTATTGTATTTTTATTGATTTTTAACGGTTTTCAATTGTATTTTAGTGTTTTTATATTATATTTGTGTTATTTTCAGTGTATAAGTGTCAAAAACAACCCCATTATTTTACATTAGCCTAAAATATATTAAGTTCCACAGGACCATGGAATGCATTAACAGGTTTCCCTTACATCCTTATGGGAAAAAATACTTTTAAACTCAACGCCACTCCCAAAACCAATTAACGTTGAGTGTTAAGGTACCACTGTATGTACTGTTATTATTATTAATATATTATTATTAATATTAGGGCTGTCACGCAATTAAAATATTTAATCAAGATTAATTGTGATTAAAGAACCAAATTAATCGCGATTAATCGACTGCAAAAATAACTAAGCAAAATGTGAAGTTATGCACATTTTTATTGCAAAAACATGTTTACTAATAAAAAAAATTATAAAACTATGAGAAAATTATTAAATATAAATTATTTTTAAACAGCCAGCCAATGCCTATATAGAGTTGTTAACAACTACCCATCTTTCAGCCAGTTATTTAAAATGACTGTTCTGTTCATATTATCTGACAAAAGTGAGGATCTTTTCCTGTTCATAACCCTGCCACTAGATGCAACACGTATAACGTCATGTAGACCCACATTGTTAACTATGTTAAAGCGTCTACAGTCCATTGCGATCCATTTAACACCAGTGTTTGTAATGTTCAGACGACGTGTACAGTTCATGAGTTTTCCATACAAATTCATCTGAAAGAAAGTTAGACTGAATCCGAGCTCATTTAGGTGTGCTTTGACCAAAGATTATATTAAAGCTGTTAGGAGTCACAGTTATGCTCACTACTCTTCTGGCTCAACCCAGGGTGTTTTGGCGACTTCTGGTGGTGCCTTATGCATATGCACCAGCTTAATTGACTCTGCAGCCCAGCCAATAGATCTCTCCCTGGGATAATTAGGCACACCTGCTTCCTATCTACTCCTCATCTACCAGCAGTCAAAAACCCCCAGTTTCTCTCAGTTTCCACCAGATCGTCTGTTGATGTCAGTGTGAACTGCTCAGCTCTCCTGGTTACCTTTTTTGTACCTTTTTTTTTTTGTACCTTTTTTGTACCTTTTTTGTACCTTTTTTTGTACCTTTTTTTGTACCTTTTTTTGTACCTTTTTTGTACCTTTTTTGATATTGGACTTTTGATAATTGAACTTTGTGCTTTTTCCTGGATTCCATGCTTCCAGCGTTCCTGACCCCAGCCTCGTTTCCTCCTGGTTCCTGGGTTTCTCGCCTCCTTCCTTTCTCCAGCGTTCCTGCCAGTTCCTCCGGTCTTCACCCCAGCCTTCTGGTTCCAGTGCTGCTTCTCCCAAGCTCCTCCTGCCTCCCTCCAAAGCTTCTGGTTCCGGTGTTGCTTTTCCCAAGCTCCTCCTGCCTCCTTCCCAGCCTTCTGGTCCCCAGCCGGCAGTCCCACTTGCCACGATCTCTGCTTCCCGGTTCCCTCGTTGACCGTTCCTGTGCTCCTGCCCTGGCGTATTGTTCCTCCTGTATTTTCAATAAATTTAACTAACTAATCTCTGTGTCTGTGGTGTGGTGTTCGCCTGGTGGTTTCTCCAAAAACCTTTTTATTGGCTTTGCCAATTGTAACAAAAGCGTCAATTAATAACCGTAATTTTGTCTAGTGGTGATTTCTCACGCTTTTTGAACACAAAAATTATTATTTAAAACACCCTATATTTCACAAAGAAAGGTTTCACAGATGGGGATTAAGCCTAGTCCTAGACTACACAGCATTTTGAATGGAGATTCTCCATTTAAAGCAAAATGTAGTCCTGGACTAGCCTTAATTCCCTGTCTGGGAAACCAACCCAATATGTAGCAGCTGGAGTAATTTATAACTCATGAAAAAGTCCCGTGTTATACAGTATAAACACAATGTTGCTATGTTGAAGCAGTGCAAATTACCACAATGACGCATGTTTAAAGCGGCACAAATACAGCCCAATAAAAATTGTTTGATAAATTGTAATCTTGATGAATTTTTTTTATCACGATTAAAATTTTAACGCGTTAATCGCGTTAACAAGTTTAACGACAGTCCTAATTATTATTATTATTTTTATTGTTATTATTATTTTAAACCAAATATATAAATTTTTAATTTCTTGTTAGAATTCCCACCCATTTTGACCCATTATCACTGGCTGCTTGTCAACCTCAGTTAATCAGTTAATTAAAATAAGTGTGTGTTTGTGTTATAAGCATTTTGTTGAAGTCTGGCAATTTAGCACTTTGTGGTGCATGTTGATCCCAAATTACAATAAAAACTGCACCTTAATTCATCCCTGAGATTTAATAGGGTTGAGGTCAGGACTTCAGAGCCACTGGAGATCCATTTTACTTAACTCATTAAACCATGTCTTGATGGATCTCTTTGCGGTGTGGTAATACTGGAGCAGAAAAGGGCCTTCCCCCAGAGGAAGCATATCTTTTTTTATAATTGATTTTATACAGCTGAAAACTGGAGCGGCAAAAATGAGGAGAAAAAAGACCACATGTTTTCCATTAAGTGTATCAAGATGACACAGGGACAGTGGTAGCCTAGTGGGTAGAGCTTTGGGCTGTAAATCCAAAGGTTGAGAGGTCTGTTATTCAGCCACTGTTGGGCCCTCTCGGCTCCAGGGGCGCCGTACAATGGCTGACCCTGCGCTCTGACCCCAGCTTTCAAACGAGCAGGCATACGCGGAAAAATAATTTCGTGGTACTGTACACCTGTATATATATATATGAATGACAAACAGATCATGTCAGCTTCATGATGCTGGCTAAAGCCTTACCAGACATTAAGAGTGTGGTTAATACACTTCAGGACAGCACGGTGGCACAGTGGGTAGCGCTGTTGCCTTACAGCAAGAAGGGCTTAGGTTTGATTCCCCAGCCATTGGACCAGGGTTCTTTCTGTGTATGCATGGATCTCTTTGTGCACAGTGGTGTGGTAATACTGGAGCAAAAACGGGCCTTCCCCCCAAGGAAGTATATCTTTTTTTTTATAATTGATTTTATACAGCTAAATTAGGAGAAAAAACACCATATTTTTATTCCATTAAGTGTATCAATATCATGTCAGCCTTATTATGCTGGTTTAAGCCTTACCAGTAGTTAAGAGTGTGGTTAATACACTTCAGGGCAGCACGGTGGCACAGTGGGTAGCGCTGTTGCCTCACAGCAAGAAAAGCCAAGGTTTGATTCCCCAGCCATTTGACCAGGGTCCTTTCTGTGTTTGCAGGGCGGCACGGTGGCTAAGTGGGTAGCACTGTCGCCTCACAGCAAGAAGGTCCTGGGTTCGATCCCCAGGTGGGGCGGTCCAGGTCCTTTCTGTGTGGAGTTTGCATGTTCTCCCCGTGTCTGCGTGGGTTTACTCTGGGAGCTCCGGTTTCCTCCCACAGTCCAAAGACATGCAAGTGAGGTGAATTGGAGACACAAAATTGTCCATGACTGTGTTCGATGTAACCTTGTGAACTGATGAACCTTGTGTAATGAGTAACTACCGTTTCCTGTCATGAATGTAACCAAAGTGTAAAACATGATGTTAAAATCCTAATAAACAAACAAACAACTGTGTTTGCATGGATCTCTTGTAATGGTAATACTGGAGTAGAATAGAGCCTTCCCCCGAAGGAAGCGTATCTTTTTTTATAATTTATTTTATACAGCCGAAAACTGGTGTGGCAAAAATTAGGAGAGAAAATACCATATTTTTTCCATTAAGTGTATCGATATCATGTCAGCCTTATTATGCTGGTTTAAGCCTTACCAGTAGTTAAGAGTGTGGTTGATACACTTCAGGGCTGCACGATGGCACAGAGGGTAGTGCTGTTGCCTCACAGCAAGAATGGCTTAGGTTTGATTCCTCAGCCAGAGGACCAGGGTTCTTTCTGTGTTTGCATGGATCTCTTGTAATAGTAATACTGGAGCAAAAACGGGCCTTCCCCCAAGGAAGTATACCTTTTTTTTATAATTGATTTTATACAGCTGAAAACTAGAGCGGCAAAAATTAGGACAGAAAAGACCATATTTTTTCTATTAAGTGTATCGATATCATGTCAGCCTTATTATGCTGGTTTAAGCCTTACCAGTAGTTAAGAGTGTGGTTAATACACTTCAGGGCAGCACAGTGGCACAGAGGATAGTGCTGTTGCCTCACAGCAAGAAGGGCCTAGGTTTGATTACCTGTGTTTGCATATTCTCCCTGTGTCCACAAGGGTATTCTCCCACAAGTCCAAGACATGTAGTCTGGCCAATTAGAGCTTCTAAAATTGCCCTAAGCGTGTGTGTGTGTGTGTGTGTGTGTGTGTGTGTGTGTGTGTGTGTGTGTGTGTGTCTTGGATTCAATCCCCAGGTCAGGTGGGGCGGTCCGGATCCTTTCTGTGTGGAGTTATCATGTTTTGTCTGTGTGGGTTTCCTCTGTGAGCTCCGGTTTCCTCCCACAGTCCAAAGACATGCAAGTGAGGTGAATTAGCGATACAAAACTGACCTTGACAAGTGTTTGACATTAAACTTGTGAACTGATGAATCTTGCGTGTAATGAGTAATTACCTTTTCTGTCATGAATGTAACCGAAGTGTAAAACATGACGTTAAAATCCTAATACATAAATAAATAAATCAGACCTACTACCAAGGATAGATCAGTGGTACGGAAGACAATGAATGAATGAATCTAAATGAATGAATTAATGGTACACTTTAAAAACTTCTGCTCGCCTTCTCTTATCACAAATAAATAAATTCCATGCCATTTAAGGTCTCTGTAGTCAGCAGACCAGAACAAAATTAAAACTAATTACTCAAACATCACAACATCTATTAGTTCATCTTCAAATAAATGTACAGCTTTTGCACAGTAATGGGCTCAACCCAAAAATTCAACGATAAGTAATTTCTATTCCACGGCTCAAGTTTAATGTGTGCCTCATGCCATGGGTTGCATTAAATTGCTTTTCGCTTATGATAAGGCAAGCACAAATAATAAGTACTCTGCTGATTAGCATGTACAAACTGCCCTGAAATGTGCAGATTTGACTTTTTGCATTACTGTTTTCACCAAGGCAGTCATGAATTAAACATGGAGCCTTTCTAAAACTTTCCTGCCATATCAACGCTGCCCAAAGCTAATGAGTGTGATAGGTTTATCATTTTTTTACGGTCAAATGCTTTAACTCACTTCTCAGCTTTCAGTAGTGACTGTAGGGATGGGGGCAAATTGAAAACTCCCTTAAACTGTGAAGCTCCTCTGTGCTCACAGCTTTTTGTCACACTGTTCTCATCAGCATTCCTGGCTGGATCACTCTTCCTATTCTTTGTACTACTGTCCCTGTGTGTGAACACAACTTGTTTCTGCAGCTGTCAGCCTGGATCCCATCTAATTTAATTTTGATTGCATATGACGCTAAGCACCGTCAGAAATCGACTACACAGAGAAGCAAGTCTCCTGATGAGCAAGCCAAGGGCAGCAGTAACAAAACACGTTTTATTAAAATGCAAGACGGTAAACAAGACTCAAAAGAAACAGCTGCTCTCTTTCAAGTGGAAATGCCTTGTAAAATATAGAAAACATACACAGTTGAAATAAATTAAAAACTTGTGGTTGGCTATGACCCTCCATTCCAGAAAAGATGGGACGGTAGGTGAAATTCAAATAAAAACGTAAAGCCGCCGCTCAGGTGGCGCAGTGGTCTAGCGCACCAGACTTGGGGCGAATCTCAGCTCTGCCTTCCGACTGGTATGGGTGGCAGCATGAATAACGATTGGCTGTTGTTCAGGGTTAGGGGTAAAAAGTCGGATCATAGGTCCTCATAACTGGTGCAACTGTGGCCCCTGCTGGCTGACTGATGGTGCCTGCACAGGGCTGAGGAATAATTCTGATGGGGGTGTGGCCCTCCGTACAGAGTGCCCGTCGGTGTATGAACTCGACTCGTGCAGGTGAAAAATGCAGTCTGTACTGACTGTACGTGCCGGAGGGGGCGTATGTCAGTTGAGAGGCGTCCTCAGTCAGAGGTGAAGGGTCGAATCAGTATAGAGGATGCAATCAGGGTAATTGGACACGACTAGATTAGGGGAGAAAATTTGAGAAAAAAGTGATAAAAAAAAAGTAAAGCCGTAATTTGAGAATTCATTTTGACTCTCAACAAAAACAATTCCAAAAAGATCTGTTTAGTTTATAGGCTGAAACAGTGACATTAAAGTCAAAAAAACATTTTGAAATGATAAACAAACATCTTAAACAGGTGATGAAATCATGCCTGTGTAAAAAGTGCTTTTATGAGCAACAATAGATCAAGACTTGCCACTTTGCCAAAAGAGTAAACCAACTGTTTAGAAACAACAAGTGCCTGCAAAGACTTTAGGTAATTTGCCTTCAACATTGCATAATATCACCTCTCCTGAATGACTGTGGGCTTTGATTACTCAAACAGCCATGCTTCTGTGATGAATATTACTACCTGTGTTCCAGATTACTAACCAGTGCGTCCACAAATGCAGATAGAATAGAATGTCTATACTTGTCATGTACACCGATCAGCCATAACATTAAAACCACCTCTTTGTTTCTACACTCACTGTCCATTTTATCAGCTCAACTTACCATATAGAAGCACTCTGTAGTTCTACAATTACTGACTGTAGTCCATCTGTTTCTCTGCGTGCTTTGTTATCCCCTTTCACGCTGTTCTTCAATGGTCAGGACTCTTACAGGACCACCACAGAGCAGGTATTATTTGGGTGGTGGGTCATTCTCAGCACTGCAGTGACACTGACATGGTGGTGGTATGTTAGTGTGTGTTGTGCTGGTATGAGTGGATCAGACACAGCAGCACTGATGGAGTTTTTAAACACCTCACTGTCACTGCTGGACTGAGAATAGTCCACCAACTAAATATATCCAGCGAACAGAGCCCCATAGGCAGTGACCTGTGACCACTGATGAAGGTCTAGAAGATGACCAACTCAAACAGCAGCAATAGAGGAGCGATCGTCTCTGACTTTACATCTACAAGGTGGACCAACTAGGTAAGAGTGTCTAATAAGAGTGGACAGTGAGTGGACACGGTATGTAAAAACTCCAGCAGCGCTGCTGTGTCTGATCCACTCATACCAGCACAACACACACTAACACACCACCACCCTGTCAGTGTCACTGCAGTGATGAGAATGATCCACCACCTTAATAATACCTGCTCTGTGGTGGTCCTGTGGGGGTCCTGACCATTGAAAAACAGAGTGAAAGCAAGTTAAAAAGGTATGTAAAGAAACAGATGGACTACAGTCAGTAATTGTAGAACTACAAAGTGGTCCTAAATGGTAAGTGGAGCTGATAAAATGGACAGTGAGTGTAGAGTATACAACAAAATTATTTCTTTGCATATCCCAGCTTGTTTGGAAGCTGGGGTCAGAGCGCAGGGTCAGCCATCATACAGCGACCCTGGAGCAGAGAGGGTTAAGGGCCTTGCTCAAGGGCCCAACAGTGACTGCATGGCAGAGCTGGGATTCAAACACTCAACCTTTCAGTTCTACCCACTAGGCTCCCACTGCAGATTAAGGCTTTACTATAAACAGCGTTATATTTTAGTAGTATTTGTCAACAACACCCAGAAACGACCGTTTTTTTAAGATTAAGCTTACCTAACATGGATTCATGCAGATTAGAAATGTGTATCAATTGCTTCTCTCTTAGATTTGAGATATGTGATTCCTTGCTCTGTGTTTTCCAGATTTATCAAGCATCAAAGATAAAGACAATAAATAATGCGGTACACACTACTATAACCCCAAATCAGAAAAAGTTGGGACATTATGGAAAATGCAATTAAAATAAAAATGCAGTGTTCCTTACATTTACTTTGACTTTTATTTCATTGCAGACAGTTTGAACCCAAGATATTTCATGTTTTGTCTGCTCAACTTCATTTCAGGCTTGCAACACATTCCAAAAATTTGGGACGGGGCAACTTTGAGCTAGTAATGAGATGAAAAAACTAAATAATGATGTGATTCCAAACAGGTGATGGTAATCATGGTTTGGTACAAAAGCAGCATCCAGGAAAGGCTGAGTCCTTGATGAGCAAAGATGATCAGAGGATCCAGTTTGTCAACCAATGCGTGAGAAAATTATTGAAATGTTTAAAAACAATGTACTTCAAAGAAAGATTGGACGGGATTTGCATATTTCTACCTCTACAGTACATAATATCATTAAACGATTCAAGGAATTCAGTGCGTTTCAGTGCGTAAAGGCCAAGGGTGCAAGCTTAAGCTGAACGCCTGTGATCTTCGATCCCTCAGACGGCACTGCATCAAGAACCGCCACTCAACAATAGCTGATATAACCACATGGGCAAGGGAATACCTTGGCAAATCTTTGTTAAGCACTACAATACAGAGTTACATGCACAAATGCCACTTAAAACTTTACTGTGCAAAAAAGAAGCCTTATGTTACCCATGTCCAGAAGCTGCATCAACTCGTCTGGGCTCTTAGGCATCTAGGATGGACCACCACACAGTGGAAACGTGTATTGTGGTCAGATGAATCAGCATTCCAGGTCTTTTTTGGAAAAAATGGATGCCAAGGACGAAAAGGACGAAAAGGACCATCCAGACTGTTACCATACTGTCATGGTATGGGGCTGTGTCAGTGCCCATGGCAAAGGTCATTTGCACTTCTGTGATGGCAGCATTAATGTAGAAAAATACATTGAGATCCTAGAGCAACATATGCTGCCTTCAAGACGTCATCTTTTCCAGGGACGTCCATGCATTTTTCAACAAGACAATGCAAAACCACATGCTGCACACATTACAAAGACATGGCTGTGGAAGAAGAGGGTACGGGTACTGGACTGGCCTGCCTGCAGTCCTGACCTGTCCCCAATAGAGAATGTGTGGAGAATTTTGAAACGAAAAATGCGACAACGACGACCCCGTACTGTTGAACATCTTAAGACGTGTTTGCAGGAAGAATGAGACAAAATAAAAGCTGAAACACTAAATCACTTGGTATCCTCGGTGCCAAAACGTCTTTTAAGTGTGGTGAAAAGGAAAGGCAACATTACAAAGTGGTAATGTAATGGTAAAGTGGTACTGTCCCAACTTTCTTTGGAATGTGTTGCAGGTCTGAAATGCAGGAATGTATGTTCATTAATAAATGAAATGAAGTTGACCAGACAAAACATGAAATATCTCAGGTTAATACTGTCTGCAATGAAATCAAAGTCAAAGTAAATGTAAGAAACTCTGTGTTTTATTATTATTTGCATTTTCCATGCTGTCCCAACTTTTTCTGATTTGGGGTTGTAGATACAAGGGTATCAACGACTTCTGCATATGCATATTAAGGTTTTAAAGATATTGGGCTCTATTTTTGTAACATAATTTTTTTTATTTCTTCATATTGTCAATTAGCGGTGGTGAGCTGGTGTGGTGTAATCCTGGGTGGGATCACAAATACAAAATGTTGATGATGTTATGTGAACCTAGCCATCAGGGGGTCATATGTCAGTGCATCCTTGGTGCCAGGATAAATAAAAGGGATGCATTAGGATGGGTATCCAGCATAGAACTGTGCTAAATCAAATATGTGGACAAATGATTCATGTCAGTGTGAAACTAAGCTAATCAACAACATGCATTTTTTCATGAACTTTATTCACATGTAGCAGGTCTGGCAACAATTCTGAAGCTACTATATAAACTGATCAGCCATAACATTAAAATCACCTCCTTGTTTCTGCACTCACTGTCCATTTTATCAGCTCCACTTACCATATAGAAGCACTTTGTAGTTCTACAATTACTGACTGTAGTCCATCTATTTCTCTATATACCTTTTTAGCCTGCTTTCACTCTGTTTTTCAATGGTCAGGAACCCCCACAGGACCACCACAGAGCAGGTATTATTAAGGTGGTGGATGATTCTCAGCACTGCAGTGACAATGACATGGTGGTGGTGTGTTAGTGTGTGTTGTGCTAGTATGAGTGGATCAGACACAGCAGCGCTGCTAGAGTTTTTAAATAATGTGTCCACTCACTGTCCACTCTATTAGACACTCCTACCTAGTTGGTCCACCTTGTAGATGTAAAGTCAGAGACGATCACTCATCTATTGCTGCTGGTTGAGTTGGTCATCTTCTAGACCTTCATCAGTGGTCACAGGACGCTGCCCATGGCGCTGTTGGCTGGATATTTCTCGTTGGTGGACTATTCTCAGTCCAGCAGTGACAGTGAGGTGTTTAAAAACTCTTATCCACTCATACCAGCACAACACACACTAACACACCACCACCATGTCAGTGTCACTGCAGTGCTGAGAATGATCCACCACCCAAATAATACCTACTCTGTGGTGGTCCTGGGAGAGTCCTAACCATTGAAGAACAGCATAAAAGAGGGCTGACAAAGCATGCAGAGAAACAGACGGACTACAGTCAGTAATTGTAGAACTACAAAATGCTCCTATATGGTAAGTGGAGCCGATAAAATGGACAGTGAGTGTAGAAACAAGGAGGTGGTTTTAATGTTATGGCTGATCGGTGTATGCTTTGTAAAGTAAAAAGCATCTTAAGCAATAACCTGTTACAAACACACACAAGCACACGTTCACACACAGTACCATATACATGATGCATAATAATACCTGAAATATCCAATGATGAGTATGGCCACCAGCAGAGAGCCAAAGGATACTGCATAACCCACAGTGTACATGACGTGAAGCCTCTCGAAAAAGACTTGCTGTAGATAAAATGCAGTTTTGTTTTATAGTTTATGTAAAACAGGAATATCTAGATGAAGAAAAATCATATTCGCCAGGATGTAGCTTACTCGTTCTCTGTTGGGGCCAGGAGATTTGATGCATTCTGTGTAGTTGGCCCACGTTTTGTTCAAGCCCTCTCCAAGAACCCAGGAACTATTGGAATCACATTTTCTGTAGGCATAGCCTGCAAATGTGAGAAACTAGATTTACTGTTTGAACACAAATAAATATGTGAATTTTATTCAGCCAGAGCTTTAATGTACAGAAAAAGTACAAACGTACAAAGTGTGGTTGCTTTTGGCAAGACTGAGCTGCATTAATACCTGCATGGTAAAAATCGTAGATATATCCGGGACACGAGACTTTAGTCAGACTTCCAGGGGAGCCTTTTGGCCAGCAGATCAGCCCGTCCCATTCAGAAGGACACACGTCTACTTTTACAAGGGAAATATAAAAAAAAAAAAAATATTAATTTACATAAATGATACTGAACAGCCACACATCATGAACTTTCTATAACTCCAAATCAGAAAAAGTTGGGACAGCATGGAAAATGCAAATGATAAAAAAACATAGTTTCTTACATTTACTTAGATTTTTTTACAACACATTCCAAAAAAAAAGTTGGGACAATAAAGCATTTACCACTTTGTAATGTTGACATTACTTTTCACCACACTTAAAAGACGTTTTGGCACCGAGGATACCAAGTGATTTAGTGTTTCAGGTTTTATTTTGTCCCATTCTTCCTGCAAACACGTCTTAAGATGTGCAACAGTACGGGGTCGTCGTTGTCGCATTTTCCGTTTTAAAATTCTCTATTGGGGACAGATCAGGACTGCAGGCAGGCCAGTCCAGTACCCGTACCCTCTTCTTCCACAGCCATGCCTTTGTAATGTGTGCAGCATGTGGTTTTGCATTGTCTTGTTAAAAAATGCATGGACATCTATGGAAAAGTTGACGTCTTGAAGGCAGCATATGTTGCTCTAAGATCTCAATGTACTTTTCTGCATTAATGCTGCCATCACAGAAGTGTAAATTACCTTTGCCAAGGGTACTGACACAGCCCCATACCATGACAGACCCTGGCTTTTGGACTTGTTGCTGATAACAGTCTGGATGGTTCTTTTGGTCTTTGGTCCGGAGCACACGGCGTCCATTTTTTTTTTCAGAAAAAGATCTGGAATGCTGATTCATCTGACCTCAATACACATGTTCACTGTGTGATGGTCCATCCTAGATGCCTCTAAGCCCAGAGAAGTCGATGCCACTTCTGGACATGGTTACATAAGGATTCTTTTTTGCACAGTAAAGTTTTAAGTGGAATTTGTGCATGTAACTCTGTATTGTAGTGCTTGACAAAGGTTTAGTCAAAGTAATCCCTCACCCATGTGGTTATATCAGCTATTGTTGAGTGGCGGTTCTTGATGCAGAGTCTGAGGGATCAAAGGTCACAGGCGTTCAGCTTAATCTTGTGCCCTTGTCCTTTACGCACTGAAATTCCTCTCGATTCCTTGAATCGTTTAATGATATTATGCACTGTCGAGGTAAAAATATGCAAATCCCTTCCAATCTTTCTCTGAGGTACATTGTTTTTAAACATTTTAATAATTTTCTCACACATTTGTTGACAAACTGGATCCTCTGATCATCTTTGCTCATCAAAGACTCAGCCTTTCCTGGATGCTGCTTTTGTACATCATTATTTAGTTTGTTCACCTCATTATTCACCCTAAATTGTCCCCACCCCAACTTTTTTGGAATGTGTTGCAGGCCTGAAATGCAGGAATGGAGGTATATTAACAAAGGAAATGAAGTTGAGCAGACTAAACATGAGATATCTTGGGTTCAAACTGTCTGCAATCAAATAAAAGTCAAAGTAAATGTAAGGAACACTGTATTTTTATTTTATTCGCATTTTTTATACTGTCCCATCTTTTTCTTATTTGGGGTTGTAATAACCAGTCAGTTTTTCCACCAATTTTTTTACATCAGCTAGTATGAAAAGTAGAGATGCATGAGTACCGATACTAGTATCGGGTATTAGCCCGATACCGCGCTCATTAACTCGTACTCGTACTCGCAAACGAGGCTCCGATACTAAACATCCGATACCTTGTGCCTAGTGCACGTTGCTGCGTTAACGCAGGGATTTTCAACCTGTGGGGCGCGAGTACTTGTCTGGGGGGCGCGAGTGCCTGACCATTACTGTTATAATGAATGTTGCGGTTGTAAATAAACACCAAATACTACAGAACATTTTGTGTGACTCGCTTACCTTATAAAGCTCAGGCTTAATTATACTGGTTATTACCACAGAGCGGGAGCCGACTCAGAGTCGTTTACGATTTACCGAGGTGAACCACGAATGTACAGGGGTTGGACAAAATAACTGAAACACCTGTCATTTTAGTGTGGTAGGTTTCATGGCTAAATTGGACCAGTCTGGTGGCCAATCTTCATTAATTGCACATTGCACCAGTAAGAGCAGAGTGTGAAGGTTTAATTAGCAGGGTAAGAGCACAGTTTTGCTCAAAATATTGCAATGCACACAACATTATGGGTGACATACCAGAGTTCAAAAGAGGACAAATTGTTGGTGCACGTCTTGCTGGCGCATCTGTGACCAAGACAGCAAGTCTTTGTGATGTATCAAGAGCCACGGTATCCAGGGTAATGTCAGCATACCACCAAGAAGGACAAACCACATCCAACAGGATTAACTGTGGACGCAAGAGGAAGCTGTCTGAAAGGGATGTTCGGGTGCTAACCGGAATTGTATCCAAAAAACATAAAAACACGGCTGCCCAAATCACGGCAGAATTAAATGTGCACCTCAACTCTCCTGTTTCCACCAGAACTGTCCGTCGGGAGCTCCACAGGGTCAATATACACGGCCGGGCTGCTATAGCCAAACCTTTGGTCACTCGTGCCAATGCCAAACGTCGGTTTCAATGGTGCAAGGAGCGCAAATCTTGGGCTGTGGACAATGTGAAACATGTATTGTTCTCTGATGAGTCCACCTTTACTGTTTTCCCCACATCCGGGAGAGTTACGGTGTGGAGAAGCCCCAAAGAAGCGTGAAGCATGGGGGTGGATCAGTGATGGTTTGGGCTGCCATATCATGGCATTCCCTTGGCCCAATACTTGTGCTAGATGGGCGTGTCACTGCCAAGGACTACCGAACCATTCTGGAGGACCATGTGCATCCAATGGCGGTGCCGTGTATCAGGATGACAATGCACCAATACACACAGCAAGACTGGTGAAAGATTGGTTTGATGAACATGAAAGTGAAGTTGAACATCTCCCATGGCCTGCACAGTCACCAGATCTAAATATTATTGAGCCACTTTGGGGTGTTTTGGAGAAGCGAGTCAGGAAACGTTTTCCTCCACCAGCATCACGTAGTGACCTGGCCACTATCCTGCAAGAAGAATAGCTTAAAATCCCTCTGACCACTGTGCAGGACTTGTATATGTCATTTCCAAGACGAATTGACGCTGTATTGGTCGCCAAAGGAGGCCCTACACCATACTAATAAATTATTGTGGTCTAAAACCAGGTGTTTCAGTTATTTTGTCCAACCCCTGTATGTGCTGATAGAATCGGCTCAGATGGGATCGAACTGTATTATCTTTTTAAAGTAAATATTTCAATCAGCAGAATCGCATCGCATGTATGATGTGCACAACGTTAATTACGTGCGTTTATTAATGAACGTTTACGTTAGCTTGTCAGAAGCTTTCTCAATGATGTCTGTTCCACTGCACTATTTTACACTAAAAACTACACTATTCCATAATGCTCCAGATTGCATCATTCTAAATAGGTATCGGTATCGGCGAGTGCAAAAATACATGTACTTGTACTCGTACTCGGTTGGGAAAAAATGGTATAGATGCATCCCTAATGAAAAGCATGCTACATCATAAAGTCTTATGCAAAAGTTTGGAATTCAAAACTCTGCCTTTTACTTTTAAAGCTTGCCATGGTCTGGCCCCAGCTTATATTCGAGGCTTTTACACCCTTACGTTCCCTCTTGCTCCTTAAAGTCCTCCGGTGGTAGGTTTCTCTTTACGCCTCTGACTAAACAGTCCTCAATGGGTGGCAGATCTTTCAGTACGGTTGCTCCTAAGCTCTGGAACTCTCTGCCTTAATACCTGTGAGATTGCTCTTCTATTTCTTCTTTTAAGTTTCTACTAAAGTATTTTCTTTTCAAACTGTATTTTTGTTCGTCCTCTCCTGTAAACCTTGTGAATATATAAATAAACCTTATTATTATTATTATCCTTAATCAAATTCAGACATAGAACAAATTTTTATATGGCATTATACTTCCAAAAAAAGAAAGTACACCCATGCTGGCCAAGGAGCCTTGCAGATTAGAACAACATTCCTCCAGCATGTGCAGCCCACAGCCACTTTGTCTTAATTTTTTTGCCATTTTTGTTTCAAAAGTGGCAAATGCAAAGAGCTTAACATAGCACTAAGCAGCCTGACATGCTATCTGTATTCCTTCATCTAGCATGAGGGTATTTTAGAAAAACCTTAGCCATTGAGATAGCAACAGTAAGGACATTATTTCAAATCTAAAACCCCAAATCAGAAAAAGGGACAGTATGGAAAATGCACATAAAAATGCAGTTTTTTTTTACTTTGATTTTCATACTGTGTAGTTGTAGTACAACCCCAAATAAAAAAAAGTTGGGACAGCATGGAAAATGCTAATAATAATAAGTTTTTTTACATTTACTTCGACTTTATTTGATTGCAGACAGGATGAACCTGAGACATTTCATGTTTTGTCTGCTCAACTTAATTTCATTTATTAATAAACATCCATTCCTGGATTTCAGGCCTGCAACACATTCCAAAAAAAGTTGGGACAATAAAGCATTTACTACTTTGTAATGCTGCCATTCCTTTTCACCACACTTAAAAGACGTTTTGGCACCGAGGATACCAAGTGATTTAGTGTTTCTTTTATTTTGTCCCATTCTTCCTGCAAACACGTCTTAAGATGTACAACAGTACAGGGTTGTCGTTGTCGCATCTTTCATTTAAAAATTCTCCACACGTTCTCTATTGGAGACAGGTCAGGACTGCAGGCAGGCCAGTCCAGTTCCCGTACCCTCTTCTTCTGCAGCCATGCCTTTGTAATGTGTGCAGCATGTGCTTTTGTATTGTCTTGAAGGCAGCATACGTTGCTTTAAGATCTCAATGTACTTTTCTGCATTAATGCTGCCATCACAGAAGAGTAAATTATCTTTGCCAGAGGCACTGACACAGCCCCATACCATGACAGACCCTGGCTTTGGGACTTGTTGCTGATAAGACCCAGCAGACCTTTGTCTTTGGTCCGGAGCACACAATGTCCATCCGATGTTTTCCAAAAAAGACCTGGAATGCTGATTCATCTGACCACAATACATGTTTCCACTATGTGATGATCCATCCTAGATGCCTCCAAGCCCAGAGAAGTCGTAGCCACTTCTAGACATGGTTAACATAAGGCTTCTTTTTTTGCACAGTAAGGTTTTAAGTGGCATTTGTGCATGTTACTCTGTATTGTAGTGTATTGTAGTATTCTAGTTTGAGGGTAGTTTGTGAAAGTCAGTATCAGTACATGATTGATTTAATTATTGACTACAAGAAGTAAAGCCTAAGCCAAGCATCAATAGCAATAGCAGTGTAAAATATAACGTAAGTCTATGGGTATTTGCTTATTTTTTACACAAATACAGTATATCAAGAGTGTGTAGTAGTTGGCATGGACTCCACTAGACCCCTGCAGGTGTGTTGTGATATCTGGCACCAAGATGTTAGCAGCAGATCCTTAAACTCCTGTAAGTTGCGAGGTGGGGCCTCCATGGATCGGATATGTTCGTCCAGCACATCCCACAGACGCTCGATTGGATTGTGATCTGGGGAATTTGAAGGCCGAGTCAACACCTCAAACTCATTGTTGTGCTCCTCAAACCATTCCTGAATCATTTTTGCTTTGTGGCAGGGCGCATCATCTTGCTTTAAGAGGCCACAGCCATCAGGGAATACTGTTTCCATGAAAGGGTGTACATGGTCTGCAACAATGCTTATGTAGGTGGTACGTGTCAAAGTAACATCCACATGGAGGCAGGACCCAAGGTTTCCCAGCACAACATTGCCCAAAGCATCACACTGCCTCCACAGACTTGCCCTCTTCCCATAGTGCATCCTGGTGCCATGTGTTCCCCAGTTAAATGCCGCACACGCACCCGGCCATCCATGTGTAAAAGAAAATGTGATTCATCAGACCAGGCCACCTTCTTCCATTGCTCTGTGGTCCAGTTTCGACGTGCCCATTGTTGGCACTTTCGGTGGTGGACAGGGGTCAGCATGGGCACCCTGACTGGTCTGCAGCTATGCAGCCCCATACGCAATAAACTGTGATGCACTGTGTATTCTGACACCTTTCTATCAGAACCAGCATTAACTTCTTCAGCAATCTGAGCTACAGTAGCTCGTCTGTTGTATCGGACCACACGGACCAGCCTTCACTCCCCATGTGCTTCATTGAGCCTTGACCGCCCATGACCCTGTTGCCGGTCTACCACTGTTCCTCCTTGGACCACTTTTGATAGATACTGACCACTGCAGACTGCACATGCTCAACCAAAAATTTGTAGATTATGTAGATGTGATGTCATTTGTTTTTGAAATTATGGTATTATGGGCTTCCACCTTTGACACTTTGTTGATATTTTCCTTCGGCCTTTGTTGCAAAGACCTTAATAAAGGAGTCCCAAATTAATTAATTAATTCATAATTCATTGGGAGAAAGGCAGGTAACACCCCAGACAGGTCACCATGCCATCACATAGACACACACACACATTTACACACTTAGGGCAATTTTCTTGTAGCTCCAATTGGGATGACTGCATGTCTTTGAACAGAAAGGCCCTTTGCTGCCCAACCAGGAAATCAAACAAGCGCCTTCTTGCTGTGAGGCGACAGTGCTACCCACTGTGCCCCCATGCGGTCCCAAATGACAGATGGATCATTTATAAGTTGGAATGGTATGAACTGCACAATAGGTACTACTGTATGTAGCTGTACTTACAGCTTTTCCATTTAGGGCATGATGACTTAGCAGGGCACAGAGAGTTCTCATTAAGCAGTCTCATTTAAATGCGTCTTAGAACACTTTCAGGACTATTTTACTATTTTTGCTTCTTAGAATATTTCACGCAACATTTACACAAATGTCACTTCCTGACATTTAAACATAGACGAGGACTTCTGACTCCTCTGCAAAATACATTCTTGTATAAAAATCACTACAGCTAAAAACTACACACGGCATGGCAACTCAGATCCTCCAGTCTGAAAGCATCAATCTAGCAAAAGGAACTTTTTGCTGCAATCAGCAAATCATTTCCACCGCCTCCTAGTAAGGATAAGGATAATCCAGAGCAGATGGAATGCCATTATTTTTATTATATACATATACACAATTACATTTACAGCATTTAGCGAACACTTTTATCCAAAGAAACATTTGTGACTGAATACAATGCAAGCAATTGAGGCTTGCACAAGGGCCCACCCGTGGCAACAGTGGTCAAGCTTGAACCTGCAACCTTTTGATCACTAGACCAGTACCTTAACCCGTAGCTACTGCTGCCCCACTACATCTGTAAAGTAAAATGAAATTTGTTATACAGTGTATCACAAAAGTGAGTACACCCCTCACATTTCTGCAAATATTTTATTATATCTTTTCATGGGACAACACTATAGAACTAAAACTTGGATATAACTTAGAGTAGTCAGTGTACAACTTGTATAGCAGTGTAGATTTACTGTCTTCTGAAAATAACTCAACACACAGCCATTAATGTCTAAATGGCTGGCAACATAAGTGAGTACACCCCACAGTGAACATGTCCAAATTGTGCCCAAATGTGTCAATATTTTGTGTGACCACCATTATTATCCAGCACTGCCTTAACCCTCCTGGGCATGGAATTCACCAGAGCTGCACAGGTTGCTACTGGAATCCTCTTCCACTCCTCCATGATGACATCACGGAGCTGGTGGATGTTAGACACCTTGAACTCCTCCACCTTCCACTTGAGGATGCGCCACAGGTGCTCAATTTGGTTTAGTCCATCACCTTTACCTTCAGCTTCCTCAGCAAGGCAGTTGTCATCTTGGAGGTTGTGTTTGGGGTCGTTATCCTGTTGGAAAACTGCCATGAGGCCCAGTTTTCGAAGTGAGGGGATCATGCTCTGTTTCAGAATGTCACAGTACATGTTGGAATTCATGATTCCCTCAATGAACTGCAGCTCCCCAGTGCCAGCAACACTCATGCAGCCCAAGACCATGATGCTACCACCACCATGCTTGACTGTAGGCAAGATACAGTTGTCTTGGTACTTCTCACCAGGGCGCCGCCACACATGCTGGACACCATCTGAGCCAAACAAGTTTATCTTGGTCTCGTCAGACCACAGGGCATTCCAGTAATCCATGTTCTTGGACTGCTTGTCTTCAGCAAACTGTTTGCGGGCTTTCTTGTGCGTCAGCTTCCTTCTGGGATGACGACCATGCAGACCGAGTTGATGCAGTGTGCGGCGTATGATCTGAGCACTGACAGGCTGACCTCCCACGTCTTCAACCTCTGCAGCAATGCTGGCAGCACTCATGTGTCTATTTTTTAAAGCCAACCTCTGGATATGACGCCGAACACGTGGACTCAACTTCTTTGGTCGACCCTGGCGAAGCCTGTTCCGAGTGGAACCTGTCCTGGAAAACCGCTGTATGACCTTGGCCACCATGCTGTAGCTCAGTTTCAGGGTGTTAGCAATCTTCTTATAGCCCAGGCCATCTTTGTGGAGAGCAACAATTCTATTTCTCACATCCTCAGAGAGTTCTTTGCCATGAGGTGCCATGTTGAATATCCAGTGGCCAGTATGAGAGAATTGTACCCAAAACACCAAATTTAACAGCCCTGCTCCCCAATTACACCTGGGACCTTGACACATGACACCAGGGAGGGACAACGACACATTTGGGCACAATTTGGACATGTTCACTGTGGGGTGTACTCACTTATGTTGCCAGCTATTTAGACATTAATGGCTGTGTGTTGAGTTATTTTCAGAAGACAGTAAATCTATACTGCTATACAAGCTGTACACTGACTACTCTAAATTATATCCAAGTTTCATGTCTATAGTGTTGTCCCATGAAAAGACATAATGAAATATTTGCAGAAATGTGAGGGGTGTACTCACTTTTGTGATACACTGTATGCATATCCCAGCTTTTTTGGAAGCTGGTGTCTAAACCCACAGCCGCAGCCATTGTACAACACCTCTGAAGCCGAGAGGGGAAGAGCTTAGCTCAATGGCCCAACGGTGACTGCATGGCAGAGCTGGGATTTAAACCCACAACCTTCTTGTTGGTAATCTACAGCTCTACACTGGCTACCACTGTCCGATACATAAACATCTAACAGTGGCTAAGGCTTATTACTAGAATATTTGCATTCTGATTGGTCATATTGTAACAGCATGGCTTTGATGTATACAACTGTCTGCAAAGTAAATCCATTTTTATTTCTTTTAATTACCAAAACATAAAGCAATCGTTAAAACGTCATTGATGTCGGCATATTGTTTACATCCCTCCTGCCAGCCATGTTACGGAAATGCCCCCATGAAACCTTCACTTCTGCATAGTCTTTATCTACAACCCCAAATAAGAAAAAGTTGGGACAGTATGGAAAATGCAAATAAAATAAAAATGCAGTGTTCCTTACATTTACTTTGACTTTTATTTGATTGCAGACAGTTTGAACCCAATATTTTTCATGTTTTGTCTGCTCAACTTCAGTTCATTTGTTAATAAACCTCCATTCCTGCATTTCAGGCCTGCAGCACATTCCAAAAAAAGTTGGGACTGGGGCAATTTAGGGCTACTAATGAAGTGAAAAAACTAAATAATGATGTGATTCCAAACAGATGATGTCAACAGGTGATTCTTATCATGGTTTGGTACAAAAGCAGCATTCAGGAAAAGGCTTTAATTAGCAAAGATGATCAGAGGATCTCCATTTTGTCAACAAATGTGTAAGAAAATTATTGAAATTTACCTCAAAGAAAGATTGGAAGGGATTTGCATATTTCTTCCTCTACAGTGCATAATATCATTAAACGATTCAAGGAATCTGGAGGAATTTCAGTGCGTCAAAGCCAAGGGCGCAAGCTTAAGCTAAACGCCTGTGATCTTTGATCCCTCAGACAGCACTGCATCAAGAATTGCCACTCAACAATAGCTGATATAACCACATGGGTGAGGGATTACTTTGGCAAACCTTTGTCAAGCACTACAATACAGAGTTACATGCACAAATGCCACATAAAACTTTACTGTGCAAAAAAGAAGCCTTATGTTAACCATGTCCAGAAGCGGTGTTGACTTCTCTGGGCTCAGAGACATCTAGGATGGACCATAACACAGTGGAAACATGTATTGTGGTCAGATTAATCAACATTCCAGGTTTTTTATTTTTTTGGGGGGAAAAAAGGACGCTGTCAGCAACAGGTCCAAAAGCCAGGACTGTCAGGGTATGGGGCTGTGTCAGTGCCCTTGGCAAAGGTAATTTACACTTCTGTGATGGCAACATTAATGCAGAAAAATACATTGAGATCATGAAATGAAGTTGACCAGACAAAACATGAAATATCTTAGGTTTATACTGTCTGCAATGAAATGAAAGTCAAAGTAAATGTATGGAACACTGCATTTTTATTTTGTTTGCATTTTCCATACTGTCTCAACTTTCTCTGATTTGGGGTTGTATTATTAAATTAAGGCATGACCGATTTCCTTAAAAAAATCTGTTGTCATAGTTATATAACTTATAACCATCAAGGACTTGCTAAACACTTAATGTAGTCCAGTGATGAAAGGTTAAGATATAATTACAAGCAAATTAAAGCAAATGTTTTTTTTATTATTTGAATCCACTTTTAGCTCATAAAAGACCTCTAAGAATGAGCAATGAATCCTTAAGGGCTCTAATCATCCTGCTACATGCAGCACGGATAGTGGCATAACATCAAAATGGGGATATCAAAGGAACTGTTTCCAATATGACTACAAATGCAGTTTATGAAGGGCTGTTTTAACAAGGCGTTATTGATAGGATTATAAGCCTGGCAGGAAATCTGTTATTAGAAAAATAGTCAATTCAGGTGTTCTTCTAGATCTGATTTGAGTGAATGTCAGTGAAATGCCAGCTGATAAATTTGCTGAAGGAGAATAATGATCTGTCGTTGATGGATTTGTTGGGTCTATGAAACCCTCATTAATTAAGCTTGTAATGGACATGAATATTTGACTATCTGAGTGCTAGGAAAGTGTTCTGAATGATCTAACACACGCTGCCATCAGAACATCTTTTCCTGGAAAGTCCATCATTATTTCAGCAGAACATTCCAGGCCTTATTCTGTACACACTACAACCATAGACACAGAATGCATGTGCTCAAATGGCCTGCCTGCATTCCAGATCTGTCTCCTGTTGGAAAAATGTATGGTGCAGCATGAAGAGGAGAATCAGACGATGGCAACCACGGTGTACTGAGTGTTGAGCAGCTAAAGTCGTGTACCAAGCAAAAATGGAAAAGATTCCACTTGCTAGACTGAAGCAATTAGTTCCCTAGGCTTCCAAACCATTAGCTTGATCAGTAAAATAATGGAAAACTTTTCTCTATCAGTCAAATTATGATTCAAGATAAATAACAAATCAGATTATTTTTTAAATTGCAACTTACAGAACATCTCAACATTCCTGAAAAAGGGTTTTGAGGTTCATAAAGAAATAAAAAAACAGCAGTGAGTTGCTTTTAATCCACTTTTTAAGTGGACAAACATGTATCGCATGCACCAAGCCATGCACTCAAAGGACTGTGAGTGAATGTTTTATTAATAAACATGAGGCTGGAAAGATTTATTTAGATTTAAATGTAAGAAGAAACCAGCTGCATGCTGATGTTATGTGTGCTTATGTAACACTCACTCACTGACTTTTCTTAACCGCTTATCCAATCAGGGTCGCGGGGGTGCTGGAGCCTATCCCAGCTTTTCAATGGGTGCAAGGCACACAATAACACCCTGGACGGGGCGCCAATCCATTGCAGGGCAGACACTCATACACACACCCATTCACCTATAGGGTAATTCAGTGTCTAAAATTAAGCTGACTGCATGTTTTTGGATTCTGGGAAGAAACTGGAGCTCCCGGAGGAAACACGGGGAGAACATGCAAACTCCACACAGAAAGGACCCAGATCGCCCCGCCTGGGGATCGAACCCAGGACCTTCTTCCTGGAAGGTGACCCACCGAGCCACCGTGCCGCCCTGTTTATGTAACAGCTAATGAAATTAAAAAAAACTTTAATTTTCCAAGAATTATTAATTTTATTTATAGAAATAAAATGTCTTTAACCAAACTGATACAAACTCTGGATTTGAATCATTATTTAATAATTATTTAGCAGGGTTTTCAGCAGATTTGTATTCTTGGACGGTTGTTTACTTAAACTAGAGTAAGGTAATGTTCACTATGGAAGCACTTCTGTAAGTCGCTCTGGATAAGAATGTCTGCTAAATGCCAAAAATGTAAATGTAAAATTATTTATTTTAAAAAGGTTGAGGGCTGACAGATTGTAGTTATTAATTTTAATTTCACTGTTGTATTACTACTATTGTATTAGATAATTGTCTGATGTATGTCAGATAGATGTACATAAACAGACAAGGCAACTAGCCATTCAGACTATTGAATGTTGATTGTTGAATTAAGCATGCCTGTTTTTTTTTTTTTATTACAGTGATACCTTGAAACTCAGTCAATTGGTTCTGGGAGTGGCATTGAGTTTAAGAGGCATTGAGTTTCAAGGGTTTTTTTTCCATAAGGATGTATGGGAAACCTGTTAATGCATTCCATGGTCCCAAGGACTTACATATATTTTCGGCTAATGTAAAACAATGGGGTTGTTTTTGACACTTATACGCTGAAAATACCACAAATATATAAAAAAAAAACACTGAAATAAAAAGCTGATTCTTACAATTTCTCAGAACCCTGAGCTATAACACAAGTTTAAAAGTGAAACAGAAAGAAAATACAGCTAAACACAGATACATGTGGACGCTTTCAGAGTAAATCTGTTGGTTATTCCACACAAAAGCAGTTTCGTCTCATATGCACACTTTGATGACGTATTACAGCACCTCTCAAACCGAGCGCTAAACAAAGCGACTGTTCATTGTTAATTTAAAATTTAATTTTATTTGCTTTACTGCAAATCAAGTCGAGTGAAGACTGCTCATGTTTTAAACCCTATTTGAGCAGACATCCTACAGTAAAAGTACAGATAATAAGTAATGTGTGCTTGGTTTGCACAGCAGTTAATTACCGCTTGCCTACTGCTACTGGATCCAGGGTTCAAATCCCCAGCAGTGCTATTGGACGGTTGGGGGTTGGGTTTCAGCATTTGGCAGACGTTTTTATCCAAAGCGACTTACAATTTAGACAGTATACATCACAAGCAATTGAGGGTTAAGGGCCTTGCTCACGGGCCCAATAGTGGCAAGCTGGCAGATGTGTTGCTTAAACCAGCAGACCTACCGCTGCCCTATACCTAAAGTATTGGCTAAATATGGTGGTATGAGGGGGTTGATGGATGTTACTGCATTGCGCCCAATGATCCCGGGGAAACTGGACCCACCACAACCCTGAAACATCAGAACTTATTCATTACAAGGGGTGTCCACAGTGTATATAGTATGTAGTATTTGTGTCGACCAGGTATGCACCCAGCTCAAGGTCTACAAGTGTACAAGGTCTTTCTGTAAATCACTGTCTAAACTCTGTATGTGTGAAAAGAGTTTGAGGCAGTATTGTATCAACTCTCCAGGTACAGGATTCTAAATAATAGCAAGCCAAAAAATGTAATCTGTCAAGGTCATTTCTCCTACCTGTAAGGTCATGTGTAGACACAGCGAGGAGGCACTGCAGTTTGGCATCCAGCAGCATCTGTACCTGCTCCTCAGCTGTGATCTCCCCATCTGGACCTGCCTGCATAAATGCAACAACAACTTCTCAATCAATCTCCTCATAGT
The DNA here is from genome assembly GCF_030014385.1 of Trichomycterus rosablanca. Lineage (NCBI taxonomy): Eukaryota > Metazoa > Chordata > Actinopteri > Siluriformes > Trichomycteridae > Trichomycterus > Trichomycterus rosablanca. Next base: position 23,795,639 of record NC_085999.1, read on the forward strand.
TCAAAAAGAGTTCATCAGTATGTCCCTATCACATTCTGTTACATCCAGATCCTTCAGGAGTCCCGGAGAAAGCCGAGGGCTCTACAGAAACATCACCTAGATGCAGGAAGTTATGTTTACTTATCCGACCATGAGCAGGAAAATCCAAGATGTGTGTTGCCATAGCTACCAAAATGGTAATAGTTGATACCAGATGCGGAACCTGTTCATGCATGCCCAACAAGTAGATGTGTGGTTGTAGACTAAATATCTGTTCTTGCCATGTCCAGCTCCACAGAGAATAATAGATGCATAACTTGGCCTATCACTCTGATCCTATCACTTTTAAGTTCAAGTTTCATGTTTATTTTTACAATTTGTACATTGAAATGTGTGTTGGGAGGCTTAGGAACTCAAATATACAAACATAAGAGAAAAGAAGAGAATAAAGAGGATAAAATGAATATATATACACTGACCAGGCATAACGTTACAACCACCTTTCTAATACTGTGTTGGTCTCCCTTTTGCTGCCAAAACAGCCCTGACACGTCGAGACATGGACTCCCATAGACCCCTGAAGGTGTGCTGTGGTGTCTCCTGTAAGTGGCTGTAGGTGGGGCCTCCATAGATCGGACTTGTTTGTCCCACACATCCCACAGATGCTCGATTGGATTGAGATCTGGGGACTTTGGAGGCCAAGTCAACACCTCAAACTTGTTGTAATGCTCCTCAAACTATTCCTGAACCATTTTTGCTTTGTGGCAGGGTGCATTATCGTGCTGAAAGAGGCCACAGCCATCAGGGAATACCATTTCCATGAAAGGGTGTACATGGTCTGCAACAATGCTTAGGTAGGTGGTACGTGTCAAAGTCACATCCAAATGGATGGCAGGACCCAAGGTTTTCCAGAAGAACGTTGCCCAAAGCATCACACTGCCTCTGCCTGCTTGCCTTCTTCCCATAGTGTATGCTTGTGCCATGTGTTCCCCAGGTAAGTGACGCACACGCACCCGGCCATCCATATGATGTAAAAGAAAACATGATTCATCAGACCAGGCCACCTTCTTTCATTGGTCCAGTTCTGATGCTCGGATGCCCATTGTTGGAGCTTTCGGCGGTGGACAGGAGTCAGCATGGGCACCCTGACTGGTCTGCAACTATGCAGCGCCATATGCAAAAACTGTGATGCACTGTGTATTCTGACACCTTTCTATCAGAACCAACATTAACTTCTTCAGCAATTTGAGCTACAGTAGCTCGTCTGTTGGATCGGACCACACGGGCCAGCCTTCATTCCCCACGAATGCCCATGACCCTGTCGCAGATTTACCACTGTTCCCTCCTTGGACCACTTTTGATAGATACTGACCACTGCAGACCGGGAACACCCCACAAGAGCTGCAGTTTTGGAGATGCTCTGACCCTAGCCATTACAATGTGGACCTTGGGTGTGTTCGAAAAGCTAGTGTGCTGTCTACATAGGCAGCATTTTACGTCATTCTGTGCACGCTCCCGAGAAGGAGGCTGTTCGAAATCCTAGATGCCTTAATATCCTCACTACTGAGGCATCTTAATATTTCAATGTTATTTTCACTCCAAAACGAGTGCTGCCTAAGTAATCAAGGCAATTCCAGAATTCATTGCGGGTCGGGTGCTCTTCTCTCACAGAAAAATAAACATGGCTGACGGTGCGGACAAACGAGTTATTTTCAAACCTAAATAAAATTTTACTGATTTTTAACTGGTATAAACTTGTACCGAGTGTTTTTATTTGCAAGTTCAGGCTTGTCAGGAAATGTAACCATTATCGGTACATAAAGGCAGATGCTATATTGACATGTTAGCATGCTGTGCTACCTCAATCCATTGGTTTTAATGGCAAGATGCTAAATGCTAAACGCGAAACCCGATGGAATCTCTGTCTAAGTAGCACATTTGAATAACCTGCCTTATAAGTCATTAACTGATTAGAATCCTCTCTACTGAGGCAGCTGCCTATGTAGTCAGTAAGACAACAAGGCAGCTCACCAGTTTTTCGAACACACCCCTTGTCAAACTCGCTCAAATTCTTACACTTGCCCATTTTTCCTGCTTCTAACACATCAACTTTGAGGATAAAATGTTCACTTGCTGCCTAATATATCCCACCCACTTTACCTGTCAGTGGTCATAATGTTATATATATTCATTGACATTGCAAATATTTAAAACATCTGTTTCTAGTTCAAGAAACATCACAAAGAAACTGCTTACTTAAACAATTTTTCTGTCCCTAGATTATTTCATAAGCTTTAAGACTGGGTTTCCCAATCTCTTTTGTCCAGTGGTCCCTATTTTAAGGGGTTTAAAATCTTTGGTGACCTCAACTTAATCCTACTTACTACTTATCACATCTGTGAAGTGCATTATATACTGTATATAGAATGCTAGATCACTGAATATTCTATTCCACCACATGCAAATCACATTTAAAGGTAATCAAGAGATAATTATCACATTTTATGTAGCGAATAATGTCATGAACATAAGAGGAGCTCAAAACTAATTAAACTTATGATAATGTGACTATCCCTAATGGAATTATCTCAGGTGACCCTTAAAGAATCCTGGATAGAAGGTTGAGATTCTTCATTAAGAACAGTTTATTTACATTATTATGTAAATTGTGATGTGTTTACATTATTATGTAAACACATTATGTGTAATGGTGTGGCAAATAAAGCATCACCACAAGCTTAAGCTGTTAAAAAAAAGGTCACTAGGTTTGTAGATTCATGCTGTTCACACTAAATTCTGACTCAACCATCCAAATGTCAAAGTGGAAATCAATAGTTATTAGACTTGAAAGCATTTTCCAAGGTTCCAGCTTTTGGTAGCCTTGGATTCTTATTCTTGACTAAACAGAGCAGAACTTAATATGGTTTGTCAGTGCTGCAGCCAGTTTACCTCAAACTTTGATGAAATTTGTGTTCGGAAATGCTTTTGAGGTGACTATTTTATTTGCACAGCTGTGGTCTTGTCACTCAGAATATGCCTTTGTCTCTGAGATTTTTTTTACTAACATGGAATTTATTACCACATTATTGTTGCTTACTATAAGTTTTCTGTTTAGTATGGTGAGAAAGTCTGGTGAGATCAGCAGTTTCTGATATATTTAGCAGTTTCTGATATATGACTACCGCTCTCTGTCCTTATTCTGATGTCTGATGTAACCATGAAGTGAAGGTTTGGTCCTGTGATTAAAAAAATCTGACATGAGATGAGATGTTATTATGATTATACACCGATCAGCCATAACATTAAAACCATCTCCTGGTTTCTACACTCACTGTCCATTTTATCAGCTCCACTTACAATATAGAAGAACTTTGTAGTTCTACAATTACTGACTGTAGTCCATCTGTTTTTCTACATACCTTTTTAACCTGCTTTCACCCTGTTCTTCAATGGTCAGGATCCCCACAGGACCACCACAGAGTAGGTATTATTTAGGTGGCGGATGATTCTCAGCCCTGCAGTGACACTGACATGGTGGTGGTGTGTTAGTGTGTGTTGTGCTGGTATGAGTGGATCAGACACAGCAGTGCTGCTGAAGTTTTTTAATGTGTCCACTCACTGTCCACTCTATTAGACACTCCTACCTAGTTGGTCCACCTTGTAGATGTAAAGTCGGAGATGATCACTCATCTATTGCTGTTGTTTGACTTGGTCATCTTCTAGACCTTCATTAGTGGTCACAGGATGCTGCCCACAGGGCGCTGTTGGCTGAATGTTTTTGGTTGGTGGACTATTCTCAGTCCAGCAGTGACAGTGAGGTGTTTAAAAACTCCATCAGTGTTGCTGTGTCTTATCCACTCATACCAGCACAACACACACTAACACACCACCACCATGTCAGTGTCACTGCAGTGCTGAGAATGATCCACCACCTAAATAATACTTACTCTGTAGTGGTCCTGGGAGAGTCCTGACCATTGAAGAACAGCATGAAAGGGCGTTAACAAAACATGCATAGAAACAGATGGACTACAGTCAGTAATTGTAGAACTACAAAGTGCTTCTATATGGTAAGTGGAGCTGATAGCATGGACAGTGAGTGTAGAAACAAGGAGGTGGTTTTAATGTTATGGCTGATCGGTGTATATACAGATTTTGGTAAAAAGAATAAACATGTTGCTGTGTGGATGTGCTCAGTAAAATGACATCTCTTATTTCCCAGCCTTCCTTTGCAGATTTTTCTGAGCAAAGGTGTGAATATTTATGTAAGTGCTGATGGCTTAATCTATCAATCTTAATCAGTATGTAAAATCATCTTCTGACTTGTTCCACGCCTCAGTGCACCCATATTTCGGTATTTTTAGATTTCCTTTACACTTCACATTTCCACTCACACAGGTTCAAACAATGTGCAGTAGAGAAGGAGTCAGAAGACAAGCAATTTTAATTTGATCTTTTTATATGACCTACAACCCCAAATCAGAAGAAGTTGGGACAGCATGAAAAATGCAAATAATAAAAAAACACAGTGTTCTTTACATTGACTTTTATTTGATTGCAGACAGGATGAACCTGAAATATTTTATCTTTTGTCTGCTCAACTTCTTTTTATTTATTAATAAACAGCATTTCAGGCCTGCAACACATTCCACAAAAAGTTGGGACAATAAAGCATTTACCATTTTGTAATGTTGCCATTCCTTTTCACCACACTTAAAAGAGGTTTTGGCACCGAGGATACCAAGTGATTTATTGTTTCAGCTTTTATTTTGTCCCATTCTTCCTGCAAACACGTCTTAAGTTGTGCAACAGTACGGGGTCGTCGTTGTCGCATTTTTGGTTTAAAAATTCCCCACACATTCTCTATTGGGGACAGGTCAGGACTGCAGGCAGGCCAGTCCAGTACTCGTACCCTCTTCTTCCACAGCCATGCGTTTGTAATGTGTGCAGCATGTGGTTTTGCATTGTCTTGTTGAAAAAAGTGCATGAACGTCTCAAAAAAAGATGAAGGCAGCATATGTTGCTCTAAGATCTCAATGTACTTTTCTGCATTAATGCTGCCATCACAGAAGTGTAAATGACCTTTGCGATGGGCACTGACACAGCCCCATACCATGACAGACCCTGGCTTTTGGACTTGTTGCTGATAACAGTCTGGATGGTCCTTTTCGTCTTTCCAAAAAAGACCTGGAATGCTGATTCATCTGACCACAATACACATTTTCACTGTGTGGTCCATCCTAGATGCCTCAGAGCCCAGAGAAGTCGACACCACTTCTGGACATGGTTAACATAAGGCTTCTTTTCTGCACAGTAAAGTTTTTAGTGGCATTTGTGCATGTAACTCTGTATTGTTGTGCTTGACAAAGGTTTGCCAAAGTAATCCCTCACCCATGTGGTTATATCAGCTATTGTTGAGTGGTGATTCTTGATGCAGTGCCGTCTGAGGGGTCGAAGATCACGGGTGTTCAGCTTAAGCTTGCACCCTTGGCCTTTACGCACTAAATTTCCTCCCGATTACTTGAATCATTTAATGATATTATGCACTGTAGAGGGAGAAATATGCAAATCCCCTCCAATCTTTATTTGAGGTACACTGTTTTTAAACATTTCAATAATTTTCTCATGCATTTGTTGACAAACTGGAGATCCTCTGGCCATCATTGCTCATCAAAGACTCACTCTCTACCAAAGACTGGACCAAACCATGATTACAATTACCTGTTGACATCACCTGTTGGGAATCACGTCATTATTTAGTTTTTTCACCTCATTACTAGCCCTAAATTGCCCCCGCCCCAATCTTTTTTTGGAATGTGTTGCAGACCTGAACTGCAGGAATGGAGGTATATTAACAAATGAAATGAAGTTGAGCAGACAAAACATGAAATATCTTGGGTTCAAACTGACTGCAATCAAATAAAAGTCAAAGTAAATGTAAGAAACACTGCATTTTTATTTTATTTGGATTTTCCATACTGTCCCAACTTTTTCTAATTTGGGGTTGTTTTATATGGGTCTCACACCCACGTATATAAATTATTTTTTTATGACTGTGCTCCCGTATACAAAGCGAGATTGATTAAAACATTGTTTGATGAGTCAGATTTCTGTAAAACATTTTATAATTTCCCATGTTTTACTGTTTTATCCATCTACTTATCGGATTATTTATTCATTCATTAATGCATTTTATGCTAATCTGGGATGAAGTCACCACTAAAACACAATGCACAAGGTGGGATTATTTCATGGACTCCACTGCTTTACTCATTCACATTTATACCTAGAGAAAATGCAGAGTAGAAAATCCACCTAGATATGTTTTGGGATGTAGGAGGACTCTCAAGTATACCTGTCCCATGTAAACATTCAGGTGTAGTTAAATTGAAAGGCTTGGTGGGTAGCACTATCGCCTCACAGCAAGAAGGTCCTGGGGTCGATCCCCAGGCATGGTGGTCTGAGTTTGTATGTTCTCCCCGTGTCTGCGTGGGTTTCCTCCAGGAGCTCCGGTTTTCTCCCACAGTCCAAAAACATGCAGTCAGGTTAATCGGAGACACTGAATTGCCCTATAGGTGAATGGGTGTGTATGTGTGTCTGCCCTGCGATGGACTGGCACCCTGTCCAGGGTGTTTCTGTGCCTTGCACCCATTGAAAAGCTGGGATAGACTCCAGCACCCCCCGTGACTCTAATTGGATAAGCGGTTAAAAAAGTGAGTGAGTGTAAGAAACAGGTTTGTCATTGCAGTTTTGGGATTCCAATATTATCTGCACCTAACCTTTTTCTATTACTGGATTTCTTTAAGCATGTCTCCATAATTCTTTGTTACAGCTGGTGACTTCTCTGTGCACATAAAAATAGGCTGTATGTTGACTGTACGAGTTACAAACACATGGAACATTTTTGGTGATTCACGAACTAGGACAAAGAGCTTGATCAGGTGCTTCTTACTTGACGACGTGAAGGTCAAGGGTACACCGGAACATAACCTGCCAGTGTTCTTTAAAAAAACACTGGGTATCTCGGTGAGATACAGTTTGGTCAGATCAGAATGTGAATCGGCTTCAGTCTTCCTCCACTGCACCCTGCAGTGCAAACGTGTGTGTTCACACTTTTTCCCTACATCATCTTTCTTTTTACATTTATGTATGATAATCAATGAAAATTGCAATTAGTCAAAAATAATTAAGCCTTTTGGGTAATAACTGAAACAATGGGCTTTGGTTTAGGTCTTGTTATTCTATTACATATCCATTTCTACATAATTGATATTACTTTTACATACTTCATCCTGGATTCAGGTCATCCTAGATTCAAAATACTGAATTAACACCTACAGTGTTTTTTCAGCTCACTAACTACGCGGTATTTCTCTGCCCACCACACAGCACCAAATCCAATTGCAGTTACTGCTTAACAAGCAGCACATAAGGAGAAAAAAGGAAGTAAATACATAGAGGAAAAGTGAGAGCACATATTTTGAAATAAAATCAAGAGTGTGCAGTGGGTTTGCGTTTGAACTAGGAGTTTCAAAAATGGTTTATTATTAAAGCTTCTCCAGAGTGAAAGTCAGCAAAACAGGAGCTATGCAGATATTTATATGAATGATGACAGGAAAAATAACTTCAGTACAAGAAATTTTAAGAAAAAGAAGTCCAGAATAACAACAGTGTCATAAGATACAGAAGAAGACCATCAGTCCCAAAGGTCCATGTTACAAGACAAAGATCAAACACAACTGTTACATTGCTGTGAAAAAGTAATTGCCCTCTTTCTGATCCCATTGGTCAATGCATACTTGTCACAGTAAACAATGTATCACTCTAAAAAACCCAAAAAGTATGGCTTTTAATACAATTGTAGTAAAACTAATTTTTGTGCGTCCAGGTGGAGCAGCGGGATACTCCGCTAGCACACCAGTGCCGAGATTCTGAACACCCTGGTTTAAATATCGGCTCTACTACCGGTCGACTGGGCACTATCTAGCAGGCACAATTTGCAGTGCCTGCAGCAGACACAAATTGGCCACCGTGTATGCTGGGTGGGGAAATGACTGGACCAAGTGGGTGGGGTCTTCGAACACTGTGCAAGGACTTTGGTGAGCAGATCGAGGTAGGGGTCGGCTAGGACTGCACACGCTGGGCACGTGAGCTGCAATATATTCTCCCTGAACGCAATCAAGGATTCACACAGTGGAAGAGAAATTGACTACACTAAATAGGAAAAAAATACATAAATAAATAGAATAATAATAATCATTATTTTATTATTATTAATAATAATAATAATAATCATCATCATTTTTTGTTTATTTGAGCGACGATGAGGGACAATGCTACCCAACACCACTTATCTGAAATGACTGCAACTAAAGACTTTCTGTGATTTGTCACGGTGGATAAATTTCAGCTCCACAGTTTCATGCAGAAGAGGTCTCTGTTGGTTTTAAGTCCGGGCTTCGACCAGGCTGTTTTATTAGCCATTCCAATACAACCTTTTGTGTTCTGTTTTGTATTTTCGCCCTTCATAACCCAATCATGCCTCAGCTTTAGCTCACTTTTGTTAAAGAACAAAATGTATAATTTCCTAACACAATCCTAACAAAGCAAAACAGCTGTAACAGTTAACAGCGCAAGCAGAAACAGTACCACAGTAGTTTTGATTCTCACTTTTCACCAGATGATAAGATCCTTGTTGTCTGTAAAGCTCCAGAACCTCAAATCAGAACAAAAATTGGGATGGAATGGAAAATGCAAAAAATGCATTGTGGTTCTTACATACACTTCGACTTTTTTTTCATTACATATTGGATGAACCTGAGATTTTTTTATATTTTTCTGCCCAACTTGATATACTGTACATTCATTCCTGCATTTTAGGCTGGATCACAAACCAAAAAATAGGGATCGAGCTTTATAGGGTTAGTAATGAGGTAAAAATAAATAAATCATGTTGTGATTTTAAACAGGTGATTGTAATCATGATTTGGTACAAAAGCAGTATCCACAATATCCAGTCTTTGTGGAGCAAAGATGGGCAGAGGATCTATAGCTTGTCAACAAATGTGTGAGAAAATTATTAAAATGTTTAAAAGCAATGTTTCTCAAAGACAGGATGGTAGGGATTATGCTACAGTGCATAATATCATTAAATATCAAGGTATATGGAGGAATTTCAGTGCGTAAAGGGCAAGGGCGCAAGCCTAAGCTGAACAACCATGATCTACGATTCCTCAGATGGCACATTTATTAATAACTGGTATAACCTTATGGGCAAGGGATTACTTTGTCAAACCTGTGTCAAGCACTAAACTACAGAGTTACATTCACAAATGCAACTCAGCAACCAGTCCGGTCTGTCATGGTTTGGGGCTGTGTCAGTGCCCTTGGCAAAGGTTATTTACACTTCTGTGATGGCAGCATTAATGCAGAAAAGATTCAGATTTAAGAGGAACAAATGCTGCCTTCGAGTTGTCACCTTTTCACGGGATGTCCATGCATTTTTACCAAGACAATGCAAAACCAAATGCTGGGCACACATTACAAAGGCATGGCTCTGTAGGGTACAGTTACTGGTACTGCCTGCCTGCAGTCTTGACAGTCCTGATTCCTCCAAAATAGAGAATAGGTGGAGGATTTTTAAACGAAACATGTGACCACAAACTTCATATTGTTGCACACCTAAAGATGTGTTTGCTGGAAAAATAGCACAGTATAACACCTAAAACGCTTCATTGCTTTGTATTATTGGTGCCACAACACCTTTTAAGTGTCGTGAAAAGGAATGGCAACATTACAAAGTGGAACATGCTTTTCTGTCCCAATTTTATTTAGTGTGCCACAGAACTGGGTTGTTGTTGCCGTTGTCGCATTTTTAAAAATCAAAATGGTGCTAAAATTAGGTTAACAGGATTTTATTTATTTATTAGGATTTTAACATCATGTTTTACACTATTTGCTTATATTCATGACAGAAACGGTAGTTACTCATTACACAAGATTCATCAGTTCACAAGCTTAACATCAAACACATTTATGGACAATTTTGTATCTCCGATTCACCTCACTTGTGTTTTTGGACTGAGGGAGGAAACCGGACTTCCTATGGGAAACCCATGCAGACACTGGGAGAACATGCAAACTCCACACAGAAAGGACCGGACCGCCCCAACTGGAGATCAAACTCAGGACCTTCTTGCTGTGAGGCGACAGGGCTACCCACTGAGCCGCCATGTCTAACTGGATTTTAAGACTAAAAATATGTTTAAATTCACGATTTAAAGCATAGTCCTTAACTGTCCTCACAATATAAAATATTTCATAAATAATATTAATGAAAAATTTGAAATGTCACTGTAACACTGTAAGCATTCTGTCAGACTGGACTAAATGTAGATGCTATTATTTTTTAATTCTGGATAAAACTTCTCTAAAATTGATGCTGTTGGTGAACTCTATAGAATACTGTGGCCCTTTACAGCAAGTGATATAAACTTAAATGCCAGTTCCAACTACTTTGTTCTCTAACAGAAGAAGTATTGAACTTTCTAAAGTACTCTTACATGATGTGATGTTTGTGTCTATAATTAAGAACAACTCTCTTTATATGTATGATGTTTGGGAGAACAAGGACCCATGAATCATTTGCACTGATGTGCATTTCCCAGGTTGCCTTACTGATATTTCAATTCCAAAGATTCCATTCTAAAACGAGTGGAAGGAAGGTGCTGAACTTACCTGCGCCTGCACCAGTTTCCACAACACAATCAGTCTGGCTAAGTTCCAGCAGAGTGTGAGTTTCATGATGCCCATGGGATGAAGTCGATGAACAGTGGCGCAAGAGACCTGTTCCGTACGCACAGCACACACAAGTCGCAGCATCACTTCCAATCACCATAGCGCTCCACGGTACTCCTCCGAAACGCGGAGCTGCTGCTGCCACCCGTACACGCTCATTATCATCAACTTTCTAACCGGCTGTGGAAACAGGGACACGGGCTGGAGTGGAAACTGGCATGGGTAGAAGTGTAGAACTGGCTTGGTTTTGGTTCGGGTTGGTAAAGCCGCGCTGATCGGAAGAATGAATTGCAGGTGTGGAGATGATGAGCTCGTTCTGACTGTATGCGCGCGCGCTAAAGTAGCGCTCACCTCTCCCATCTCGCGCGCGTGTGTGGGCGTGCCCATAAGCTTTGATCATTTGATCAGAGAGTTTTGGTGAAGCCCCGTCATCTGCGGGGGAAGGACAGAAAAAAAGTGTACAGATGAATTACGTTAAATAGCTTCTAATGATCCTGATCAGGGCCACGGTGATCACTTGCCCATTCACTCACCCAATCACACCCAAGTGCAGTTTACAGCAGCTGACCCACCATGTTTTGGGGACTTGGCACCTGTTAGTCGGTGGGATATATTAGGCAGCAAGTGAACATTCTATCCTCAAAGTTGATGTGTTAGAAACCAGAATAATGGGCAAGTGTAAGAATTTGAGTGAGTTTGACAAGGGCCAAATTGTGATGGCTAGACCACTGGGTCAGAGCATCTTCAAAACTGCAGCTCTTGTGGGGTGTTCCCGGTCTGCAGTGTTCAGTATCTATCAAAAGTGGTCCAAGGAAGGAACAGTGGTAAATCTGCGACAGGGTCATGGGCGGCCAAGGCTTATTGATGCACGTGGGGAGCGAAGGCTGGCCCGTGTGGTCCGATCCAACAGACGAGCTACTGTAGCTCAAATTGCTGAAGAAGTTAATGCTGGTTCTGATAGAAAGGTGTCAGAATACACAGTGCATCACAGTTTATCAGTTGGTCTGATGAATCACGTTTTCTTTTACATCACGTGGATGGCCGGGTGCGTGTTCGTCGCTTACCTGGGGAACACATGGCACCAGGATGCACTATGGGAAGAAGGCAAGCCGGCGGAAGCAGTGTGATGCTTTGGGCAATGTTCTACTGGGAAACCTTGCGTCCGGCCATCCATGTGGATGTTACTTTGACACGTACCACCTACCTAAGCATTGTTGCAGACCATGTACACCCTTTCATGTGAACGGTATTCCCTGGTGGCTGTGGCCTCTTTCAGCACGATAATGCACCCTGCCACAAAGCAAAAATGGTTCAGGAATGGTTTGAGGAGCACAACAACGAGTTTGAGGGGTTGACTTGGCCTCCAAATTTCCTAAATCTTAATCCAATCGAGCATCTGTGGGATGTGAAAAAACTAAACTCCACACAGATTGTTATGCTGCTCTTCCACAGTGCTGCCTGCATTAAATAATTTTTACCAAGTGTTCTAGGACATCAAAGGAACAACATTTCTTCTGTTTCTTACTGCTGACTGACATGAAGAGTGCTTCTGTAAATACCCCAGAGCAGATTTAGGACATATTAATAATAATACACCCACAAAAATGGCACTGAAAGTGTACTTGTAGCTCGTTGCGTTTGTTCTGCAGAGTTTGTTTCAGAAGTAGGCTATACTGCTGTGTATTTAGTGAACTGAAAATTAGTAATGTGGTCTCAATGGGGCATGTTCAGATATAGCAATGCCTCGGGCTCAGTGTTAACACACTGCTTCAACAAAAAAAGCTCCCAGACCTGCAAAAAAAACACAAGAGAGTTGGCTTCAGTTCACAGTAGTCCTAAAGGCATTGACGTGGCAATGATCTAAATAAAGGCTAAAGTTCTAAAGTACTCTTGGATGATGTAATGTTTGTGTCTATAATTAAGAACAACTCTTTTTATGTGTAGGATGTTTGGGAGAACAAGGATCCATGAATCATTTGCACTGATAAGCATTTCCCAGGTTGCCTTACTGATAATTGTGCTGATATTTCAATTCCAAAGATTAGAGAGGTCATCTTTGATGTGAGCCACTTGGATTTGCACTTGGAATATTTGGACATTTTAATAATTTAAATAATAATTTTACCCTCTTGAGACTGGATGGCATGTAATGTACAGCTGGGTGGCAGCAGTCAAAAGACAAAAATGTTTTATAGCAAGGATCCTCATTACAGGAGAGCTTGAGTGGCAGCAGTCTTATCATGTGTTGTTTTCCCATAATTGAATTGCAAAACAGATCACGCTTCAAAAGTCGCTCAATTTAGCTATAGATGAAGACTAGCAAATGCTCTTCTCTTATGAAAACGTAATTAAGGTACAGTAGACCCTTGAGTTACGAACGGTTTACTATACAAACATTTCGGGTTACGAATGATCTTTTTCAATTTAACGTACCAACAGAAATTCGCAAAACATGTGACGTCACGAACAAGTTAACTCCAACCGTCTCTCTCTCTCTCCCTCTCTCTCTCTCTATATATATATATATATATACTGTATATATACAGTATATATATATATATATATATACAGGGGTTGGACAAAATAACTGAAACACCTGGTTTTAGACCACAATAATTTATTAGTATGGTGTAGGGCCTCTTTTTGCGGCCAATACAGCGTCAATTCGTCTTGGAAATGACATATACAAGTCCTGCACAGTGGTCAGAGGGATTTTAAGCCATTCTTCTTGCAGGATAGTGGCCAGGTCACTACGTGATGCTGGTGGAGGAAAACGTTTCCTGACTCGCTTCTCCAAAACACCCCAAAGTGGCTCAATAATATTTAGATCTGGTGACTGTGCAGGCCATGGGAGATGTTCAACTTCACTTTCATGTTCATCAAACCAATCTTTCACCAGTCTTGCTGTGTGTATTGGTGCATTGTCATCCTGATACACGGCACCGCCATTGGATGCACATGGTCCTCCAGAATGGTTCGGTAGTCCTTGGCAGTGACACGCCCATCTAGCACAAGTATTGGGCCAAGGGAATGCCATGATATGGCAGCCCAAACCATCACTGATACACCCCCATGCTTCACTCTGGGCATGCAACAGTCTGGGTGGTACGCTTCTTTGGGGCTTCTCCACACCGTAACTCTCCCGGATGTGGGGAAAACAGTAAAGGTGGACTCATCAGAGAACAATACATGTTTCACATTGTCCACAGCCGAAGATTTGCGCTCCTTGCACCATTGAAACCGATGTTTGGCATTGGCACGAGTGACCAAAGGTTTGGCTATAGCAGCCCGGCCGTGTATATTGACCCTGTGGAGCTCCCGACGGACAGTTCTGGTGGAAACAGGAGAGTTGAGGTGCACATTTAATTCTGCCGTGATTTGGGCAGCCGTGGTTTTATGTTTTTTGGATACAATCCGGGTTAGCACCCGAACATCCCTTTCAGACAGCTTCCTCTTGCGTCCACAGTTAATCCTGTTGGATGTGGTTTGTCCTTCTTGGTGGTATGCTGACATTACCCTGGATACCGTGGCTCTTGATACATCACAAAGACTTGCTGTCTTGGTCACAGATGCGCCAGCAAGACGTGCACCAACAATTTGTCCTCTTTTGAACTCTGGTATGTCACACATAATGTTGTGTGCATTGCAATATTTTGAGCAAAACTGTGCTCTTACCCTGCTAATTGAACCTTCACACTCTGCTCTTACTGGTGCAATGTGCAATTAATGAAGATTGGCCACCAGACTGGTCCAATTTAGCCATGAAACCTCCCACACTAAAATGACAGGTGTTTCAGTTATTTTGTCCAACCCCTATATACAGGGTGGGCCATTTATATGGATACACCTAAATAAAATGGGAATGGTTGGTGATATTAACTTCCTGTTTGTGGCACATTAGTATATGGAAGGGGGGAAACTTTTCAAGATGGGTGGTGACCATGGCGGCCATTTTGGATCCAACTTTAGTTTTTTCAATGGGAAGAGGGTCATGTGACACATCAAACTTATTGAGAATTTCACAAGAAAAACAATGATGTGCTTGGTTTTAACGTAACTTTATTCTTTCATGAGTTATTTACAAGTTTCTGACAACTTATAAAATGTGTTCAAAGTGCTGCCCATTGTGTTGGATTGTCAATGCAACCCTCTTCTCCCACTCTTCACACACTGATAGCAACACCGCAGAAGAAATGCTAGCACAGGCTTCCAGTATCCGTAGTTTCAGGTGCTGCACATCTCGTATCTTCACAGCATAGACAATTGCCTTCAGATGACCCCAAAGATAAAAGTCTAAGGGGGTCAGATCGGGAGACCTTGGGGGCCATTCAACTGGCCCACGACGACCAATCCACTTTCCAGGAAACTGTTCATCTAGGAATGCTCGGACCTGACACCCATAATGTGGTGGTGCACCATCTTGCTGGAAAAACTCAGGGAACGTGCCAGCTTCAGTGCATAAAGAGGGAAACACATCATCATGTAGCAATTTCAAATATCCAGTGGCCTTGAGGTTTCCATTGATGAAGAATGGCCCCACTTCTTTGTACCCCATATACCACACCATACCATAAATTTTTGTGTTCCAACAGTCTTGGAGGGATCTATCCAATGTGGGTTAGTGTCAGACCAATAGCGGTGGTTTTGTTTGTTAACTTCACCATTCACATAAAAGTTTGCCTCATCACTGAACAAAATGTTCTGTGTAAACTGAGGGTCCTGTTCCAATTTTTGTTTTGCCCATTCTGCAAATTTAGTGCGCCGATCTGGGTCATCCTCATTGAGATGCTGCAGCAGCTGGAGTTTGTAAGGGTGCCATTTGTGAGTAGCTAATATCCGCCGAAGGGATGTTCGACTGATGCCACTCTCCAGTGACATGCGGCGAGTGCTACGCTTTGGGCTCTTGCTGAATGAAGCTAGGACAGCCACTGATGTTTCTTCATTAGTGACAGTTTTCATGCGTCCACATTTTGGCAAATCCAACACTGAACCAGTTTCACGAAACTTGGCAAGCAGTTTGCTAACTGTAGCATGGGAGATGGGTGGTCTCGTAGGGTGTCTTGCATTGAAATCTGCTGCAATGACCCGGGTACTGCGTTCACCAGACATCAACACAATTTCTATCCGCTCCTCACGTGTTAACCTCTGCGACATGTCAATGGCTGTAAACAAAGAGAAGCTTGTAAATAACTCATGAAAGAATAAAGTTACGTTAAAACCAAGCACACCATTGTTTTTCTTGTGAAATTCTCAATAAGTTTGATGTGTCACATGACCCTCTTCCCATTGAAAAAACTAAAGTTGGATCCAAAATGGCCGACTTCAAAATGGCCGCCATGGTCACCACCCATCTTGAAAAGTTTCCCCCCTCCCATATACTAATGTGCCACAAACAGGAAGTTAATATCACCAACCATTCCCATTTTATTTAGGTGTATCCATATAAATGACCCACCCTGTATGTACGTATATATAGTGGGCGAACATTTGGACAGCGGATGGTGTTTTTCCTGTGTTTTCTTTATATTTTGTAAAATTCAATATTAAAATGTCCCCAAAGAAGCTGCAGAGAAAGTGCAGTGGTGAGAAAATGAAAAGATCGCTATTTGTTGTTGTATAATTACTCCTGCCAGTAGCTGTTACTGTGTATCAGATCAGGCAGTGGGGACAGTGATTGAGAGAGAAGAAGGAATTCGGCTCAGTAAAGTATTCTTTCTTTTGTGCAATTACACCTACAAAATACAACACTATTGAAATAAAGAAGGAAATAATAGAGAAATATGAGAGTTATTGTTGTTTCTGGTAGATACATTTTATATAAAAAGAAGAAAATGTATTATGATGTATAGTACAGCACACGTACTGAATGTGTGTTTTTTATGTACAGTACTACTGTGAATTGTTGTTTATTATTGTTTATTACAGTAATGTCTATTCTATAATTTAAGATTTAAGAGAAATGTACTTGTATTTATAACAAAAAAGACCATTTATATTGCATTCTGTTCTCATTGGCACTATTCTGCTCCTAAAGCTCTAAGAACGGAACGTTTAATTCAAATCTTGGAGCATCTTACAGTTTGTACAGTTCCCTCTACACTCTGTTCCTAGAACAGCTTGTGGTATTAACGTTTAAATAGTGTTCCTATAGCAGCTTACAGTTTGTACAGTTATGCCCATTTACCCATTTTTAATTTAATTTCTTACATTATCCATATATAACATTTATGTAATTTTAAATTGCACAACCTGCTTTAGGAGCAAAATAGTGCCATGGGAACAGAATAAAAGTTTGCTGAATATACAACCCCAAATCAGAAAAACTTGCAGACAGTTTGAGCCCAAGATATTTCATGCTTTGTCTGCCCAACTTTATTTCATGTGTTAATATACCTCCATTCCTGCATTTCAGACCTGCAACACATTCAAAAAAAATTTGGGACGGGGCAATTTAGGGCTAGTAATGAGGTGAAAAAACTAAATAATGATGTGATGTTGTAAATGGTTAAAAGGTGATCTAAAATCAGGATGTCGATGAATTCGTCTAAATTAAAGCAAGCCTTTGATGTTTCTTATCCATTTAGGGGTTACTTAAGCTGATTGCTCTTGTGGCAAAACTTTTTAAAACTTTTAAATAAATAAAACTCAAATGAGCATGCTCTGTGTGTGTTTGTGTGTGTGTGTGTGTCAGAGAGACAATAAATCACCATTTGCCGCATCTGTACTGCTAGAAGATCAATGATCAGGTAGTGTTTATTAGACTTTTGTTAGCTGTGCTGTTAATGCTGCTGTGAAAATCCAAATTTTTGCTCCTTCCAATTATACAGTTTGCACCCTCCCCTATTTTTACCCTTGTACCCTTGTAGGCGAACTTTTTATCTCTTGATAAATAATTTATTCTTGGCATAAAGAGTGTACATTTAGACTGAATGATGGCAGATAAGCTGATGCAGTGCCTAGAAACAAATTAGGGCTTATTCTTTAGTAAAAGGACAAACCCATTCATCCACTTACCTACATACACTGTGGCCATAAGTACCTGGACACTTACAGTACTAATTATTATGTTTGAAGATTTCCGCCACAGCAAGCACAAACAAATGAGTGTTTTGCATGCCAACATGTTATTAAGTAACTTTAACTGTGCCAGCAGATTCGGACGGACCCTTTACAATTCCAGCATGACTGTGTCCCTGTGCACAAAGAGAGGTCTATCTGGACATCCTTTGAGGAGTTTGGTGTTGAAACACTTCAGTGGCAGACACAGTATCCTGACCTCAACCCCACTGGAATATAGATTACAAGACAGGCATTCTCATCCAGCATCAGTTCCTGACTTCACAAAAGCTCTTAGACCGAATGAGCACAAATTCACCCTGAAACACTTCAAAGAGACTGGAGGCTGTTATGGTTGCAATGGTGGAGGTTCTAAAAAATTGAATTCTCCTGCATATGTAATTATTTAGAAAATCTAATTATCTAATATTATATCTAAGGTCCTACCTAATTCACGGCCGCAAAAATCACATCACAGACCTGAAATGAGCCGCTTCCGGTGTAAAATGCAATTTTAAAATTTTAAAATTGTGTTTAACAATTTAACATTTTCATACAGCCTATGAAATATGATACGCAATAAGAGGTGGTTCTATCAATCATATGGCATCATAATTACGTTCGTGTAACAGACCTTTCTGTGGTGTAGTGTGCTGGCATCGATCAACCATGACATTAGAACCACCTCCTTGTTTCTACACTCACTGTCCATTTTATCAGCTCCACTTACCATATAGGAGCACTTTGTAGCTCTACAATTACTGACTGTAGTCCATCTATTTTTCTGCATGCTTTGTTGGCCCCTTTCATGCTCTTCTTCAATGGTCAGGACCCCCACAAGACCACTACAGAGTAGATATTATTTGGGTGGTGGATCATTCTCAGCACTGCAGTGACGCTGACATGGTGGTGGTGTGTTGTGCTGGTATGAGTGGATAAGACACAGCAGTGCTGATGGAGTTTTTAAACACCTCACTGTCACGTCTGGACTGAGAATAGTCCACCAACCCAAAATAGCCAACAGCACCCTGTGAGCAGCGTCCTGTAACCACTGATGAAGGTCTTAAAGATGACAGTAGTCTTAAACTCAAACAGCAGCAACAGAGGAGCGATGGTCTCTGACTTTACATCTGCAAGGTGGACCAACTAGGTAGGAGTGTCTAACATAGTGGACAGTAAGTGGACACAGTATTTAAAAAGTCCAGCAGCGCTGCTGTGTCTGATCCACTCATACCAGCACAACACACACTAACACACCACCACCATGTCATTGTCACTGCAGTGCTGAGAATGATCCACAACCTAAATAATACCTGCTCTGTAGTGGTCCTGTGGGGGTCCTGACCTTTAAAGAACAGGGTAAATGCAGGTTAAAAAAGTATGTAGAGAAACAGATGGACTACAGTCAATAATTGTAGAACTACAAAGTGCTGATAAAATTAACAGTGAATGTAGAAACAAGAAGGTGATTTTAATGTTATGGCTGATCAGTGTATGTACAGTGTATCACAAAAGTGAGTACACCCCTCACATTTCTGCAAATATTTTATTATATCTTTTCATGGGACAACTCTAAAGAAATAAAACTTGGTTATAACTTAGAGTAGTCAGTGTACAACTTGTATAGCAGTGTAGATTTACTGTCTTCTGAAAATAACTCAACACACAGCCATTAATGTCTAAATGGCTGGCAACATAAGTGAGTACACCCCACAGTGAACATGTCCAAATTGTGCCCAAAGTGTCAATATTTTGTGTGACCACCATTATTATCCAGCACTGCCTTAACCCTCCTGGGCATGGAATTCACCAGAGCTGCACAGGTTGCTACTGGAATCCTCTTCCACTCCTCCATGATGACATCATGGAGCTGGTGGATGTTAGACACCTTGAACTCCTCCACCTTCCACTTGAGGATGCGCCACAGGTGCTCAATTGGGTTTAGTCCATCACCTTTACATTCAGCTTCCTCAGCAAGGCAGTTGTCATCTTGGAGGTTGTGTTTGGGGACGTTATCCTGTTGGAAAACTGCCATGAGGCCCAGTTTTCGAAGGGAGGGGATCATGCTCTGTTTCAGAATGTCACAGTACATGTTGGAATTGATGTTTCCCTCAATGAACTGCAGCTCCCCAGTGCCAGCAACACTCATGCAGCCCAAGACCATGATGCTACCACCACCATGCTTGACTGTAGGCAAGATACAGTTGTCTTGGTACTTCTCACCAGGGCGCCGCCACACATGCTGGACACCATCTGAGCCAAACAAGTTTATCTTGGTCTCGTCAGACCACAGGGCATTCCAGTAATCCATGTTCTTGGACTGCTTCTCTTCAGCAAACTGTTTGCGGGCTTTCTTGTGCGTCAGCTTCCTTCTGGGATGACGACCATGCAGACCGAGTTGATGCAGTGTGCGGCGTATGGTCTGAGCACTGACAGGCTGACCTCCCACGTCTTCAACCTCTGCAGCAATGCTGGCAGCACTCGTGTGTCTATTTTTTAAAGCCAACCTCTGGATATGACGCCGAACACGTGGACTCAACTTATTTGGTCGACCCTGGCGAAGCCTGTTCCGAGTGGAACCTGTCCTGGAAAACCGCTGTATGACCTTGGCCACCATGCTGTAGCTCAGTTTCAGGGTGTTAGCAATCTTCTTATAGCCCAGGCCATCTTTGTGGAGAGCAACAATTCTATTTCTCACATCCTCAGAGAGTTCTTTGCCATGAGGTGCCATGTTGAATATCCAGTGGCCAGTATGAGAGAGTTTAACAGCCCTGCTCCCCATTTACACCTGGGACCTTGACACATGACACCAGGGAGGGACAACGACACATTTGGGCACAATTTGGACATGTTCACTGTGGGGTGTATTCACTTATGTTGCCAGCTATTTAGACATTAATGGCTGTGTGTTGAGTTATTTTTAGAAGACAGTAAATCTACACTGCTATACAAGCTGTACACTGACTACTCTAAGTTATATCCAAGTTTCATGTCTATAGTGTTGTCCCATGAAAAGATATAATAAAATATTTGCAGAAATGTGAGGGGTGTACTCACTTTTGTGATACACTGTATGTGCATTTTGTCACTTTGGGGATTCTATAATCAATAAAAAAGTGTTCAATTTATGAGTGTTATGTAACGACTGCCGTAAAATGTGGCACTTTTCTTTAATAGTCCATGAAATCTGTAATTTAAAAAAAAAACGAGATCTATGAAATTAAGCACATTTTCCAGTGAATTTAATAGGACCCTGATTATATCTTATTAATAACAGTTGGCTGTACCAAATAGCCTGGCTTGCATCCAGACAGTGGGGGTAATTCACACTACAATGCCTCTTAGTATTAGAGCCTTAATGATCAATTGTCCACTGTTGAAATCAATCTGCAAAATGAAAACGAAGAAAAGCTTTATGTATTGTTCTTCCAGTCTGATTTCTAACAAGCAGCTCTCAATAATCTCTGTAAATCATGGTAAAAGAAAAGATTTGAACAGTATTGAAAAAAAAACCTTTGTCAAGAACTACAATGTGGACTTATATTCACAAATACTATTTAAAACCTTATGTTAACCACGTCCGGAAGCAGCATCAAGTTTTCTGGGCTCGGAGGCATCTGGGATGGACCATCATACAGTGAAAACATTTATTGTGGTCAGATGAATCAGCATTCCAGGTCTTTTTTTAAGAAATGGACTCCATGAGCTCCGGACGAAAGGTGAATAAGACCATCAGCAACAAGTCCAAAAGCCAGGGTCTGTCATGGTATGGGGTTGTGTCAGTGCCCCTAATGAAAGTAACAGCAGCATTAATGCAGAAAGGTATCGCACATTTTGGAGCAACATATGCTGCACAAAGATGACAGCTTTTCCAGGGATGTCCATGCATTTTTCAACAAGACAATACAAAACCAAATGCTACACACATCAGAAAGGCATGGCTGCAGGCACGGTGAGAGGTACTGAGCTGGCCTGTCTGCTTTCCTGACCTGTCCCCAACAGAGAATGTGTGGAGAATTAGAAACATAAAATGCGACAACAACAACCTTGTACTGTTGTACACCTTAAGACATGTTTGCAGGAAGAATGAGACACAAAAACTCCTTAAACACTTTATCACTTGGTATCCTCAGTGCCTCAGTGCCTCAGTGCCAAAATGTCTCTTAAGTGTTGTGAGAGGGAATGGCAACATTACAAAGTGGTAAATGCTTTACCATCCAAAAGTTTTTGCAATGTGTTGCAGAACTGAAATGCAGGAATGGATGTATAGTAACAAATAAAATAAAGTTGACCTGACAATATATTTTTTTTGCATTTTCCATACTGTCCCGACTATTTTTGATCTGGGTTTGTATTTTAGATGTGTGTTTCGTCTTTTCTTTTTTTCTGTTTCCCTGATTTTATAGTAATTAGTGTAATGAGAATTTAATTGTGTTGTTGTTGTTGTTAAGAGCTGACAATGACATGTCATTGATTTTGCACAGAACCAGTTAATAAAATACAATATTAAAAGCTCACACTCCAACATTGGCACTCACTGCTTTACCTCTTCTAAATGGTATTATGTCAGGCGTTTCTCTGTATATATTTAGTTTCCGCTATGAGCCATTTCCTGCGCTCAGTACCTGCTGCTGACATTTCTGTTTGTTTGCATTTGCATATGAGTGTCACTGTATCTTCAGGTCTTCTCCCCTTTGCTGGCATGTGGTTCTGAAGGATGTAATATTTACAAAAATATCACTAAACTGATATTTTACATATAAAAATATTACCAAAGTATTTTAACCCTTGTGTGGTGTTTGAGTCTGTGGGACCCATTTTTAATGTTTACCAAAAGAAAAATGATGCTATTTATTATTATTTTAACCTCAGACTCCCTGACTTTGGCTCATTTTGTGTGAAGAATATATAAAATAATGAGTAATTAATGAGTTCACACTGTACACGCCCCCGGCCCCCTACACATTTATATTACACATGTGGTGTTCAGGTCCACTGGACCCGCAGGTATAAAAGTGTGTCCCTTTACTTTGTCTACAACATGTCCTGCTGTGAGTGTGTGTATCTCTGTGTGTGAGAGAGAGACAGAGAGAAACAGAGAGACAGGCAGTGAGTCAGAAAGATAGACAGAGAGAAACAGAAAGAGACACACAGAGAGAGAAAGACAGACAGAGAGACAGAGAGAAAGAGAGACAGGCAGAGATACAGAGAGAGAAACAGACAAACAGGAGAGACAGACAGATAGATAAAACAGACAGACAGGCAGAGACAGACAGAGAGAGAAACAGACAGACAGACAAAAAAACAAACAGGCAGAGACAGACAGGCAGGCAGTCAGAGAGAGAGACAGACATACAGAGAGACATACTGATACAGAGAGAGACACACAGAGAGAGAAACAGACAGACAGAGACACAGACAGAGAGACAGACAGACACAGCATACATGGATCAAATAAATGTATGTAACACACACACACACACACATTTACATTTTTGGCATTTAGCAGACACCTTTATCCAAAGCGACTTACAGTACCATGACAGTATATTGTCCAAGCAATTGAGGGTTAAGGGCCTTGCTCAAGGGCCCAACAGTAGCAACCTGGAAGTATTTAACCTCTAGGCTACACCTGCCCTACACACAGTAAAGCTGAGCCTCATGTGTTGTATAGGCTAGCATGAATAGACTGTGTTCAGTTAGACTGATATACGTAGATACTGTATCTGTTCAGGCTGGTGTTTCTTATACTGACACTTATACTGTTTTACATTTCTTAAGGTTGTTTCATTTCGATTTGTTCAAAGTAAACACGTTGATTTTTTCTTTTTTTATATTTTATAAAAAGAACAAACCGTTTGTTTAGAACAAACGGATGGCACTGTTATTTTTAAATATGATCCAACATAGGTAAATAGTAAATGTTAACCAAATATGCTGTCTTTATAGCTTGTAAACATCTTAAAGTAAACATCTGATATTTTGTATGTTAAATACGTTATGGCTGTATTGATTTAAAAACACAAAAATGCGGTGGGTCCAGACCTGCAAACATTGGCTGAGTAACAAAACTATGAACACCACACAAGGGTTAAGCTCAACATAAAAGTGAATAATTATTGTTTCAAATATTCAAGCTTCATATTAAAAAGGTGAAAAGATGCATATATGTTTTCAAACACCCATGTTTTATATTAAATATATAAAATATTTTATTTGCCAGATATGTGTTTCCAGAATCACAATATAAACGAATGCAGTGATGAATCAGTGTGAAACATGATTAACAGCCAATTATATCTGTTATATCTGATTCAGCCAAGATCTCAGCGGTAGTGGGCTAGCTAACAGACTGCTGCACCACCTGAGCGTCCTAATACAACCCCAAATCAGAAAAAGTTGAGACAGCATGGAAAATGCAAATAATAAAAAACACAGAGTTTCTTACATTTACTTTGACTTTTATTTGATTGCAGAAGGATGAGCCTGAGATATTTCATGTTTTGTCTGTTCGACTTCATTTCAGGCCTGCAACACATTCCAAAAAAGTTGGGACAGTACAGCATTTACCACTTTGTATGTTGCCATTCCTTTTCACTGCACTTGTTTTGGCAACGAGAATACCAAGCGATTTAGTGTTTTTATTTTTTCATTTTTAAATTCTCCACACATTCTCTATTGGGGACAGGTAAGGACTGCAGGCAGGCCAGTCCAGTACCCGTACCCTCTTCTTCCACAGCCATGCCTTTGTAATGTGTGCAGCATGTGGTTTTGCATTGTCTTGTTGAAAAATGCATGGACATCCCTGGAAAATATGACGTCTTGAAAGCAGCATATGTTGCGCTAAGGTCTCAGTGTACTTTTCTGCATTAATGCTGCCATCACAAAAGTGTAAATGACCTTAGCCAAGGGCACTGACACAGCCCCATACCATGACAGATCCTGGCTTTTGGACTTTGCTGATAACAATCTGGATGGTCCTTTTCATCTTTGGTTAACATAAGGCTTTTTTTTGCAAAGTTTTAAGTAGCAGTTGTGCATGTAACTCTGTATTGTAGTGCTTGACAAAGGTTTGCCAAGGTATTCCCTTGCCCATGTGGTTATATCAGCTATTGTTGAGTGGCGGTTCTTGATGCAGTGCCGTCTAAGGGATCGAAGATCACGAGCATTCAGCTTAAGCTTGCGCCCTTGGCCTTTATGCACTGAAATTCCTTCCGATTCCTTGAATCATTTATGATATTATGCACTGTAGAGGGAGAAATATGCAAATCCCTTTCAATCTTTCTTTGAGGTACATTGTTTTTTCAAACATTTCAATCATTTTCTCACACATTTCTTGACAAACTGGAGATCCTCTAATCATCTTTGCTCATCAAAGACCCATCACCTGTTGACATCACCTGTTTGGAATCACAATATCATTTAGTTTTATTACCTCATTACTAGCCCTAAATTGCCCCCGTCCCAACTTTTTGAAATGTGTTGCAGGCCTGAAATGCAAGAATGGATGAAATAAAGTTGAGCAGAAAAAAAACATGAAATATTTTGGGTTCAAACTGTCTGCAATCAAATAAAAGTCAAAGTAAATGTAAGGAACACCGCATTTTTATTTTATTTGCATTTTTCATACTGTCCCAACTTTTTTCTGATTTAGAGTTGTACATTTTGTACCTTTCTCCAACATTAATTAAATGTAATAATAATAATAATAATGATAACAACAATTAAGTTTTGTTGAGCACATAAAGCAATGGTTTTTTAAATCTTAAGGTTTGGACTATGCATAGGGTCACTTGACATGCAAATGGGGCCCTAGGACATTAATACAAATGATTATTATGGCTCATAAAAAAGTTTTAACCATGTTATAATTTCATATATGTAAGATATATTTTGAATTTGAAGCGTCTCTTACCGCCCTGCGATGGACTGGCGCCCCGTCCAGGGTGTTACTGTGTGCCTTGCGCCTATTGAAAAGTTGTGATAGGCTCCAGCACCAGTGAGTGTGGCGTCTTTTACACTCACTTATCAAGATTATTTGAGGAATTTTGAATTATTAGTAGTACTGCACTGGAAAAAGTACAGTGGTAGTTCAGTAGTTAAGGCACTGTTCTAGTATTTGGAAGGTTGCTGTTTTTACCCCTTCGTTACCCTTGTTGGGCCTATGAGCAAGGTCCTTAACAACTCAATTGCTTAATTTGTATTAATTCACAATTGGTAAACAAAGGGTGGTGTTGTAAAAGGAGCAAGAATATTTAAAAGCTATAAAATAGACTAAAGTAAAATAATGTGAACAAGCTACAAAACACAGTACTACAAAGAAAAAATGAAAATAGACAAAAGTCTAGAATTATATAGTAAACCTTGTTGTAAATATTTAAAAAAGAGGTGCTGGTAGCAATTTAAACTTGACTATATTGCTGGTTGTCCACGTCAGGTTTCCTAAATTCCTACGATTACAGGACAGGACAGAATGTGCCCATTAATGTCACTTTATTCTTCAGAGTCTAATTAAACTAAACACTGAGTGTCAAACAAGTTCCACTGACTAGCCCATCGCTGATTCATGATTAAACTCATTTTTTAAAAAGTGCATAGTCATTACCTGATGGTAAACCTGTGGGATATTTCATAATATATATTATGAAAATTAATATGGAGCTGCCCTCCTTTGCTGCAATAACTGTGTTAACGCTTTGTGCATATGGGTACAGTAATTCTGGAAGTGAAAGGGGTACCGAACCCCAAATTTTTGCCAGAAAGTTGGAGGTGTGTCAGTTATGTTATATAAGTATACAGTATATTTCATTTTATAGTTGTTAGATGTTATGTCCATGTACTTGGTATTAGACCTATTATTTCCTTACTTCACACAGCTTGTGAGCTGAGCATGCAGTTCTGAACATTGTTTTGGCTAGTTTTGTTCATGTTGATGAAAACTCTCCTCTCTGAAACGTTCTCATGTCGTTTAGCCATCACACACACACACACACAGAGACACACACACACAGACACACACTTTTCTTGTGTTTATGAAAACTGTTTTCTTTCAATAAACTAAGGCATTCATACTTTAAGTTTTACCCCAAGGTGGTTCTGATGGAAACCTGTTTACCCTCTCTAGGTTAAAGACTGCAAGTCGAGACTGCAGTGCCAACAATGCTGCTCCTACTAGATGTGATGGAAACCTGGCGTGTTTGCACCAAAAATTTCCAGAACTTACAATGGACTTGTACAAATTCAATGGACAAATCATATAACGACATCCTTTTCTCATTTTAACGACATCCTTTTCTCGTTATAACGACATTCTTTTTTCGTTATAACGACATCCTTTCTTGTTATAAGGACATCTTTTCTCATTATAACGACATACTTTCTCGTTTTAACTACATATTTTCTCATTATAACGACATCCTTTTCTCGTTATAACGACATGCTGACGGTATTTTTTTTTATCTGTGTGGCAGCAATACGCTTCCGTACTGATGAATCCTGAAATTATCTGCAATATTAAATCAACAGCCTCAAAAGAAAGATTTAATTTTAAATAACTTGCAGGCCTTATTTCATTCAAGCAGCTCTTTAATTGGCTCTTGTAGTTCTGCTGAAGTAGGTTTGGTTATTAATAACAGCAGACAGCATGACAGAATCAGCACAAAATAAGGACGAGCATTTTGTGTTAATGTGTTACTGTACTGTGGGGAAAAGCAGGATACCAAAACAAACTTATGATCCTATAAGTTACTTATTGTTTTACTGTCAGGGAAGCCTGCATAATTAAATAAGCTCTTATTTTTATGGTTCTAGGGCAACACATTCTGGACGTACAGGTGACTACAAAATACAACCCCAAATCAGAAAAAGTTGGTACAGTATGAAAAATGCAAATAATAAAAAAACACAGAGTTTCTTATAATTACTTTGACTTTTATTTCATTGCAGACAGGATGAATCTGAGATATTTTATGTTTTGTCTGCTCAACTTTATTTCATTTATTAATAAACATCCATCCATCCATAAGTAACCCTGCATCTTGTGAACAAAGTAAACGTGCTGGGTTGTAGTGATCAATTAGTTTGCTCAGATACTGAGAAGCCAGACCATGTAGTGCTTTATAAGTTAGTAAAAGTATTTTGTAATTAATTCGGAATTTAATTGGCAGCCAGTGTAGAGATGCTAGAACAGGACTAATAAGATCAAACATTTTAGTTCTAGTTAACACTCCAGCTGGAGTTTGTTTATGGATCTACCAGAGCATCCAGTTAGAAGAGCATTACAATAATCCAACCGAGAAGTTATAAACGCATGGATCAGTTTTTCAGCATCATTAACAGATAACAAGCTACAAAACACAGTACTGCAAAGAAAAAATGAAAATAGACAAAAGTCTAGAATTAAATAGTAAACCTTGTTGTAAATATTTAAAAAAAAGAGGTGCTGGTAGCAATTGAAACTTGACTATATTGCTGGTTGTCCATGTCAGGTTTCCTAAATTCCTACGATTACAGGACAGGACAGAATGTGCCCATTAATGTCACTTTATTCTTCAGAGTCTAATTAAACTAAACACGTCAAACAAGTCAAACAAGTTCTACTGACTAGCCCATCGCTGATTCATGATTAAACTCATTTTTTAAAAAGTGCATAGTCATTACCTGACGGTAAACCTGTGGGATATTTCATAATATATATTATGAAAATTAATATGGAGCTGCCCTCCTTTGCTGCAATAACTGTGTTAACGCTTTGTGCATATGGGTACAGTTATGCTGGAAGAGAAAGGGGTCCCGAACCCCAAACTTTTGCCAGAAAGTTGGAGGTGTGTCAGTTATGTTATATAAGTATACAGTATATTTAATTTTATAGTTGTTAGATGTTATGTCCATGTACTTATGGTATTAGGCCTAGTATTTCTTTACTTCACACAGCTTATGAGCTGAGCGTGCAGTTTTGAACATTGTTTTGGCTAGTTTTGTTCATGTTGATGAAAACTGTTTTTCCTTATAAACGCATGGATCAGTTTTTCAGCATCATTAACAGATAGTATATATTACGCAAATGAAAGAAAGCAACTCTAGTAATATTATTAACTTGTGCATCAAAGGAGAGATCTAAGTCTATTGTGACACCTAAGTTTTTTACATCTGGGCTGGGAGTAATAGAGAAAGTGTTTAGGTTTAGCACCAGGTTAGACAACTTGTCTCTTGCAGCCTTAGATCCAACAAGTAAAACCTCTGTTTTATCTGAATTAAGTAAAAGAAAGTTACACGACATCCAGTTTTTTTATGTTGTTTACACAATCTTCTATCTTACTGATTGTGTCAGTATCATTTGGTTTGGCTGATATTTACAGCTGTGTGTCATCTGCATAGCAGTGAAAATTTATGCCATATTTATGAATAATTTCTCCTTATGGTAGCATAATGGTGTCCACCCCTGTGGAACACCATACTTTACTTTTGTAGTTTCTGAGCATTTAATATTTACATAGACAAATTGAGAGCGGTCAGTCAAATAGGATTTAAACCAAGAGAGTGTGAATCATTTAACACCTACTGTATTTTCTAGCCTATCCAGTAAAATGTTATGATCGACAGTATTAAACGCTGCACTAAAATCTGAAAGAACAAGAAAAAAGACATATCCATTATCAGAAGACATTAATAAATGCCGCTGTCACATTTTTTGTTTTAAAATTCTCCACACATTCTCTATTGGGGACAGATCAGGACTGCAGGCAGTCAGTCCAGTACCCGTACCCTCTTCTTCCACAGCCATGCCTTTGTAATGTGAAGGCAGCTTATGTTGCTCTAAGATCTCAATGTACTTTTCTGCATTAATGCTGAATGTATTGCAGGCCTGAAATGCAGGAATAGAGGTATACTAATAAATAAAATGAAGTTGACCAGACAAAACATGAAATATTTCAGGTTCAAACTGTCTGCAATCAAATAAAAGTCAAAGTAAATGTAAGGAACACTGCATTTTAATTCCATTTGCATTATCCATACTGTCCCAACTGTTTCTGATTTGGGGTTGTACAAAGCTAGTTATCGGAAATCCTTTAGCTCAGTAATTTTTAGCAGTAGTGACTGTCTGTTTCTTTTTTTACTATTAAATAACTGCAGGTCACTAGGGTTCCATTAGACCAAACTGACAAACCGTGTCTCACTTTGTGCACAGGGGCACAGTCACGCTGGAACAGAGTGTTGCCACAATGCTGAAAGCATTTGAGTAATTCTATAAAACTGTTATATGCACCTGTTAGCAGTTGATGTAACTGAGCCACCTGAAGACACGTTGTATGCCACAACTCCAATTTTCTCTCAGTTTATGAATATCATCCAATTCTTCACAAGCACATTTGCAATCCACAGTGCCCTTGATGATCGCACAGACATCACACTCTGACAATAGCCAGAGGCAGGGATTGAACCTTGGTCACCTGTGGTTTGTGGCACTCACTTCCTGTCCTATTCTTATTAGCATCGTCAATAGTGACTGTCTACTAAAGTGTCTTTTTTACTACTACTAATATTAATATTAATAATATTTTTTATGGTGGTCGGGTGGCACGGTGGTAAATTACACAGACCACTACTGCTGAGGTCCAGGGTTCGAATCTTCAGCAGTGCTCTACATACAGACATGACAGATTTAATAATGTACTCTTTATAGAGGTTAAATTCCTAATATTAGAGGTTAGGTGATTCAAACTCTGCTGAGGTTCAGGGTTCGAATCCCCAGCGGTGCTTATGGCCAGTCAGGCATCTATATACAGACATGACAGATTTAATAATGTACTCTTTATAGAGGTTAAATTCCTAATATTAAAGTTTAGGCGATTTAAAAATGTTTTCACAAAATAAGCAGTGAGTGAGCCTACTTATTAAGAAAAGTGCAACGTAAACCCAAAAAGACCAGTGAATTAAATCTGGTTTTCTTGTTCTGGTAAGGACACAAGCTGCAAAATTCGAACTAGATTAAGTTTATTCAGTAAAACATGAGGGAAGCCAGCTTAGCAACACGTTGCAATAGTTTGATCCAGAACCATATACGATGGTACCTTGAAACGCAACGTCAACTGGTTCTGAGAGTGGCGTTGAGTTTAAAAGGTGTTGAGTTTCAAGGTATTTTTTTTCCCATAAGGATGTATGGGAAACCCGTTAATGCATTCCATGGGCTTGTGGAACTGCACATATGTCATTATATGAATATTATATTATACGTATATATTAACAATAATGCTATAATATTATATTCCATTACCAACAATTTATTTCAGTGGCAAATGTTGTTAACCAGTTCACCTACCTGGGATGTACCATCACGTCAGATGCTAAGATTGACAAGGAAGTGGACAACAGGCTGGCCAAGGCCAATAGTGCTTTTGGCAGGCTGTACAAGCACGTGTGGAGCAATAAACATCTCAAGGAGGATACTAAGGTCAGCGTGTATAGAGCCGTTGTCCTTACCACACTCCTGTATGGCTCAGAGTCCTGGGTCCTGTATTGTCAGCCAATGAAGCTCCTAGAGCGCTTCCACCAACGCTGCCTCCGTACAATCTTGGAGATCCACTGGAGTGACTTCATCACAAACGTGGAAGTCCTAGAGTGCTCAAAGCTTGCCAGCATCGAGACTATGCTTCTGAAGTCACAGCTCTGCTGGGCAGGCCCCATATCCCGGATATAGAGTCATTGCCTGCCCAAAATTGTACTGTTTGGTGAGCTGTCCACAGGCAAACACGACAGAGGGGCACCGAAAAAGAGATATAAAGACTCTCTTAAGAAGGCCCTCATCGACTTTCGCCTATGGACCTCTCTCGCCGCTGACCGGGATGCCTGGCGCCTCACCATAAATAAAGCCACCCAGCCTGTGAGAGTACCCACAGGAATGGAAGAACTGTGTGGGTAAGACCTCGGACCCTGACTAGACCTTTCCCTGCAGCAGCTGCGGATGGGTTTGCCAACCCTGCAGTGGCCCCCCAGGCACCAAAGTGCCTGTATCGTTGTGGACAGTAACCCATATACAACCAAATTTTTTACTTCTAACTAACTCTGATCTGGAGTTATTGAAGTTGGAGTAAAAACAGTCCATGTTGGTCTCCAAAGGTCTTCAAAGCTTTCCAACATAAAAAAACAGGTTATATTGAAAAATATGTAAAGAGAATTATTTGTACTTATTAGTGTCATTATTCAATACATTTGTGCCTTTTTGGCTCTAAAGCTCTGTCAGACTCTGTCCATACACATGAAATTTAAGCCCTCCCCCATTTCTTTACACCAGTATGTAAAAAAGCAAACTGAATCACTGAGTAAAAACAAGTCAGAAACGACTCTTTTCAAACAAATTATTCATTAAAATTGAATCAGGGAGCTGTGCTCTTATCTATGGTAAAGATTCATTCGTTTTGCATATTTGTTTGAGATTCAGTCATAGAGGCAGTTGTAGCCTAGCGGTTAAAGTACTGGACTAGTAATCGAAAGGTCGCTGGTTCAAACTCCACCACTGCCAGATTGCAACTGTTGGGCCCTTGAGCAAGGCCCTTAACCTTCAATTGCTTACAGAATATATACCTTCACAGTACTGTAAGTCGCTATAGGTGAAAGCGTCTGCTAAATGCTGAAAATGTAAATGTGGTTTGGGCCAAAAAAAACAGCTGTGTAAACCAATCAGAGCTTCCGAATTTAGATTTTGGGCGGAATTTTAGTTCCTCTAATCCAAAGCAATATATGCTCATTTGTGTCATTTAGGTGAGTTGGCAATGAAAAACTCTCTTTATTGGTTGTAGAGATATAAGTGACATCTTAGTTTATGAATTATGAATTTTGCAATGATAGCAAGGCAAAGCATTATCAAATATTGAACTTTTTTGGGATTTTTTTATGCTTATTTATTTAAAGCATAAATGTGATTGTGAGATTCTGCTGGTTTGCTAGATATAAATATTGTAAATATTAATAGCTTGATGACTTTCTACTGTACCGCTCAAGCAAGCACTGAACAAAGCAACAGTCCTACACAGGGATTTTAAGGGAAATGTCGCATTTAAGGGTACAAATTTCTCAATAAAGGGCGTAGAGTTTCAAAGATTTTGCGTTTAGGGGACGTGGAGTTACAAGGTACCACTGTAAAGGTATGAACTGCTTTTTCAGTTTGATGTACAGATATTGTAGCTTCTAGTTTTACAATAATTACGTTCTGGGAAATAAGTAACCATATGGTATCTCAAGGCAAACCAACCATCAGCCAGACCATCTAATTCAACATCAGTGCCAGCCCTCAAACAAATGGGCACTCCAAAATCATGTAGAAAGCTTGCCCACTCCATGTTAATGACCATGATTTTGATATCCAACAGGCTTATGGCAATGTGTCCACATTGTTTGTACTGTACGCTTGTACTGTGTGTCTTATAAATTAACCAGCAAGCTCATTAAAGTTAGAACATGTGCTGTTCCTTATGTAATGCTTCAGAACTTTTATTAAGGTTTACTAACTAGACTTTAGTGTGACCCTAGACACACACACACAAACACATACACACACACACAAACACACACACACTCTTTTAGGCCTCCAGTTAGAAGGAACCATCATGCAAACACCTTTTACACTCCAGTGGATAATTGCAGTTCCACTTTGCCCAGCGCTCCCCTGCCCTCTCACTAGCCGTGTTCTCTCTAACTTAGGAGATGCTGTAATCACATGCTAATTATGCTGAAATACAGGACATGTACAGTTTTATGCAAAATATATGTGGACACAATGCATAATGTTTGTTCGGCAGGCCATTAACATGGAATCATCCCCTTATCTACCATCTTCTGGTAGTAACATTATTCCTTCTTCTGGAAAGGCCTTGCACTAGTGTGTCTGTGGGAATTTGTGCCCATTTCACAAAAAGAACAGGTCAGAATGAGAATCAGAATCTTTATTTTGCCAAGTACCAGGTGTACAAAGAAACTTCTCTTGGTGCAGGTGTCAACAAATACACCGATCAGCCATAACATTAAAACCACCTCCTTGTTTCTACACTCACTGTCCATTTTATCATCTCCACTTACCACATAGAAGCACTTTGTAGTTCTACAATTACTGACTGTAGTCCATCTGTTTCTCTACATGCTTTGTTAGCCCCCTTTCATGCTGTTCTTCAATGGTCAGGACTCTCCCAGGACCACTAGAGAGCAGGTATTATTTGGGTGGTGGATCATTCTCAGCACTGCAGTGACACTGATATGGTGGTGGTGTGTTAGTGTGTGTCGTGCTGGTATGAGTGCATCAGACACAGCAGTGCTGCTGGAGTTTTCAGACATCTCACTGTCACTGCTGGACTGAGAATAGTCCACCAACCAAAAATATCCAGCCAACAGCGCCCCGTGGGCAGCGTCCTGTGACCACTGATGAAGGTCTAGAAGATGACCAACTCAAACAGCAGCAATAGATGAGCGATCGTCTCTGCTTTTACATCTACAAGGTGGACCAACTAGGTAGGAGTGTCTAATAGAGTGGACAGTGAGTGGACATGATATTTAAAAACTCCAGCAGCGCAGCTGTGTCTGATCCACTCATACCAGCACAACACACACTAACACACCACCATGTCGTTGTCACTGCAGTGCTGAGAATGATCCACCACCTAAATAATACCTGATCTGTGGTGGTTTGTGGGGGTCCTGACCATTGAAGAACAGGGTGAAAGCAGGCTAAAAAGATATGTAGAGAAACAGATGGACTACAGTCAGTAATTGTAGAACTTCAAAGTGCTTCTCTATGGTAAGTGGATCTGATAAAATGGACAGTGAGTGTAAAAACAAGGAGGTGGTTTTAATGTTATGGCTGATCAGTGTATACATCTAATTAAATAATAGAAAAAGAAGCACTAAATATAAACATAGAACAAAACAACACAGCATAGATATAAACAGTACAGCATCAGTGAAGGTGTACGATGAAGATGTACAGTACAGTACACTGAAAGACTTCAAGTAAAAATATAAAGGTTATACTATATATAAAACAGAATAAACAATACAGCAGCAATAAAAACAGTATAGCATTCAGTAAAGTGTGCAATGAAGATGTACAGTACAGTACATTTCACAGTCAGGTGAGGTCAGGCACTGATGTGGAAATAGGAAGCCTGGATCAAGCCTATGTTACTGGTGCTTTAGGTTGGCTTGACATACAGTCTGATTTTTTTAAACTTTGATCTTTAAGGAAATCTTCATAGCGAACAAAATTGAATAAGAAAATTATTTTTTGCCCTCTGTCAACTTGAACTGTATTTACATTTTCAGCATTTAGCAGATGCTTTTTTCCAAAGCGACTTACAATTATAACTACACTTGAGGGTTAAGGACCTTGCTCAGGGGCCCAACAGTAGTGGTGGTGAGGCTTGAACCAGCAACCTTATGATCACTAGTCCAGCATCTTAACCACTAAGCTACCACTGCCCTGTATAACTCCATGTTAATGGCTTGCCCAGCAAACATTCACTGTGTCCACATATATTTTGCAGAACAGTGTACATGTCCTGTATATAGCATAATTAGCATGTGATTACAGCATCTTTTAAGTTAGAAAGAACACGGCTAGTGAAGCAGATCGAGGTTAGGGGGTGGGTGGGTTGTGCTTAGCTGGAGGCAAAGGAGATTCTTTTACTGGAACCCCAAAAAATTTGCAAAAGCTTAAGTTTTATTTCTGTTAAAAAGAGTCTCCGGCAAGTTTGCGGTTTAATAAACTTTTCTTTAAAAAAACACACTTAGCATGTGTTCTTTATGTTCTTCTTGCTGCCTGTCTGAATTTGGCGTGCTGGTGTTGAAACCCTAAAGCGCAGAGAACAGATGAAGCTGTTCCATGAATCCTTCAGTTTCTAAACACTATGCATTAACACCACCACCATCAGGTTCTTTTCTGTCTGCAAAAGAAACAGCAGGAAAAAGAGGGAAGTGAATAAAGTTCTAACTAGTGTGCCATCCACTAATTAACCTTAATTTCCCCTTCCTGCATTAACTGTGCAAACTGTGCAAACTCAGATAGCCCTGTCTGAGAAAGAGAAGGTTGCATGGGGAATCATGAAATGGAATGCTTTTATTTGTCATCTATACATATACATGTGTACAGTACAACAAAATGCTTTTTTAGCATATACCAGCTTGTTTGGAAGCTGGGGTCAGAGCGCAGGGTCAGCCAATGTACAGCACCCTGGAGCCTATTGGGTCAAAGGCCTTGCTCAAGAACCCAACAGTGGCAGCATGGCGAAATTTTGGGTTGGTATCCACAGCAGTGCTATTGGCCGGTCAAGTTCTACAACCCCAAATCAGAAAAAGGTTGGGACAGTATGGAAAATGCCAATAAAATAAAAATGCAGTGTTCCTTATATTTACTTTGACTTTTATTCTATTGCACACAGTTTAAACCCAAGATATTTCATGTTTTGTCTGCTAAACTTCATTTCATTTGTTAATATACCTCCATTCCTGCATTTCAGGCCTGTAACACATTCCAAAAGAAGTTGGGATGGAAGCAATTTAGGGCTAGTAATGAGGTGAAAATCTTCGATTCCCCCAGACGGCACAGCATCAAGAACCACCACTCAACAATAGCTGATAAAACCACATGGGCAAGGGATTATTTTGGCAATTTTTTCCAAGCACTACAATACAGAGTTAAATGCACAAATGCCACTTAAAACTGTACTGTGCAAAAAAAAGCCTTATGTTAACCATGTCCAGAATCTGCGTCGACTTCTCTGGGCTTGGAGGCATCTAGGATGGACCATCACACAGTGGAAACGTGTATTGTGGTCAGATGAATCAGCATTCAAGGTCTTTTCTGGAAAAAGACAGAAAAGCAACAAGTCCAAAAGCCAGGGTCTGTCATGGTATGGGGCTGTGTCAGTGCCCTTCAGGGCGTCATCTTTTACTGGACTGGCCTGCCTGCAGTCCTGACCTGTCCCCAATAGAGAATGTGTGTAGAATTTTGAAATGGAAAACTGTTGCACATCTTAAGACGTGTTTGCAGGAAGAATGGGACAAAATAAAAGCTGAAACACTAAATCACCTGGTATCCTCAGTGCCAAAACCTCTTTTAAGTGTGGTGAAAAGGAATGGAAACATTACAAAGTGGTAAATGCTTTACTGTCCCAACTTTTTTTTGGAATGTGTTACAGGCCTGAACTGCAGGAATGGATGTTTATTAATAAATGAAATGAAGTTGAACAGACAAAACA
This sequence comes from Trichomycterus rosablanca, assembly GCF_030014385.1. Taxonomy (NCBI): domain Eukaryota; kingdom Metazoa; phylum Chordata; class Actinopteri; order Siluriformes; family Trichomycteridae; genus Trichomycterus; species Trichomycterus rosablanca. The sequence goes on from NC_085999.1 coordinate 23,832,712, forward strand.
TGAAATATCTCAGGTTCATATTGTGTGCAAATAAATGAAATAAAAGTCAAAGTAAATGTAAGGAACTTTGTGTTTTTTATTATTTGCATTTTCCATACTGTTCCAACTTTTTCTGATTTGGGGTTGTACATACAAATGTGATTGACTTGTTTAAAGCTTTTGAATTGCTGTCTTCTTCATGGTGTGTTACAGCATAGCGCCCAGTGGTTCTGGGAAAGCCGGACAGTAACTTCGACCAGTATATCGCAGTGGTTAAAATAACATCTTAGTATGCTTAGAATCTTTTTGCTTACATTCAATCAAAAATAAATATACCTAGCTGCTAAATTACAGAGACATTCTTACTCACACACACAGAGTCTTTGGTGTATTCTTAGAAAATCTTTTTTACACCAGCTGAGCAGGTAGCTGTCAATTAAAGTAATAAGCGGCTCATGGAGAGAAATCTTACTTTTACCTGACTAATCTTTGCTTTTCCAGGAACTTGATCTTGTGCAACTGAATATATGAGTTTAGGTGAAGTAAAGCAAAAAGATTTTCTGGTAGGTGTTTTATATATGGAGTTTTTTGAACTCCAGTTCACATTATTATTTTTTTGTTAGTTATAACTTTCAGTTCAATGTAATTGTGTGTCTATTTATACAAATTATCCTCCAGACCACCCAAGGAGGATGGGTTTCTGCTGAGTCTGGTTCCTCTCAAGGTTTCTTTCTGTATTTTTAAGGAAGTTTTTTCTTGCCACTCTTGGCTTGCTCATCAGGGGTTTTTGGTCTGTCGGTCCTGGATTCTGTAAAGTTGCTTTAAGACAATGTCCATTGTAAAAAGCCCTACACAAATACATTTGACCTGAATTTGACTTTTTGTATTGTGGCAAACGGCCATCTCTGTTTTTTTTTATTGCATTTATAAAAATAACAAATGAAGAAGAAACATTGTATATACAATATTGATCAGGATATAATATAAGCACAATGAGCTACATACATCACATTCTGTTATTAAACAAATTTATCAAAAAGATTGGGGGTATCGCACATATACACCCACACACACACAAGGAAAGCCATTCAATCTTCATCACCACCCTCCCCAAAATAATGTTCAAAATAATTTATAAACCTAATGCTTTTTTTATTTTGGGTAAGTTTTATAGATTGCAGAAGTGAATTAAATTCTAGTAAAAACAAAGAAAACATAGGTCTGGAGCCTAAAAACTTTACTTTATGAATAAAAAACTTTGCATATAGAATAAAAAAATTAACAATATATTCTATTTGTCTATTGGAATCGTTACTATAATAACATATTATATCTTTAAGCTTTCAACAATGCGTAGATTTAGTTGGTTTAAACAAATGATCATTTAAATCAGACCAAAATGTATTCGTTATTTTACATTGAAAGAATTAATGAATAACAGTCTCTTCAGCATCATCACAAAAAGTACAAGAGCTCCTAATATTAGCAAATTTGGAAACAACTGAATTAACTGGGTATATTTTATGTAAAAGTCTCTGGTCCCCTTTGGGATGTCCTGCATGCTTACCTCACTAACCCACTAACATTTTAACCCTTATTACTGTTTTTATTACTGTTACTGCATCATGGAAATACAGCACACCCAAAACAATAATAAGGGTTAAAATGGGATTAATTGTTGAATTGTTTTAGGAGTGTCTGTTTAGAGTGAGATGTGTCCGAGTAATGTGGTGCATAGTGCATTTTGTGTTGGAGTTGTAATGAGTTTGTAAATTTACCATTTTCATGTTGTACATGGTGACCTATGTATTCATTTTCACTTGTTCGAGAAGTTGGAGGGATCTGCTTTATATCAGATCTGGCCTCCTTTCTGAGCTCCCAAAAGACCCAAAATAAAAAAAATTTTTCCTTACGTCTCGCTGATGCAGTATATATGGCTTTAGTACAGAAGTGTAGCCTGTATAACTTTAAATGTGACAAAAGTTTATTATTTTTATTTGATGTTTACTGTAAGTAAACACAAAGCTAAAATGGTTCAGGAATGGTTTGAGGAGCACAACAATGAGTTTGAGGTGTTGACTTGGCCTCCAAATTCCCCAGATCTCAATCCAGTTGAGCATGTCAAAAACATGTCAAAACATGTCACTTTTTACTATTTAATAATTTAATTACTATTAAGTTCTATCTATCTATCTATCTATCTATCTATCTATCTATCTATCTATCTATCTATCTATCTATCTATCTATCTATCTATCTATCTATCTATCTATCTATCTATTGTATTTATATTAACAGAGATGTGTAAACGATGGTGTGTTGTGTTCAGTGATGGCATAGTTACCTTGAAAAAGTAATCTGATTACTGATTACTCCTTTAAAAAGTAACTTAGTTACTTTATGGATTACTTGATTTTAAAAGTAACTAAGTTAGATTACAAGTTACTTTATTAGTTATATAATGCGGTCCACTAATGTATCCCATAATGCAACTGGAGCTGCGATTGAAGCGGAATAAGAAACAAGAAAGATGTGGAAAACGGAGTCCTCTGTTCACAAATGTAAGTAAGATAAATAAAATAACATTTTTAAAGACAAATAAATAACAAAAAGACGATAAATATCCTACATTTTGGCGAGTGGGATTTGTAATGAGTCTGTAACCATGGTGATATTACGTCATCACGTCCCACGTCATCACTCGGCATTGGCCGAGTAGTGCACACTTCCTCCAATCTAGTGCACACTCTGTAAGTAACCGATTCCGGACGCAGCCCGTGACTTAACTGTCGCATAGGCCAGACGTCACTCCCCGAGACGCAAGAAGAAAGCAAATATATATCTTTTTACTAAGGAAAATGACAAAAATAGTAACGCACAGTAACTTGGATAAGTAACTTTAATCTGATTACTGGATTGGAAATAGTAACGCGTTACATTACTCGTTACTGAAAAATGCGGTCAGATTAGAGTAACGCGTTACTAAGTACCTGACCTTCACTGGTTGAGTTGTTTTCATAGCTTTTGTGAATATGCATATATAGTCACATACAGTATCTTGTATTAAACCAGAACTAGTGTTCTTAACTGGTCTATGTCAGTGTGTTTGTTACGGAATGCAGTGCTGTGACGATCCAAATGCCGCAGGAGCATCCACGAGCTTAGCAACACAGCCAGTCAGCCTGGAGGATGTTTTGGTAGCTCAACAAGGCCAAATTAACCAGTTTGATGAACTCCACATGATTGCTAATTTGACTTCAAGGCTGACTGAACCAAAACCCATAGCCCTGTAGAGACAGGTAAGGTGAGCCCACTCTTTGCTATTCTATCTACTTTACTACTAAGCCCATCCGTTGGACTGACATTCGTGCCATGGGCTGAGCATGTCCACAATTCGTTAATACATTCTGCTACACATTTGACGACCTTTCAGTGTTTTCTAGGGCATTAACCACTACTGCTTTCTTGGGATCCCAATAATGGCACAGTTCTTGTCGTAGATAATGCATTGGAGCCGGGAAGTGTTGAAGACTGCACACAACCATCTCAAGAGAGCTGTGAGGAGACAGAAGCAGCAAGTCAATCGACACTAATAGGAGGCATCATAGTACATGCCTGGAGAGAGAGTTGAGCTTTCCACAAAAAACCTTCATCTGGTATACACATCCAAGAAACTAGCCCCCTCTGTATTGGTCCCTTCAAGATCCTCTCACATGTAAATCGGGTAACCTACATTTAATTACTTCCCTAATTCAAGGTCTTGCCATCATTTCATGTATTTCTCATTAGGCCTGTGGTACCCAGTCCTCTGCAGGATTCCATCCCCCATCTTTGAGTTTAGAGGATGTTACGCAGTCTGAAGTCTACTAGACTCTCGCCGAGAAGGGGACAGCTCCATTACCTTGTCACTAGGAAGGGTTATGGTCTGGGAGATTAACCATTCATCCTTCCTTGGGACCCCAGTAATGGCACAGTTCTCGCAGTAGATGATTGAATGCATCTCAGCTGGAAAGTGTGGGAGACTGCACACAACCATCTCGGAAGAGCTGTGAGGAGACAGAAGCAGCAAGTCGATCGCCACCAATGGGTGGTACCAGAGAGACAAAATCTTTATCTAGGACACTCATTCAAGAAATCAGCCCCTTGCTATTTTGGTCCCTTCAAGACATCCAATTACCTCCCCAATTTAAAGTCTCACCATCTTTTCATGAATTTCTTATTAGGCCTATGGTACCCACTCCCCATTTCTTACCTTATCTTTAAGGTTGGAGGAGACACTGTCTACGCACTTCGAATTCTACTAGACTCTCACTGGAGAAGGACAGTTTCAATACCTTGTCAATAAGAAGGGTTATGCACCGGCAGAACACTCCTGGGTACTCGCTGACAACGTCCTAGATCCCTACTCAAAAATTAATTCCACCTGTGCCGTCCTGACCACCCTGCATCTTGGGGTCGACCCCAGCGTGTTTTATCGGCTTCTGGAAAAGCCCCTATGGGGGGAAGGGGGGGATACTGTCACTGTCCAATCTTTATAAACAACACCTGACTCATTCTTAGCGCTTTTCCACCAAAAGAACCCTGGTTCTTGAACCAGTGGAGCGTGTAGATTACCTTCGAGCATTTGTGCTGTTGTTACTGATGTTCGTTTTAATGCAAAAAGCATCACTCAACTATTGGTGATAAGAAGACATAGACGTGTTTGTCACAGTTGTTGTTTTCTTTAGTTCATTCATGTGAGCAGCGTGTTGAGCTTTGCTCTTACTGCCACCTTTGGCGCAAATAGCCGATTTGCTCAGCGCTTGGCAAACATTACTGAAGTTCCACGACACGAAAATCCATTTGTGTGAAATAACCATCAAACCCATTTTAAAAGCTCCACATATATCTGTGTTTAGCGGTATTAACTTCACGTGTGGTGGTTATACAGCTCTGGGCTCTGGGCTCTTCTCGGGAGAGTCGAAAAACTTTAACATAAAAAAAGTGTAACGTGGCTGAATGTACTAAAAGTATGACATAGTAACACTAAATCTCTCTCTGTTATTACTGGTTATAAGTTCTCTGTACTGCCTAAATTCATCAATCATTGTTTTAGTACAACAAGCCACGTTACACTTTATTTTTCAAGTTAAGCATTGTTCGTACTATCTGGGTCACTTTTACCACGTCATATCACACAGTTCATCTCTTTGCGAAACTGGCTCAAAGTTTAATCATGTGAACTTTAAAAGACTGTGACACGCCCACCGATGACATCACGGTTCACACTGAAAAACCAAGTATTCTGTGGTGCCAGTTTAGAACCAAAGCTGGATTGGTGGAAAAGGGGTATCTGTGTCTTGCACACATTATTATTGTCTAGTTTTGGTGTTTTTGCATGTATTTGTTAGCCCCGTCCTAAATTACGCTTAGTTTGATGTAGTGTTTAGCTTAGCATAGTCTAGCTCTTTTCATGGTGTGTTTGCCTATCATGTTTATATCACAGAGGTGTGTTAACTGTGGCGGGTTGCGTTTCTTCATTGCTCTTTTGTAAATATACGAATTTATTTGCATATCTTTTGAATGACATCTGCACTAGCATTCTTAATTGTTCTGTGTCAGTGTGTTTGTTACACCAAACATATCAACCAATTCATTTTTTAAAGAAACCAAACTGAGTAAACGTCCATCTCTATATTATTGAGCACTTTAAGCTCTGCCACCATATGCTGATGGAACTGTATACAGTGGATTTAGAAAATATTCAGACCCCTTGATCTTTTGCACACTTTATTGCATTGTAGAGTTGATTTTAAATGGATTTTGAATATAAATAGCACTTCACAGTCAATCCACACCTAATTACCCACAATAATTAAGTTAAAGAATAATCATGAATCACTGTATTCAACTGAGGTTTCCAGAGTACACTGGGGAATTACATCATTCAAATTCAGGCAATTCAAAAAATCTCTAAAGTTAACATTTGCTTGAGGCTCTGTATAATTGTAGAATCTTTTTTACTATTTTATTTATGCACTTTTCCCCTTTTTCTAACAGTTTAGCAAAACCAATTGGTTTTCTTCCACTGGGGACTCTGACTGCATCTGAGGAGGGTATATTTGCCTCACACTCATAAAACCTCGAGAGTCACGGACTGATCTCCACGTTCCTATACTTCTGTACAAGCATCTAACCAGGGTTCCTTACATTGTGTTGAAGACCCCACCCTGCTAGGGGGGTGCACAGCCGACCGGTAGCAGAGCTGAGATTCAGACTCAATGAGTTCAGAATCCCAGCTATAGTTTAATATCCTGCTGCGCTACCTGGGTGCCACAATTTCAGAATTGTTCAGTGAAAGCTTGGTCCACTGATTGTAAAGACACTCTCCCTATATATATACGTATATATACACCAATCAGCCATAATATTAAAACCACCTCCTTGTTTCAACACTCACTGTCAATTTTATCAGCTTCACTTACCATATAGAAGCACTTTGTAGTTCTACAATTACTGACTGTAGTCCATCTATTTCTCTACATACCTTCTTACCCTGCTTTCACTCTGTTCTTTAATGGTCAGGACCCCCACATGACCACTACAGAGCAGGTATTATTTATGTAGTGGATCATTCTCAGCACTGCAGTGACACTGACATGGTGGTGGTGTGTTAGTGTGTGTTGTGCTGGTATGAGTGGATAAGACACAGCAGCGCTGATGGAGTTTTTAAATACCTCACTGTCCCTGCTGGACTGAGAATAGTCCACCAACCAAAAATATCCAGCCAACAGCGCCCCGTGGGCAGCGTCCTATGACCTCTGACGAAGGTCTAGAAGATGAACAACTTAAACAGCAGCAATAGATGAGCGATCGTCTCTGACTTTACATCTACAAGGTGGACCAACCAGGTATGAGTGTCTAATAAAGTGGACAGTGAGTGGACATGGTGTTTAAAAACTCCAGCTGGATATATATATATACTGCCTGGCAAAAAAAAGGTCACCACCTGGATTTAACTAAGCAAATATGTAAGAGCCTCCCATTGGATAATTACTGCATGGGTGATTATGTTTCAGCTGGCAACAAGTTATTTAACCCTAACTGATGCAGTGAGTAGCTTCTCATTTGTTAAACAACCACGTCAAAAGACACATCCTGTGGTCATGGAAAAGATGTTAATCTGTTTCAGAAGGGTCCAATTATTGGCATGCATCAAGCAGAGAAAACATCTAAGGAGATTGCTGAAACTACTAAAATCGGGTTAAGAACTGTCCAACGCATTATTAAAAAGTGGAAGGACAGTGGGGAAACATCATCTTCGAGGAAGGAATGTGGTCAGAAAAAAATCTTGAATGATCGTGATCGGCGATCACTTAAACGTTTGGTGAAATCAAATGGTAGATAGTAGTTAGTAGAACTCAGGGATATGTTTAATAGTGAAAGTAAGAGCATTTCCACATGCACAATGTGAAGGGAACTCAAGGGATTGGGACTAAACAGCTGTGTAGCCTTAAGAAAACCACTTGTCAGTGAGGCTAGTAGTTTCCTTCCTAGGAGCTTCTCCAAAGGCCGACAAAACATGCTGGGGTTGACCCCAAGATGCAGAGCGGCACAGGTGAAAAAAATTTTTTAATAATAGAACTAGAACATTGTCAGCTGGTATCCAGGAGTGTTCTTCCAGACCATAACTCTCCTTATTTACAAGGTATTGAAGCTGTCCTTCTCCAGCAAGAGTCTAGTAGAACTCGGAGTGCGTAGACAGTGTTTCCTTCAACCTTAAAGATAAGGTAAGGAATGGGAACTTGGTACCATAAGCCTAATGAGAGATTTATGAAATGATGTTGAGACCTTGCATTGGGGAGGTAATTGGGTGTAGCAAGAGGCTGTTTTTTTGAATGGGTATCCTAGATGAAGATCTTTTCATAGAAAGCCACCCTCTCTCTCCACTCTCTCTCTCTCATTGGTGGCAATTGACTGACTGCTTCTGTGTTCTCACAGCTCTCTCGAAATGGTTGTGTGCAGTCTCTCACACTTCCTGAAATGCATCCAGTCATCTACTGCAAAAACTGTGCCATTATTAAGGTCCCAAGACAGGAGGAGTGGTTGATGCCCTAGAAAACACTGAAAAAGCATCAAACTGGTGGAAGAATGTATTAACGAATTCTAGGCAACTTTGTAACAACAGCACTGCTAGAGTTAGCAAATGTAAAAAAAAAAAACTCCTGCACGAACCCTCTATAGCAGGGGTATCCAACTCATTTTCACAGAGGGCCACATCTGCATTATAGTGGCCCTCAAAGGGCCGATTGTAACATATCCTGCTGTGATTTAAGTCTGTCTTTTAAGTCTTGGACAATTTGTTGTTTTTCTTGGAGGCTAAATTCTGTGTTTGGTGTCAAAATGCCAAATTTACACTTCTTGAAGCACAAACTTGTTTTCACTTTTCCATCGTTCATTAAATTACCTCCTTCTGCTTCAATTTTCTCTTCTTGTACATTTTGCGATTATTTGTAAATATTTCTCAACATCATCTAGTGGCCTGATGCGGTCACTTTGCAGTTCACAAAATCGGCATGCGTTGTGGGAGATGTTTATTTGCTTCCCAACTGTACACTGTGTGCATCAGATTGGAGTAAAACTACAAAATACAAACAATAAAAACAATAAAAAACTTAATACAGTACATGCACATAGCTGTAGTTAAGTGTTACATCTAGTACAATATGAAATTTCATAACAAGTTGAATAACAAGTTAGCTTTTTGTGTAAAAATACTAATTGCTGTAGTAACGGTAACAACCGTATTTAATTACGTATTTACGGTAAATTCGTAACTGAAATGCTGTAACATAATCGCTAAACATTTACAAACAACTGAGAATATAAATGTCTACTACTTACAGACAATGATTCTGTATTGGATTGCAAGAGAATTAACTTCATTATTTTTTACGCTACTGACTTCACCCCGCGTTCCTTTGCCGCTAAAACGTAAAAGTGACACGGCTTCTTAGCAAAGTCAAAGTTAGTTGCCTTGACTACGATGTCAGCGGTTGCCGCTTAAAGGCGCAGGTGTCTCATTAAATTATAAGTACGTCTCTGTACTACTCGAACCACCTAGCTCTATGGGTAATGTATATTAGCCATTGAGTGAATGGGAGAGAGAGTGGGTGAAGATTAGAAATTAGAAGCTCCGGTGGCACACTGGTAAATTACTTTAGCCCAATACTAGATATTCTAATCTCAGTAGCTACCATAAGGACAACATACAGTAAGCTTGTTGAACCCCCATCCTTCCAAAATCAATGGGCATTGATTTGTTGATCCTTTTTGCAGCAACAACTGCCTCTTCTGAAAAGTCTTTCCACAATATTTTGAGTGTCTTTTTGAATTTGTGAGTTCAGTGACTGATGTTGGACAAGAAGGCCTGGCCTACAACTCTCATTCATATTCATCCCATATGTGTTTAGTGTTGTTGAGGTTAGTGTTCTGTACACCAAAGCCCTCAAACTCTTTGGACCTTACAGGAGCACAGTCATCCTGGAACAGCAAAAGGGCCTTCCCCAAACTGTAAGAAGCATATATTTTTAACGTACTATTGGCCATAGAGCCATATCTATTTATCTCTCTCTCTCTCTCTCTCTAGTATATATATATATATATATTTATATATATATATATATATATATATAACCACCTCCTTGTTTCTACACACATTGTCCATTTTATCAGCTCCACTTACCACATAGAAGCACTTTGTAGTTCTACAATTACTGACTGCAGTCCATCTGTTTCTCTGCATGCTTTGTTATCCCCCTTTCATGCTGTTCTTCAATGGTCAGGACTCCCCCAGGACCACTACAGAGCAGGTATTATTTGGGTGGTGGATCATTCTCAGCACTGACATGGTGGTGGTGTGTTAGTGTGTGTTGTGCTGGTATGAGTGGATAAGACACAGCAGCGCTACTGGAGTTTTTAAACACCTCACTGCCACTGCTGAACTGAGAATAGTCAACAAACCGAAAATATCCAGCCAACAGCGTCCTGTGGGCAGCATCCTGTGACCACTGATGAAGGTCTAGAAGATGACCAACTCAAACAGCAGTAATCGATGAGCGACTTTACATCTACAAGGTGGACCAACTAGGTAGGAGTGTCTAATAGAGTGAACAGTGAGTGGACACAGTATTTAAAAACTCCAGCAGTTCTGCTGTGTCTTATCCACTCATAGCAGCACAACACACACTAACACACCACCACCATGTCATTGTCACTGCAGTGCTGAGAATGACTGACCCACCACCTAAATAATACCTGATCTGTGGTGGTCCTGACCATTTAAAGCACAGTGTGAAAGTAGACTAAAAAAGTATGTAGAGAAACAGATGGACTACAGTCAGTTATTGTAGAACTACAGAGTGCTTCTATATGGTAAGTGGAGCTGTTAAAATGGACAGTGAGTGTAAAAACAAAGAGGTGGTTTTAATGTCTTCACAATCAGTGGCACCCAGGTAGCGCAGCAGGATATTAAACTAGCGCTCCAGCGCTGGGATTCTATCTAAACTCTTTGAAACTCTGAATCTCAGCTCTGCTACTGGTCAGGTGGACACCCCCTAGCAGGCACAACTGTTGGCCACTAGTCTGCTGGGTGAAATTTTGAACTCTTTAAAGCCTATGGTACCCTGTCGCCTGCAGGATTCCGTCTCCCGCAAGGATATCCATCTAAGTAAAGTAAATGTCCAGCTCTATATTTTTGAGCACTTTAAGCTCCGGCACCATAGACTGCATACAGTGGATTCAATAAATATTCAGACCCCTTGATCTTTTGCAGACTTCATTGAATTGTAGAGTCGATTTTGAATGGATTTTGAATATAAATAGCATTTTACTGTCAATCCACACCTAATAACCCACGATAATTAAGTTACAAAAATAATTGTAAATCAGTGTATTTAACAGAGGTTTTCAGAGTACACTGGGGAATTACATTATTATAATTAAACCTGAGGCTGTGTACAAGTTCTTTTTTTTTACTATTTTTTTTTTTTTTTACTATTTGGTGGATTCACGCATGAAGCCAGTCTCACATGGAGAGTCAGGCACTGATCTCTGAGTTCATATACTTTTGTAGAGGCACCTAACATCCCATTAAAGACCCCACCCTGTTTTTAAGTCCGGTCTGTTCTACACCCTGCAGACTAATGATTTTTATCTAATTTGATCCTTTTTAATCCAGACTATTCAACGTTTTTATGTACTCATAGAACTTCAATCATGTTTGTGATGCACCAAAGATTTAATTCCTTGAAATATGTGATTGCCTTCTGACATGTGTGTTTGTCTAGGGTTTTTTTCCCCCAAGATTTGAAAACAGATATGAAACAGGACGTGTTGTTTTTGGACCTGGATCCTGTAGAGTTGCTTTAAGACAATGCCTGTTGTAACAAATGCTGTACAAATACATTTGACTTGATTTGATTTAAAGTGTCACAATTATTATTTTAAAATAATTTCTACCTTCTTTCTTTGACCACCACATTATGATGTTTTAACCATTCATGCCCTCCAGTTCCATCATGTCATTTGTGCCCATTAATTCTTTACTCACACCAGTCCTTCAATAAACACTTTCTAAATTTTAAACATGTTGGTCGAAAAACTTGGCCAATAGTACAGCTTGAGATTAGAACCCTGGATCTCAGTAGTAGTGGGCTAAAGTAATTAACCAGTGTGCCAACGGACCTTCTAACTTCTAATTTCTCATTTACCCACTTACTTACTCACTCACTCACTCACTCATTCACTCAGAAGCTAAGGTACTGGACTAGTAAGTTAAAGGTCACTGGTTCAAACCCCACCACTGCCAGGTCGCCACTGTTGGACCCTTGAGCAAGGCCCTTAACCCTCAATTGCTTAGACTGTATACTGTAAGTCACTTTGGATAAAAGCGTCTGCTAAATGCCAAAAATGTAAATGTAAATGTACATACACTGATCAGCCATAACATTAAAACCACGTGCTTGTTTCTATGCTCACTGTCCACTTACCATATAGAAGCACTTTGTAGTTCTACAATTACTGACTGAAGTCCATCTGTTTCTCTGCATGTTTTTAGCCTGCTTTCACCCTGTTCTTCAATGGTCAGTTGAACAGGACCACCACAGAGCAGGTATTATTTGGGTGATGGATCATTATCAGCACTGCAGTGACACTGACATGATGATGGTGTGTTAGTGTGTGTTGTGCTGGTATGAGTGGATCAGTCACAGCAGCGCTGCTGGAGTCTCACTGTCCAGGGCGCTGTCGGCTGGATATATTTTTGGTTGGTGGACTATTCTCAGTCCAGCAGTGACAGTGAGGTGTTTAAAAACTCCAGCAGCGCTGCTGTGTCTGATCCACTCATACCAGCACAACACACACTAACACACCACCACCATGTCAGTGTCACTGCAGTTCTGAGAATGACCCACCACCCAAAAAATACCTACTCTGTAGTGGTCCTGTGGGGGTCCTGACCAGATTGACTACAGTCAGTAATTGTGGAACTACAAAGTGCTGCTATATGGTAACTGGCGCTGATAACATGGACAGTGTGTGTTGAAACAAGGAGGTGGTTTTAATGTTATGGCTGATTGGTGTATAGCTATAGAGGGTTCATAAGTCAGGACGTTTGTTTTTGGTCCTGGTATCTTTAAGACAATGCTTGTTGTAAAAAGTGCTACACAAATGCATTTGACTTGATTTGATTTAAAGTGTCACAATTAATATTTTTCAATGATTTTTACCTTTCCTTTTATCACATCCAGTCCCATTATGGCATTCATGCTCATTTACCCTTTACTCACACCAGTCCTGCAATTTACACTTTCTGAGTTTTGGACGTTTGTTGAAAAACTTTGCTGATAGTACAGCTTGAGATTTGAACCTTGGATCCCAGTAGTAGTCGGCTAAAGTAATTTACCAGTGTGCCACCGGACCTTCTAATTTCAAATTTTTGCCCACTAATTCACCCACTCACTTTCTCACTTACTCATCCACTTACTCACTCACTTACTCATCCTCTTACTCATATTCACTCAGAGGGGTGGCACAGTGGCTCAGTGGGTAGCACTGTCACCTCACAGCAAAAAAGGTCTTGGGTTTGATTCCTAGGTGGGTCGGTCCGGGTCATTTTTTTGTGGAGTTTGCATGTTCTCCCTGTGTCTGTGTGGGTCCGGGAGCTCCGGTTTACTCCCACAGTTTAAAGACATGCAGTCAAGTGAATTGGAGATCCAAAATTGTCCATGACTGTGTTTGACATTAAACTTAAAGAACTGATGAATCTTGTGTAACTACCGTTTCTGTCATGAATGTAACCAACGAACGAACAAACAAACAATGAAGTACTCCAATAATTAGTAGGTGTGTCCACATTTTTCAACAATGTAATATAGAAACATCATAGCTTTGGCACTTCACAGGTTCTTGAAACTTCAGAACTTGGGCACAAATTATATTCTATGTTCACATGTTTCTGACAGTCAGAGGTGTCGTTAGATCTGTTCTGATAGGATTCAAGTTCAAAGCAGTCGAGCTGTCTGGGTCCTGAATCCTGAGGGACATCCTGACTATTCTCCGCACATCTTACACATATCCTTAAGATTCAGAGACACCAAACAGTAATGCTACTGCCGTCACAGATAAACCTTTGTGATAATTATTGCACACTTTCACATCATGAAAAAATCCATTAATAAAGAAGAGAAGCCTGCAGCTTAGGTTCTTTGTATTGGCACAGAAGGTGTTGGCTGCCATCCGTTCGTTCATTTTAGCTTTCTTATTTATTTGTCAATTAGTGCTCTTGATTGCAGGGGGCTGTTTTCTGCCAGGCGCTCTACTTTCATGCCGTTCATATTAAGTACATACAAAGAGGCAGCAACTAAATGTTTCTGTGTCATTATTCCCATCATGTCTCGGTGAGTCATGTGAACGCCTGATAGAAAAATAAACAAGTGGTTACAGCAAAATATCTCGCATTTAGAATTTAATTTCTGGTGAAAAATACACAACTGAGTCACAGATCTTTGTAACCAGGCTTTAATTTAGGACTGGCTACAGTAGCCTTTCATTTACAGCTGTATGTAAATATTTGAATACCCTTGGTCCTATTTAACTGATTGCACAGTTACTACACATATAGATAAAAACGTAAATAGAACCACGGATATCCATTTAAAAACACTTTTATTTATTTTTGGAATGATATAATGCAAATTTGGAATAATCTGCAGTGAAACGATGAAGCAGTATTTTTTTAAAATCTCTGTGTTCTTTAATGATATCGGAAGTGAAGATCTTCACAGTATGTCTTCCTGGTAATTGGGGAAGCAATGAAATGTGCTGGACATCAGCCTGGTGTTCACTAAATCACCTGTTTTTTAGATTTTTTTGCTCATGTGACTCACGACTTTGACAATTTATTCACATATTTTAAATAAACACCTGTTTTCAGTTACTTTACACTATGTGGCCAAAAGTAGTTGGACACCTGACCATGAGCTTATTGGACATCATGTTTCTAAAACAAATGGTATTAAAATACACTATATTGCCAAAACTATTCGCTCATCTGCCTTCACACACATATGAACTTGAGTGACATCCTATTCTTAATCCATAGAGTTTAATATGATGTCGGCCCACCCTTTGCAGCTATAACAGCTTCAACTCTTCTGGGAAGGTTTTCCACAAGGTATAGGAGTGTGTTTATGGGAATTTTTTGAACTGGGAATATTTTGAACTGGAATCTCTGGTGACTGTGGCTGAAAGAAGGACACTAAGCAAACTTCACTCCATCATGGACAATGTGAACCACCCCCTGCACACTGTTGTTATAAAACAGAGGAGTATGTTCAGTGACAGACTGCTGTCACTGAGCTGCTCCACGGACAGATTAAAAAGGTAATTTGTCCCCAGAGCCATTAGGCTCTATAACTCCAGCATTCATGGACAACGGGTGATCACTGAGCGTATATACATGAATATATGTGTACCTAAGTATATTCATACACATGCATATGTATGTTAATGTGCATATAGTTATGGCTATATTGGCCCAATCCAATGTGCAATACTTGTCACTTATCACTTTATATTTAATCTGTACCATATACCAGCCTTTCTCAACCGGGGTGCATCTGGCTTCATCAGGGGTGCCGTAAAAAATTTTCTGATAGTGATGGGTCGTTCGCAAATGATCCGATTCTATTGAACGGCTCTTTAAAATGAACAAAAGGAACCGAGTCGCGCCTCTGGGAGCCGTTATAATATATTTTTATTTCTGAGCAGTTCTTATCGACTGTAATCCACCCATTCCGCTTCCATCAGTAGAGGGAATTAATCAGTCCTAATAAGAGCTGTTTACTGTCGAAATTAAAACCTGAAAACGGAGAGCGGAGAGCGAGCGACACACACACACACACACACACACACACAGACAGAGAGAGAGAGAGAGAGAGAGAGAGAGACACACACACAAACTGATCGTTATTACTACCTCATTACTGTAAATATTATAATTTTTATTGTTATTATTTTGCACTTTTTTTCTTAATATTTTATTATTTTTTATATTTTTTTGCACATGTAACTGTTTTGTATATATTTGTTCTTTCTTACTGTTATTTTTATTATTTCTCTGTAACTTGCTTTGGCAATACGAATGTCCTTATTTGTCATGCCAATAAAGCTTCTTTTGAGTTTGAGTTGAGAGAGCCGTAACCGAGCTACAGAGAGAACATGCAGAAAAGAAGCAGTTCTCTTAGTATAATGACAAATAATTGATTCGTTTATGGCGTGAACTGAGCTTTTCGAGCCTACCTTACATCAAGAACAAGTACTGAGGGCTCTGGATCAGGAGCTCCGTTTCTGCCTCTCATCCATCCCTGAGAGAATAGGGCGATTGTGTGCATCATCCCAGGCTCAGGTTTCCCATTAAAAGTAAGTTTTTTAATACATTTTAGACTGGGTGACTTGAGATTTTGCATACTTTTAAAGGGTGCCTGAAAAAAGGTCTATCCGTGAGTCCTATCTATCTATCTATCTATCTATCTATCTATCTATCTATCTATCTATCTATCTATCTATCTATCTATCTATCTATCTATCCATCCATCCATCCATCCATCCATCCATCCATCCATCCATCCATCCATCCATCCATCCATCCATCTATTTTTGACCATTCTTCCAGAAGCGCATTTGTGAGGTCAGACACTGATGTTGGACGAGAAGGCCTGGCTCACAGTCTCCGCTCTAATTCATCCCAAAGGTGTTCTATCGGGTTGAGGTCAGGACTCTGTGCAGGCCAGTCAAGTTCTTCCACACCAAACTTGCTCATCCATGTCTTTATGGACCTTGCTTTGTGCACTGGTGCGCAGTCATGTTGTAACAGTAAGGGGCCATCCCCAAACTGTTCCCACAAAGTTGAAAACATGAAATTGTCCAAAATCTCTTGGTATGCTGAAGCATTAAGAGTTCCTTTCACTGGAACCAAGGGTCCGAGCCCAACTGCTAAAAAACAACCCCACACCATAATCCCCGCTCCACCAAACTTTACACTTGGCACAATGCAGTCAGACAAGTACCATTCTCCTGGCAATCGCCAAACCCAGACTCGTCCATCGAATTGCCAGATGGAGAAGCGTGATTCGTCACTCCAGAGAACACGTCTCCACTGCTCTAGAGTCCAGTGGCGGTGTGCTTTACACCACTGCATCCAACGCTTTGCATTGTGCTTGGTGATGTAAGGCTCGGATGCAGCTGCTCGGCCATGGAAACTCATTCCATGAAGCTCTCTACACACTGTTCTTGAGCTAATCTGAAGGCCACATTAAGTTTGGAGGTCTGTAGCGATTGACTCTGCAGAAAGTTGGTGACCTCTGCGCACTATGCGCCTCAGCATTCGCTGACCCCGCTCTGTCATTTTACGTGGCCTAACACTTCATGGCTGAGTTGCTGTCGTTTGAATTGCTAATCGCTTCCACTTTGTTACAGTGTATCACAAAAGTGAGTACACCCCTCACATTTCTGCAGATATTTAAGTATATCTTTTCATGGGACAACACTGACAAAATGACACTTTGACACAATGAAAAGTAGTCTGTGTGCAGCTTATATAACAGTGTAAATGTATTCTTCCCTCAAAATAACTCAATATACAGCCATTAATGTCTAAACCACCGGCAACAAAAGTGAGTACACCCCTAAGAGACTACACCCCTAAATGTCCAAATTGAGCACTGCTTGTCATTTTCCCTCCAAAGTGTCATGTGACTCATTAGTGTTACTAGGTCTCAGGTGTGCATAGGGAGCAGGTGTGTTCAATTTAGTAGTACAGCTCTCACACTCTCTCATACTGGTCACTGAAAGTTCCAACATGGCACCTCATGGCAAAGAACTCTCTGAGGATCTTAAAAGACGAATTGTTGCGCTACATGAAGATGGCCAAGGCTACAAGAAGATTGCCAAAACCCTGAAACTGAGCTGCAGCACAGTGGCCAAGATCATCCAGCATTTTAAAAGAGCAGGGTCCATTCAGAACAGACCTCGCGTTGGTCGTCCAAAGAAGCTGAGTGCACGTGCTCAGCGTCACATCCAACTGCTGTCTTTGAAAGATAGGCGCAGGAGTGCTGTCAGCGTTGCTGCAGAGATTGAAAAGGTGGGGGGTCAGCCTGTCAGTGCTCAGACCATACGCCACACACTACATCAAATTGGTCTGCATGGCTGTCACCCCAGAAGGAAGCCTCTTCTGAAGTCTCTACACAAGAAAGCCCGCAAACAGTTTGCTGAAGACATGTCCTATGGTTTGATGAGACCAAGATTAATTTGTTTGGTTCAGATGGTCTCAAGCATGTGTGGCGGCAATCAGGTGAGGAGTACAAAGATAAGTGTGTCATGCCTACAGTCAAGCATGGTGGTGGGAATGCCATGGTCTGGGGCTGCATGAGTGCAGCAGGTGTTGGGGAGTTACATTTCATTGAGGGACACATGAACTCCAATATGTACTGTAAAATACTGAAGCAGAGCATGATCCCCTCCCTCCAGAAACTGGGTCGCAGGGCAGTGCTCCAGCATGACAATGACCCCAAACACACCTCTAAGACGACCACTGCTTTATTGAAGAGGCTGAGGGTAAAGGTGATGGACTGGCCAAGCATGTCTCCAGACCTAAACCCAATAGAACATCTTTGGGGCATCCTCAAGCGGAAGGTGGAGCAGCGCAAAGTCTCGAATATCCGCCAGCTCCATGATGTCGTCATGGAGGAGTGGAAAAGCATTCCAGTGGCAACCTGTGAAGCTCTGGTAAACTCCATGCCCAGGAGAGTTAAGGCAGTTCTGGGAAATAATGGTGGCCACACAAAATATTGACACTTCAGGAACTTTCACTAAGGGGTGTACTCACTTTTGTTGCCGGTGGTTTAGACATTAATGGCTGTATATTGAGTTATTTTGAGGGAAGAATACATTTACACTGTTATATAAGCTGCACACAGACTACTTTTCATTGTGTCAAAGTGTCATTTTGTCAGTGTTGTCCCATAAAAAGATATACTTAAATATCTGCAGAAATGTGAGGGGTGTACTCACTTTTGTGGTACACTGTATATACACTGACATATTTAGTAGCAAGGAAATTTTAGGACTGGACTTGTTGCACAGGTGGCATCCTATCACGGTACCACGCTGGAATTCACTGAGCTTCTGAGAGCAACCCATTCTTTCACTAATGTTTGTAGAAGCAGTCTGCATGCCTAGGTGCTATACACCTGTGGCCATAGAAGTGATTGGAACACCTGAATGGAATGATTTGGATGGGTGAGTGAATACTTTTGGCAATATAGTGTATATTAACTTCTTAGAAATACAACCCCAAATCAGAAAAAGTTGGGACAGTATGGAAAATGCAAATAAAATTAAAATGCAGTGTTTCTTACATTTACTTTAACTTGTATTTAATTGCAGACAGTTTGAACCAGAGATATTTAATGTTTTATCTAATCAACTTTATTTCATTTGTTAATATACCTCCATTCCTGCATTTCAGACCTGCAACACATTCCAAAAAAGTTGGGACGGGGGCAATTTAGGTCTAGTAATGAGGTGAAAAAAATAAATAATAATGTGATTCCAAACAAGTGATGTCGACAGGTGATTGTAATCATGGTTTGGTACAAAAGCAGCATCCAGGAAAGGCTGAGTATTTGATGAGCAAAAATGATCAGAGGATCTCCAGTTTGTCAACAAATGCATGAGAAATTTATTGAAATGTTTGAAAACAATGTACCTCAAAGAAAGATTGGAAGGGATTTGCATATTTCTCCCTCTACAGTGCATAATAGCATTAAATGATTCAAGGAATTGGGAGGAATTTCAGTGCATAAAGGCCAAGGGCGCAAGCTTAAGCTAAACGCCTGTGATCTTTGATCTCTCAGACGGCACTGCATCAAGAACCGCCACTCAACAATAGCTGATATAACCACATGGGCAAGAGATTACTTTGGCAAAGTGATTACTAAATCACTTGGTATCCTCGGTGTCAAAACGTCTTTTAAGTGTGGTGAAAAGGAATGTCAACAATACAAAGTGGTAAATGCTTTACTGTCCCAACTTTTTTGGAATGTGTTGCATGCCTGAAATGTAGGAATGGATGTTTATTAATAAATAAAATGAGAAAAGTAGAGCAGACAAAACATAAAATATCTCAGGTTCATCCTGTCTGCAATCAAATAAAAGTAGCCACTCTTCTAAGAAGGCTTCTTACAAGACATTGAAGTATGCCTCAACTAAGAGAGAAAATATACATATAAATAAACAGTACATAATAATTCATTGTTGACATTTCAGCCCTTGAGTAAATTTTTTTTAAATGGAATTCAATTTTAAGTATCTGTTTACTAACACAGTCAAGTTGGTTAACACACATTTGGACAAAGGTGCAGTTCTCACAGTATTTATAACTTGTAGGAACTGCAGAAGTGTAACAAAAACTTTAAAACTTAGTTTGCATCTTTTAATGCCCTTACTTTAAGTGTTGATGCTGCAACAGTCTTCCTTGCTCTACAAGATAATTACAACGATGGGTTCATTTATGTTGCTGTAGCAACACACTGTTAATCAGAGGTGTGAGATACTGCAAGTCTACAAAGAGTCTGTGTTATACACCACAAATTAAAGATAAAAAGCTTAAATGCACCGTACTATTCAAAAGGACTTGTCACAAATGCTGAAGAATAACGCATTTTTTTAAATACATCTTTGACAAAACTGCTGCATCAACTTAACTATGATAACAGTCAGCAGCGTGATTGAAAGAGACCTGTTATTGGTCATGTGTATTTGTGGAGAAGCACCTACCTGGTTTTGCAAGCTTTTAAAGCTTGCTTGATCATAGAAGGTGAAGACCTGTTTTTGAGAGGTGACCATTGTCCTACCTGTGACAATTTGGATGTTCTTTTTAACCTTGGCAAACATCCACTGTTCCATGTTCTTTATAATGGGTGTAGTGAGACAGCATGGAAAATGCAAATAATAAAAACACATTTCATACATGTATGAGTTTCATACATTTACTTTGACTTTTATTTCATTGCAGACAGGATAACCCTGAGATATTTCATGTTTTGTCTGCTCAGCTGCATTTCATTTATTAATAAACATCCATTCCTGCAATTAAAAAAAAAGTTGGGACAGTAAAGCATTTACCACTTTGTAATGTTGCCATTTCTTTTCACTACACTTAAAAGACGAGGATACCAAGCGATTTAGGTTTCAGGTTTTCTTTTGTCTTATTGTTCCTGCAAACACATCTTAAGATGTACAACAGTATGGGGTCGCCGTTGTCACATTTTTCGTTTCAAGATTCTCCACACATTCTCTATTGGGGAAAGTGTAAATGACCTTTACCAAGAGCACTGACACAGCCCCATACCATGACAGACCCTTGTTGGACTTGTTGCTGATAACAGTCTGGATGGTCCTTTTCATCTTTTGTCCGGACCACACAAGGTCTATTTTTTCCAAAAAATACCTGAAATGTTGATTCATCTGACCACAATACACGTTTCCACTGTGTGATGGTCCATCCTAGATGCCTCCGAGCCCAGTGAAGTCGACGCCGCTTCTGGACATGGTTAACATAAGGATTATTTTTTGCACAGTAAAGTTTTAGGTGAAATGTGAAACGCAGGAATGTAGGTATATTAAAAAAATGAAATGAAGTTCAGCAGACAAAATATGAAATCTTGGGTTCAAACTGTCTGCAATCAAATAAAAGTCAAAGTAAATGTAAGGAACACTGGATTTTTATTTTATTTGCATTTTCCAAACTGTCCCAACTTTTTCTGTTTTGGGGTTGTATATTTTGACCCTGCAGTTTTTCAAAAATAAGAAAAACTCAAATGCGTTTATATTTTTTTGAAACAAAAACACAAGGCAAGATCAAGCTCGCACCAGCCAGAATAAAATAGAAGAAAGTGCAAATATTTAACCAAGAGTAGAATACTACTGTAGGTGGAAAGCCACTAACACAAAAGGGAATAATGACAAATAAATAAGTTGGCCAAAAGCAAACCAACAAATGAAAGACATAAAAAACATCAGCCCACAATAGAGAAACAGAAAACAACAGAGAAAGGAAATAGGGATAGCGCATTACCTGAGAACTGGTTGTCACAATATAACAGGCTGCTGTTATGGCAGCAGTCTGCGACATCTCAGTTCTTGGAAAAAGAAAACATATGGAACCCTCAGAACTAGCGAGGTCCAGCAATGCACAAGCAGAACGCCAAACAAACCAACTGTCTGCTGCAGAAAACTAGACGTCACACAACCACAACCACACAATCCACTTTCTCAGACCAGTTCATGAGGCCCAAAAATGTTCGACACCAGGTGCACACTAGTGGAGCAGCCTGGTATCACAATTTCAGAGAAATAGCAGGTGTGCCAACGGAGAGGCTGGCAAGTCTGAAAGTAAGAAACTGTGATATAAAGAAAAACTTTCCCCTGGAGCAAATTAACATTAACAAGGCACAGGTGTCAATCAGGAGAACTTGACATATCATTTATCTGCACCTCCATGCCCCCTGTGTTGGTCAAAATGGCAATGCAGAAAGACACAGCTCTTAACACTGCCACATTACAAAGAATTTACATCTTTTCTAGGGGAGTCCAATGTTATTTTAGCAAGACAATGCAGACACACAGAATGTGCCATCCCCAAACTGTTTCCACAAAGTTGGGAGCATGAAACTGTCCAAAATCTCTTGGTATGCTGCTGAAGCATTAACAGTTCCTTTCACTGTAACTAAGTGGCCGAGCCCAACTCCTGAAAAACAACCCCACACCATAATCCCCCCCTCCACCAAACTTTACACTTGGCACAATGCAGTCAGACAAGTACCATTCTCCTGGCAACCGCCAAACCCAGACTCGTCCATTGGATTGCCAGACGGAGAAGCATGATCCGTTACTCCAGAGAACACGTCTCCACTGCGCTAGAGTCCAGTGGCGGTGTGCTTTACACCACTGCATTCGACGCTTTGCATTGCGCTCAGTGATGTAAGGCTTGAATGCAGCTGCTCGGCCATGGAAATCCATTCCATGAAGCTCTCTAGACACTGTTCTTGAGCTAATCTGAAGGCCACATGAAGTTTGGAGGTCCGTAGCGATTGAAGTTGGCGACCTCTGCGCACTATGTGCATCAGTATCCGCTGACCCCGCTCTGTCATTTTACGTGGCCTACCACTTTGTGGCTGAGTTGCTGTCATTCCCAATCGCTTCCATTTGTTATAATACCACTGACAGTTGACTGTGGAACATTTAGTAGCGAGGAAATTTCACGACTGGACTGCACAGGTGGCATCCTATCACGGTACCACGCTGGAATTCACTGAGCTTCTGAGAGTGACCCATTCTTTCACAAATGTTTGTAGAAGCAGTTTGCATGCCTAGGTGCTTGGTTTTATACATCTGCGGCCACAGAAGTGATTGGAACACCTGAATATGATGATTTGGATGGGTGAGTGAATACTTTTGGCAATATAGTGTATGTTTACACACACAAGGAATTTGTTTCCGACCGTTGTTATCTCTCTACAATATACAAACAATACAACATACACACAAGCCTATATGTAGACTATATGTACAGATTTAACGTGGTAGGCAGAATTTTGGATATATGCAAAAAATTTAAAACTAGAATAAGGTAAATTTAAATTAAATGACCATAAAATACAGTATGTGTAAAGTGTGGTGTGGCATGTAAACAACCGTTCAGCTCTATTTATTAATACATTTAATGGCATTTGGAAAAACTGTTACTGTGTCTGTTTGATTTTGTGTGCAGGGTTCTGTAGCGCCTACCAGAGGGTAGAAGGTTAAAAAGTTTGTATCCAAGGTGTGAGGAGTTCCCAGTTCCAGGTTCTTGTTGTGTACAAGTCCTGGAGGGTGGGCAAAGAAGCACCGATTATCTGCTTCTTCCACAACTCTTTGCAATCTGCATCTGTTTCAACTGCGACAATTAGTGTCCTCAGTTCACAAAGCTATTTAAAAGTCTTATTACTAGAAATGGTGATGGAACACAGAGCTAAACATGTCTCTGCTTCATCTGTTATATTCTAAAAGTTGATTACTGAAACTTTTATGGAGCTTAGGGCTTGTAGTGTATTTTGGAGACACTATATGTAAAAGAACTGTTGTGTAAAATATAACTGAATGTTGATATTGACTGCCCTAAACGACATAAACTGTACTGTGCCAAATGACTCACTAATGAGATTGTTCTAGCACACAGATGTGCTAAATGCATTTTGGTAAGTCAAATAACCAGGCTGGTTAACTAATTGCTAGTAAAGTTGCTTGCTGTGTAGTATTTTTTTTAAAAATGGTCAGTTAAAACTGTTATAAATCCAGACAAACGTTTGTAGGCAAGATAAGCACAAAGCTAGCAGGCTGTATTGTTAGTGCTTTCCACTTAGATCTGCAAGCTTAGTAAACTAACAAGCTGTTGTATCCACTTTTTGGGGGAAGTTCCAATATTGCTGCTCGGTCAAAAGCTGATTCAGCACATCTCGCTTGCTGCAGAGTCCCAATGGATTACATTACACTGACACTTTCAGATAATCTAGGAACATGCTGCAACACAGTACTGCAGGAGAAGCTGATGTGTAGCTCATGATGAAGTTTCGTCAGTTTGTTCAGGGCAGGTTCCACTAATAAAATGTCCCATCCTCACACAGAATAAACAGAATTAATTGCTCAGACTTACACTGCACTATTTACTGCTAACAAAGGGCATGTTCCACTCTCTGATTAATGTTAGTGCAATGCAACCCTATGGCAAAATAGCCTGGGGAAAAAAAACAAAATGTGAATTCAGCATTTTAGAGAATCTTATAGTGTATATATATATATATATATATATATATATATATATATATATATATATATATATAATAACAATGTCCAAATAATTAAGAAGATGTTTGGGTCATTGACATAAAACTAAACTTATGTCTTATTAAAACAAATACAAAATTATTGTTTAAGAGCTAAAGAGGTGCAGCGGTCTATTATGCTACCCCACCACCACTGAGATCTGTGGTTCTAATCCCAATGAAGCTATCGGCCTGTCAGGTGTCTACACAGAGCAGATAAAGGGCATCCAGCATGAAAGCAGTCAGGTATGTAGATCAGAATGTTCTGCTGTGGCATTGTAACCACTGTTTTTAATCAAATTTATTCAACTAAACCTATATTACTCATTTTGTTTAAATGAATTGAAATTATGTAATGCTTATGAAATTACTACTGAATAAATGGTTTTGAAATATCTACATAAAAAAACATATAAGGTGCTCATGTGGCGCATCAGTAGAGCTAGGGTTCCAATTCCCAGCGGTGCTGCTGAATAATCAGACGTCTACATACAGACATGATTGGAGGTGTCTGATGGGGGAATGTTGGAGGCCATGCAATGGATTGACATCCTGTTCATGGTGTGTCATAACATTGCACCCAGTGATTCCAGGTAAAGCTGTACCCACTACAACATTGACCAGAATAAAGTTACACCTAGGACAAATTGAACTAAATACTCTGAAGAAACCCACAAGAATATTCAGAGAACAAAGCATTCCTTACAGACAGTAACAAGGTGTAAAAAAAAAACAGATCTGCAGAATGTATGTTGCTGTAAGTTATTTATTTGTTAGGATTTTAACATCATGTTTTACACTTTGGTTACATTCATGACAGGAGAGGTAGTTATTTATTACACACGGGACCTTTTTGCTGTGAGGCCACTGTGCTACCCACTGAGCCACTGTGCTGCTGCTGTGAGTAAAGTAAGTAACATTTTTATTCTTAAAAATAAAAAGGGTTAATACATGTATTTTATTTCGTGGGGGAAGTCATAAAACATCCCTATTTATTTCTACATTTGATAATAAATAAATAAAGATTATTATAGAGCATATTTGTAGTACTCTGCCACTATCTGGTGGGAATTTTAAGGCAGTGCAACCTTTCATTATAAATTAATCTCAACCGGTATGTACGGTATTCGGTAGTCTGGCTCTATCTGGTGGCGATTTTAGACATGGCAACTGGCTCTTTTTATTAAACCTTAGAAAACACTCATTTTGTTTATTTAATCAGTTTGATGGGAAAATTATGGTAGTGCCATTTGCTTTTATTTAAAGAAAATTACAATATACACATTATTAATATTATGTA
The DNA here is from genome assembly GCF_030014385.1 of Trichomycterus rosablanca. Classification (NCBI taxonomy): domain Eukaryota; kingdom Metazoa; phylum Chordata; class Actinopteri; order Siluriformes; family Trichomycteridae; genus Trichomycterus; species Trichomycterus rosablanca. Next base: position 23,858,452 of record NC_085999.1, read on the forward strand.
TATTCTGGTGGCAAATTCTGCACTGCAAGTTGTTGCTATTATTGACCCTTATTAAGCCAGTACTCAATGCTTAATGAAGTGACAATAATGGCTCTTGAAGTTGAACCTAGGAAAAAGAATAACAAATGAATGTGCTAATTGTCATATCTAGTAGGTATAAAATCTTTTCTTTACATATTATAGTTTGCTATGGAAGCTGGGGTCATACATTTTATATTCTATATTTAGCTGTAGCCTCCGTTACACCTTCTGCCACCCCACACACAGACACACACACACTCACACATCCATAGCTGCTGAAGACAAACCAGATTGTCTTGAACCCTGCCCTGCCCAAGCTGCTATTTAATGCACAGACCACTTTACATTCCATACGTAAATATATACTATTTGTGCAATAATAACTATTATTATTATTATCTGTCTCTACTGTGATAAGATACTGGTTACACTGTTCTGTTTGCACTTTTCAACCATGGGTATACAAGCATATTTTTTACCATGTAAATACTTCTTGTATTATACCATATGTACAGTATATCTAAATATTTCTTATAATTTTAGCTTATTTTGTGTTGCACCGAGTCATATATTTTTTGTACTTTTTAAAATATATTTGAATATTTTTAGCTTATTTTTCTATTCTATTTCAGCAATTATTGTTGCTGATCTCATCTTTATGGTACCCATGGAGCCAAGAAGGTTTAGGAATTTGCTCAACAATACAACATACTGATTATGATTGGTAGTCCAAAGACTTACCAATGAGCTACAATGTTGCACTAGCTAAAATGCTTTAAGAGATATAGGCAAAGTGCTAAAAATGCTGGTTGAGACTTACTGGTTGAGTAGAACACTAAATATGAGCTTGTACATGTTCAGTAAGTCATGAATAAGAAAAAATGTCAAACCACCAACATACTAAGTCTAATGTGCAGGTCATGTGCAGTAATTATGTCATTTAGGACTTTGCATGTACTGGCAACAAATTACTGTGAGAAAATAAGTCAGTGTGCTTTTTGTCTCATTAAGTGATTTTTTGTACGTAGTCCCGAGTTTATTTGTAATGTTCCCTATTTTCCCTACCTGAGTGTTTATTAAAATGTGTACTGATTTGTAACTAATGCTATTTTTATTTGTGTACAATGTGTAGCTTATCTTCATACACAGAATAGCAATATGCTTCACCTTACAATGATACAGATGGAGTAAAATGTTAATGAGATGCAGATGCTGATTTCTAATAATTTGGCAGGGACTGCTGAAACCTACAAAACTGCATTTTACCATTTTAAACATTAGTGTATGTGGGTGTGTTTCTCACCCATTGTCACATTTGGAGCCGTTGTGTGCTCCAGTGTGCCTATGTGCCACACCCCTCTCTCACCGTGAGCACACACTGTCTCCTGCCACACCCCTTCACTGATTGGTTCTCCATTACTAATTAGCTCCAGCTGCCCTCTATTTAAGAGGTGTGCTGGAGCACAGACTCTGGGAACTAGTATGGCTCCGTATGGCTCCGTATGGCTCCGTATGGCTCCGTATGGCTCCGTATGGCTCCGTATGGCTCCGTATGGCTCCGTATGGCTCCGTATGGCTCCGTATGGCTCCGTATGGCTCCGTATGGCTCCGTATGGCTCGCTCTTGTTACTAGCCATGTTTCTAGCTCTTGTTATGTCATGTTTCTAGCTCTTGTTACTAGCCATGTTTCTAGCTCCTAGTCATGTTTCTAGCTCTTAGCCATGTTTCTAGCTTTTGTTACTAGCCATGTTCCTAGCTCTTGTTACTAAGCCATGTTTCTAGCTCTTGTTACTAAGCCATGTTTCTAGCTCTTGTTACTAAGCCATGTTTCTAGCTCTTGTTACTAAGTCATGTTTCTAGCTCATGTTCCTAGTCATGTTTCTAGCTCCTAGTCATGTTTCTAGCTCTTAGCCATGTTTCTAGCTCTTGTTACTAGCCATGTTCCTAGCTCTTGTTACTAAGCCATGTTTCTAGCTCTTGTTACTAAGCCATGTTTCTAGCTCTTGTTACTAAGTCATGTTTCTAGCTCATGTTCCTAGTCATGTTTCTAGCTCCTAGTCATGTTTCTAGCTCTTAGCCATGTTTCTAGCTCTTGTTACTAGCCATGTTCCTAGCTCTTGTTACTAAGCCATGTTTCTAGCTCTTGTTACTAAGCCATGTTTCTAGCTCTTGTTACTAAGTCATGTTTCTAGCTCATGTTCCTAGTCATGTTTCTAGCTCTTGTTACTAAGTCATGTTTCTAGCTCATGTTCCTAGCTCTTGTTTCTAGTCATGTTCCTAGTCATGTTTCTAGCTCTTAGCCATGTTTCTAGCTCTTGTTACTAGCCATGTTCCTAGCTCTTGTTGCTAGCCATGTTTAACCTAGTTTGCCTGTTAGCCATGTTAGCCATGTTTGCCAGGTTAGCCAAGTTGGCTATGCTAGCCTAAGTTTGCCTGTTAACCTAAGTTTGCCATTTTTGCCTAGCTTGCCATGTTTTCTCCTTTTGTCTTTTGTTATAAATAAATATAAGTCTTTATTTTGCATCTCTGCGTGTGTGTCCGCTCCTTTGTCTCATCCTAGCCCTGCGTGACACCCATTGCTCAGAGCTCACCCATTGCTCATAAAATTAATTATAAAAAGGATTTGCCTCCAACTGTTCCAAAATGGCTGTACCCTTGAGCACAAAGCATGGTCCACAAAGTCATGGTTTGACAAGTGTGGTGTGGAAAAACTTGGCCTGCAAAGAGTCATGATGCTCCTCCCCATTAAATACCTTTGATATAGATTGAAACGTTGATTGCCAAACCTTTCTGTTTTACATCAGTGTTTAAACTCACAAATGCTTTTTTAACAGAATAGGTACAGTTCCCACAGACAAACTTCAAAATTTTGTAGAATGTCTTTCTATGAGAGTGGAGGTTGTTTTAGCCACATAAATGGCAGAGGATGTCATATAAATGCCTATGGTTCTGCGAAAAATAATGTCCAACAAGGTTGTTGTCAGCTGTCCATATACTTTTGGTCATATAGAGGCTGCTTTTAGATAGCACCAATAAGATTTGAACCCAGGATCTCAGTAGTAGTGGGCTATTATGATTTTACCACTGCCCCGCCTGAGCACTATATTATTGTACTTAGTGTTTTTAAAGATTTACAAACAAAGAACACAAGCAATACTTAAAAATAATGTTGGATACATGTAAAAAAAAAAAAAATACACAATAAAATAATTTATATAGGATCCCAATTGTCACAAATCAAGCCTTTATGCTCCTGGAGTCTGTTTATGTCCAACGCCCCTCTCTCCAGGAGCACATGGTGGAGTGTTTGTCTTCAAGTGTCAAGCCAATGCCCCTCATCATGATTGGTCTACTGATAATTGTCCACAGCTGCACCTTGTTGTAGGTGTAATGCTAAGAGCATTTAAGCAAGCAGCTGTGGATTCTACAGCGGAGACTATTTTGGTTCCAAGCTCATGTTAATTTGGTTTGTCATGCTAATGCATGTTTGATATTCTTGCTCTTGTTGGTTTGTTTATGCTTAGTGTCTTGTTCATGTCTTGTGTTAGTCTAGGTTCATATGTAGCTTTAGCATTTGTTAGCATTAGTGTTTGCTTGGCTTAGGGTCAAGTATAGTTTAGTCATGTGTGTTTAGATTAGCATTAGCTTGGGGTTTAACTTTAGCATTGTTCATGTATGTTTACATTAGTGTTAGCATTTAGATTGGCATTTAGCATAGGTTATGTGTTTGTGTGTCTTGTCTTCCCCTGTCTTGTGTTTTGCTATTATTAAACGTTTGGTAAAACATGTGTGTGCGTCCGCCCCTCTCGTCACGTCGGCCAATTCTTTACACGATGGCGAACGTTGCATATTTATACAACACATGTTTATGGGGAGTGCTTGGATGGAGCAGAGGTCTGTTCTTGCCCTTTGCTGCTAGGATCCAGGTTTGTGTCTGTGGTGCATTGAGCCAGCTACAGTCTATGTGCACATGACTGGCTATGCCATGTTTAATCTCATACGTGTAAACGGTGAGATGGCCGTGGTAAGAAAAATTAATGTAATTAAAAATAGGGATGTAACGATGCTCACGATGCGATATGATTCACGATACTGAGTTCACTATACGTTTTTTTCCCCCTGATTTTTTTGACAGAATTGACTTTCCTTTTATTTCTGTATGCTGTATTTGTGCTTATCTTTTATTTATCTAAATAATGAAAGCTCTTTTATTTCTGAGGTAGGTACAAACTATGACAAATGATGCTTATTGTGTAAAAATTTTTTTTATGAAATATTAAAACAAATCCAACATTATATAAATAAATGAATAGTACAAATCTAGAAAGTATCCCCACATAAATTTGTGAAGTGCCGTCAACCAGGCGAGGTGAATAGGGTTTAAAGTGAATATCAATTCATTTTAAATGAATAACCGATTTGAATCATGGCACATGTGCACTGATTTTTTACTGTCGTGTGGTGCATCGTTACATTTCTAATTAATAATGATAATTAAATTATTATAATAATTAAAACTTGAGAAGGAAATCAGAATATTTTTACCTGGATTTTCCAGCATGACTCAGAATGTAGGCATGAGTTGCTGACAAGTAACAGATTATATAGGACACAACTTTGGAAAATATGGAAACCACTTTTTTTTTTCTTTTTTTTTTTGGTGCTTGGAATAACATGTGCTTTGAGTGTGATGCATGAGAGAGCACAAAGGGCACTCCAAAAGTAACTGTACTGTACATAAAGCACTGTACTTTTTTATTTTATTGTCCCAGTAATACTAAATAAATAAAATATATAAAATATAAATAAAATTACATATATTTTTCATTTCATTTTTTCAGTATATTTTCATGAGTATTAAAAACATAGCTTTAGATGGCACTGAGGTGGCACGTAAAACACGCTAGCACACCAGAGCTGACATTTCGAACAACCTATACTTTCTTTCGACACTCAGCTCTGCCATTTGGCAGGCTGCGTGCCTACATAAACAACGATTGGCTGTTTTTCATACAGGTTGGGAGCCAGATGGGACCTCATAACTGATGCAGTTACGAATACTGCTGGCTGATTGATGGCACCTGCACAGAGACAAGGGATAATGCGTTGATCAGGGTGTGGCTCTCCATACACAAAGTTGATCTGCATATGAACTCACCTCGTGCAGGTGAAATGATGCAGTCGGCTACTACACACGTGTCGGAGTGTGTCAGTCTTGACTCTCCTGAACCAGGGTGGAGATCAACATCAGTAGAGAGGAAGGAAAATTGGAAGGAAAATTGGGGAACAGTGCAAAAGAGCCAAAAAAACAGCTTTTTACCCTTGCTTAATGCCAGTCAGCGTCACAATATCACTGGGCTAAATTTAGTAACACACACTGGACAGGATGCCAGTCCATCGCATGGCCTCAGGCATCCCACACAGACACAGGAAGAACATGCAAACTCCACCTGGGGATGACGACAGTGCTACCCACCTATCCACCATGCTGCCCCATCAGTAATGGGCTTCCACAATTTACGTCTGCGCCACACAAGCATCTACATTTATTTTTGAAAAATAAATAAAAGGAATTAGTACACATATTTATATTTTTTTTATTTTTTTTTTACATTTAATAAATATTTTTTGGGGGGATAGATTTATCCTCCAGTATAATGCCTAGGTCTCTGCAAGATAAATAAAGCTTACAATTTAAGCACATGACAATAACTCTAAGGACAGAATATGTGATTTATTTATAAAGCATCAATATCTCCCAGTTATGTACATGATAATACTTGTGGTCAGACTGATGGGGAGCGTCATTATGGAACTTGACACTGAGCACATACAGTATATGTGCCATTTCCTGCACTTCTGCTTCCACTTTAATCTGTATGGCTGCATCATCTTCCTCAAGAGCGTCATTTGCCAGCAATGATTCTGAGACAGTGTGGTGATAATGGCAGGTTCCTGAGCATCCTGGGATACTTTCTTACCCTCATGGTAGGTCAAGACGTAGTCAATTGCAAGCCCACAGACTCACTGTCATAATCCTGACTGTGTTTATTATGACCCTATCACATCTTGCAGGAGCTAAGAGTGGGCAGTTTGATAAACAATTTGACACCCTGTTTGCAAAAGATCAAGGATGCCTACATGCTGTCACAATGCTGGACAAGCTTTAACACGCTCTTTAACCTGGGACTCTAACACCTTGACTGGGGACAAGTTCCAGCAGGATTTCTTTCTGCAGTCTAATTTCTACATAGAGATATGGAACTGGGCAGATAAGGTGAACTTTCATGCACTTTTACTAATGCAGGAAGATAAATTGAGCCTAGATTTGTGGGCTATAGAAATCATGATTTACTTGTGTGAAACATGGTGGCAGCCAACCAAGAGCTGCTCCACGTTAGGAGTCGTGTCCCTCTGCACAGCCTAGTTTGGCTAGCAGTTGATGCACAGCAGTGCAGTAGCATTCTGATTTGTCAACCACACTGGGTTGACTATAACCTGTCTTGTGTCACTCTGCTCTGCCTTGTTTGGCCAGCAGATGGGGCATGGATGTTTAGTTGCATGTAATCTAGGGTTCTGGGTAGAGCCACACACAAAATGTAATCTAATAAAGTCTAATCAAGATTCCACTAACACTAAGGGGGACAATTGCAGATGAATAAAGGACCAAATTAATGGAAATAAAGTAACAAAAGACACAAAAACATCTGCAACCCACAAGAGAGAAAGTGGATAGAACAGGGATAGTGCAGAAATAAGAATTGAGTGTCACAAGGTAACAGGATACTCTGGCCGTCTGTGACAAGACCAGTAATCAAAATACAGATAAGACAGTGAAATGTCTGAACCTGTTGGTCTGAACCCCTATCACACCAGTTCATGCTTCCTTGCACATAACTGTTGATTTATGGGGTAATTCAGCTCTGGAAAAAAGGACATCATGCTCAATACTCACTCACTCACTTTCTTAACCGCTTATCCAATTAGGGTCGCGGGGGGTTGCCGGAGAATATCCCAGCTTTTCAGTGGGCACAAGGCACACAGTAACACCCTGGACGGGGCGCCAGTCCATCGCAGGGCAGACACACATACACACACCCAGAGGCGATTTAACCTGTCTGTGGGCCCAGGGGCTACGGCTGGTTGTGGACCCCAACGTATAGTTTTCATAAAATCAGCAAGACAACAGAGTTCAGTGGCGTAACTCGGAGCTCATGGGCCCCAGTGCAAAAAATTATTTTGGGTCTCTCTCTCTCTCTCTCTCTCTCTATATATATATACAGTATATATATATATATATATATATATATATATATATATATATATATATATACAGTATATATATACAGTATATATAGGTCTAGTAACGTTATGCAGGTTACACAGATTCCCAAAATCCCTTGCTATGCACTCACTGTGTATTGTGATTACATGTATTCTAATATTTCATTGTCTTTTAGTTATTTCTATATTTTACTTAACGAAAATATTGTCGTGTTTTTACTTTCGCTATCGCGGCACTTTACCGCTAGCATTAGCCACTTGCTACTGCAGAGGGTCGGGTCGGGTCGGGTCGGGTCGGCTCACCTAGCCGCTGTCCGGTGGGGATGCTGCAGGTCTTTTGCTGTGCGGTGGTTGAGGTGTGGGAATAAAGGCACACGACAGGGTAGAGTCACTTTAACTGTGTAGTCAGGACTTCAATGAGCGTTACAGCACTTTAGACTGCCGAGCTCCAGCTCCAGCACCCGAACTTCAATGCTGGGACCATAAGGCGAGTCTCATTTACAAAACTAACTGCAGAACGTCCGAACGCACATGTGCTGCATTCTGATTGGCTGAGCTGAATGTCACTCACATACTAGCGCTAACGTTCACGTCAGAGCGGTAGAGAGAACAGAGTGGCGACACTCCCATAGGGAACCGTTGGAAAGGGGGCGGGACATATTTTCTGTGCAGCTTCCGGGTTGTTGAGCTCTGTATAGTTCCAAACATCCCATAGAGCCCCATTCATTTCCACTACTTATCAAACATTTTTAGCTGTTTGTTGCTTTGTTTTAAACAAAATAATGAATTTGATGTCATTAATATACTTAATACTGTTATTGTTTAGCATTTGCTCAGCACTAAATGTTACATGTTTATCTTAATTAATAGGTATAACTGAATTTAGCTGAGTCAGTTAAGCTAAATTATTGACACGAGTCTTTTCACCTAAAATTGATTAATTAAAAGTTGATTAATCAAGAGTCTTGTTACAGAAATGATAATAAAACATCAGAGCCATAATAAATCATGCTACTTTTACTTTCATACTTAAGTACATTTGAAGGTAAATTTAGTTTAGTACTTTAGTGGAGGTATTTTTACTTTTATTACTACTTTTACTGGAGTAATATGTTACCTTGGATATCTCTACTTCAACTCAGCTACATGGTTTGTGTACCTTGTCCACCACATACATTAGACAAAATGAACTAGTGCATATTAATTATGAATTAATTCATGTATTACATGTAGGAATCAATTATTAATCACTCATGAAATAGATGAATGAATGCTATGTCATGTACCTGCACTATAATGTTACAGGTACGGTAGTGTGTTTATGAACCTGTTCATTCAGTGCAGGTAAACCTTATGAATCCAGCACATGACTTAGTGTTTAACCAAAATGATTATTATTATGAATCCTCAGGAAAGTGAAGGGAGATTAGTTTATGTAAAAAACAAAACATAAAAAACTGTTTAAACTACTTAATGATATCGCATTATGTAATGTATGTTAATATAATGTACTGTGTGTTAACAAGAACGACCTATTAAGTCATTATAAACATCAATTCTCCACTTCATATACCAAATTGACATTAAAGCAGATGCAGTAAATGTAAAGGCAGGTGAAAATACCCAGAAATTGTACAAATGTTTATTATTTACTGTTTAATATTTCATTTACTGCTGCCTGTCCCATATGAGAACATGACAGCGCCGGGTTTGTTTGGAACTATTGGAGGGTTACATGAACCACGTGACCGCGTGGCGGCGAGATCAAGGAGTGTCGCAACTCTCTCTATCTACGGCTCTGGTTCACGTTGCTTAACTGAAACCACCAATCGGAATTACAGCAGCTCGTTAGAGTTTATCTGGCCAATCAACAGTCAGAAACATGAATAACGTGTAAATGATTTACAAAATCATTGGTTTGTAAGCTTCCTCATTCTTATTAACCAAAATAACTAACAAAATAAATAAAAAATAAAACAGCCAATCCGGGGCCCTCAATTATTCGGGGCCCCTGGGCTGAAGCCCAGGTAAGCCCGTGCATTAAATCGCCCCTGCACACACCCATTCACCTCTAGGGCAATTCAGTGTCTCCAATTAACCTGACTGTATATTTTTGGACTGTGGAAGGAACCCGGAGCTCCTGCAGGAAACCCACGCAGACACGGGGAGAACATGCAAACTCTGCACAAAAAGGACCCAGACCGCCCCACAAAGGGATCGAACCCAGGACCTTCTTGCTGTGAGGCAACAGTGCTACCCACTGAGCCACTGTGCCACCCTGTGCCAACAAAGGAGCTGACCAAGAAGACAGAGAGGAGATGTGATATATGGGAAACCTTCCACCAGAAGCAACTTAACAGTAATGAGACGCAGGTGTCAGTCCATCAAGAGATATGCACATGCAATTAAGCCTCCATGCCCCATAAGCTCTTGAGTGGCTGCAATCACGTTACATTGAGTGTGAATAAATAATTAATGCACATTTTATACTGATGGAGTCAATCAAAACATCATTTCTGCTCTAGCCATTTATGGGTAGCACAATTTTGCTTTAAAAGCAGTGAAATAATCCCTAAATATCTGTAATTTTAGGGCCTTAAACAACCACCAGTGTCTGCATGTCTGCATGTTTTTGCAATTTTTCCCCCAATTTTTCCTCCCTAATCTAGTCGTATTCAATCACCCTGATTGCATTACGCTTCCCCTCTACCGATACTACCCTCCACTGCTGACTGAAGAGTGCCCCCTCTGACACATGTGCAGTACTGACTGCATTTTTTCACCTGCACAAGGCGAGTTCATATTCGGATCAGCTTTGTGTACATAAAGACACACCCTGATCAGCATTACCGTGTGAGTCAAGATTATGTTAACACTAATGGATCTATTCCCCGCAAAATGTGTGTCCAGGCTTTAAATGGTAAATACTGTTGCTCGCTGATTTTTGTGTGTTGAACATGATGCCGAACAGGTTGAGACTGTCCTGTAAATCATCTTACACATACACTGCCTGGCCAAAAAAAAAGGTCACCACCTGGATTTAACTAAGCAAATAGGTAAGAGCCTCCCATTGGATAATTACTGCATGGGTGATTATGTTTCAGCTGGCAACAAGTTATTTAACCCTAACTGATGCAGTGAGTAGCTTCTCATTTGTTAAACAACCATGTCGAAAGACACATCCTGTGGTCGTGGAAAAGATGTTAATCTGTTTCAGAAGGGTCAAATTATTGGCATGCATCAAGCAGAGAAAACATATAAGGAGATTGCTGAAACTACTAAAATCAGGTTAAGAACTGTCCAACGCATTATTAAAAAGTGGAAGAACAGTGGGGAAACATCATCTTCGAGGACGGAATGTGGTCAGAAAAAAATCTTTAATGATCGTGATCGGCGATCACTTAAACATTTGGTGAAATCAAATGGTAGAAAAACTACAGTAGAATTCAGGGATATGTTTAATAGTAAAAGTAAGAGCATTTCCACATGCACAATGCGAAGGGAACTCAAGGGATTGGGACTAAACAGCTGTGTAGCCTTAAGAATACCTATCTGGCAAAAACAGCTTCAATTTGCTAGGGAGCATAAAGATTGGACTCTGGAGCAATGGAAGAAGGTCATGTGGTCTGATGAGTCCAGATTTACCCTGTTCCAGAGTGATGGGCACATCAGGGTAAGAAGAGAGGCGGCTGAAGTGATGCACCCATCATGCCTAGTGCCTACCGTACAAGCCTGTGGGGGCAGTGCTATGATCTGGGGTTGCTGCAGTTGGTCAGGTCTAGGTTCAGCAACATAATGTGCCCAAAAGATTGAGGTCAGCTGACTACCTGAATATACTGAACGACCAGGTTATTCCATCAATGGATTTTTTCTTCCCTGCTGGCACGGGCATATTCCAAGATGACAATGCCAGGATTCATTAGGCTCAAATTGTGAAAGAGTGGTTCAGGGAGCATGAGACATCATTTTCACACATGGATTGGCCACCACAGAGTCCAGACCTGAACCCCATTGAGAATCTTTGGGATCTTTGGGAAAACTTTGCGCAGTGGTCCAAATCTCCCATCATCAATACAAGATCTTGGGGGAAAATTAATGCAACTCTGGACAGAAATAAATGTTGTGACATTGCAGAAGCTTGTGGAAACGATGCCACAGCGAATGAGTGCCGTAATCCGTAAGCTAAAGGCGGTCCACCAAAATATTAGTGTGTGACCTTTTTTTTTGGCCAGGCAGTGTATGATGTATTTTGTGAGTTAATGATTTCCGTCATTCAAGTGTTAACATAATTTTAACTCACCCTGTATTCCTCAACTCTGCGCGGGCACCATCAATCAGCCAGCAGACGTCGCAATTGCATCAGTTATGAAGATTCCCTGATTCCCACCCTGTATGAACAACAGCCAATCATTGTTCATGTAGGTGCCCAGCCTGCCAGATGGCAGAGCTGAGGTTCGAAATGATGTGTTCGAAATCTTAGCTCTGGTGTGCTAGCGTGTTTTACCGCTGCGCCACCTGAGCGCCTTCCAGACAGCATTTAATAAAATGTTGTTATGTGAACACCCCTAATAACCAAGTTCAGGTGTTTCAGCCACACCCGCTGCTAACAGGTGTTTAAAATCAATTGAATAAACTGAATTGAACTGAATTAAAACAACTAAACTCTGGATACATGAACACTTCGGGATGAATTGGAATTTTATTTGTGAGCCAGGCATTATTAATGGCTATCATCACATAAAATCATGATCCAGAATGTTGTGAAAAACGTTTCCAAAAAAGTACAGGGTGTTATAACTACAAACAAGTGGCCAACTCTACATTAATCACTATGCACATTTTTGGGGAATGCAATCTCCAACAAACATATGGTCAGGTGTCCACATACTGTTGGACATTATGCTGTTTTTCTTTTTTGAAACTTGCAGATTATGACATTTTATTTCCAAAATACCTACAAATATGAAAAGGACATTCTTTGAAAGTGTACTGCAAGAAAGAAACAAATGAAAATATGTTAATTTGTTACCTGCTCACAGCAAAATTGGCATCTTCATTTTCACCTGCATCAGACTCAGACAGATAAAGGTAAACAAGGTATACAGACACTGAAAAGCAGCACATTATTGGAATTACAAAAAAGCCTTAAGGTACTAGAAATGAAATCATGAAGGTTTTCCAAGAGTCTTATAATAAAGAAAAAGTGCAAAGGAGAAGAACCAGGTTATGAATCTCTACTAATGGAACAGTCATATAGCATTTCAGTGACTGTATAACTCTGAAAATCGACTCTGGAAATCCACTTTAATAATGAGAGAGCTGATGAAGTGTGGAAAATACCATTCTGCGCTTTTTATCTCTCAATATATTTAGGAACCACATAACACAAGTCTTTGTTATTATATCTTATTCCAATCCTGCTCTTCTTCAATGAACCTACAACTGAAGTCAAATTCATTTAGATTTTTAATATGTGCAAACATGCTAAAGCTTATAGTGATAAAGTTAATTCCACAAAAAATAACAATATTTACTTTATTTACTTCTCCTTAATGTACATTATACAAACACATATATGTGGACACCCCTAATAACCAAGTTCAAGTGTTTCAGCCACACCCACTGCTAACAGGTGTTTAAAATACTGCTCACAGCAAAATTGGCATCTTCATTTTCACCTGCATCAGACTCAGACAGATAAAGGTAAACAAGGTATACAGGCACTGAAAAGCAGCACATTATTGGAATTACAGAAAAGCCTTAAGGTACTAGAAATGAAATCATGAAGGTTTTCCAAGAGTCTTATAATAAAGAAAAAGTGCAAAGGAGAAGAACCAGGTTATGAATCTCTACTAATGGAACAGTCATATAGCATTTCAGTGACTGTATAACTCTGAAAATCGACTCTGGAAATCCACTTTAATAATGAGAGAGCTGATGAAGTGTGGAAAATACCATTCTGCGCTTTTTATCTCTCAATATATTTAGGAACCACATAACACAAGTCTTTGTTATTATATCTTATTCCAATCCTGCTCTTCTTCAATGAACCTACAACTGAAGTCAAATTCATTTAGATTTTTAATATGTGCAAACATGCTAAAGCTTATAGTGATAAAGTTAATTCCACAAAAAATAACAATATTTACTTTATTTACTTCTCCTTAATGTACATTATACAAACAAATATATGTGGACACCCCTAAGAACCAAGTTCAAGTGTTTCAGCCACACCCACTGCTAACAGGTGTTTAAAATACTGCTCACAGCAAAATTGGCATCTTCATTTTCACCTGCATCAGACTCAGACAGATAAAGGTAAACAAGGTATACAGGCACTGAAAAGCAGCACATTATTGGAATTACAAAAAAGCCTTTATTTTTTACAAGAAATAAAATGATGAAAGTTTTCCGTGAGTTCTACACCGATCAGCCATAACATTAAAACCACCTCGTAGTTTCTACACACATTGTCCACACATTTATCAGTTACATTTAGCACATCTCCACTTACCATATAGAAGCACTTTGTAGTTCTACAATTATTGACTATAGTCCACCTGTTTCTCTACATACTTTTTTAGCCTGCTTTCACCCTGTTCTTCAATGGTCAGGTCCCCCACAGAACCACCACAGAGCAGGTATTATTTAGCACTGCAGTGACAACGACATGGTGGTGGAGTGTTAGTGTGTGTTGTGCTGGTATGAGTGGATCAGACACAGCAGCGCTGCTGGAGTTTTTAAATACCTTGTCCACTCACTGTCCACTCTATTAGACACTTCTACCTAGTTGGTCCACCTTGTAGATGTAAAGTAAGAGATGATCGCTCATCTATTGCTGCTGTTTGAGTTGGTCATCTTCTAGACCTTCATCAGTGATCATGGGGCACTGTTGGCTGGATATATTTTTGGTTGGTGGACTATTCTTAGTCCAGCAGTGGCAGCGAGGTATTTAAAAACTCCATCAGCGCTTGTGTCTTATACACTTGTACCAGCACAACAGATAATACCTGCTCTGTGGTGGTCCTGGGAGAGTCCTGAACATTGAAGAACAGCATGAAAGAGGGCTAACAAAGCATGCAGAAAAACAGATGGACTACAGTCAGTAATTGTAGAACTACAAAGTGCTTCTATATGGTAAGTGGAGCTGATAAAATGGACAGTGAGTGTAGAAACAAGGAGGTGGTTTTAATGTTACGGTTGATCGGTGTATACTTAAATAAGTGCAGAGGTGAAGAACCAGGTTAGGTTCCTCTACCAGTGGAACAGTCATACAGTAATGAAGTGACTTGGAAATGGAGTTGAGGAAGTGGGGGAAATACTATTCTGCACTTTCTATTTCTCAATATTATTAAGAACCACATTTATAAGTCTTTGTTATTCAGTACCTTATTAAGTTCTGTCCAGACCAGCTTTGTAGAATTAATTTGGCATAATATAAAACTAATACTCAAGCCTACACCACTTTCCTACCAGCACTGCAACATGCACACATCAGCAACGCACATACTGGTTTCAAATAAATGAACAGATCCCAATGAGCTACTGTATGTTCACCATAATCCAACAATGATTTTGACTGTTGTTTTGGAGTGACTATGGTTTTGATTTGAGTCACCTACGTGGCAATGCAACCTAAGCTCATTTGCCATAATTACATGCAATTGGGCAAAATAAAACCTTAATGTGAATTACCTGAACCATGAATTTTAGAAGCAATTCAGTATCAAGTATTGAATTAAGTTCTACTTTGAACTTCTTCAAAGACTGGTGGAGTGTTTTAGCAGTGTTCATCATCTTTGCCACCTGATGCTGTGACCAGTCTACCAATTTGGAATTGAACTCTTTGTTCTACTTTCAGGCTTGATCCTGGTGGGATTGGTGGCAGGACTAGTGGTGGATCTGGTTTCCCCAGAATCAATGGGTACATTGCAGTAACACAATCCGTACATATTGAACAATTAATTGCAGGGCATTAGCCATCCCTCCCTTGTGGACATAGCCAATCATTGATAGCATGACGATTGCACCAGTGGAGCGCCAACAAAATGGTCTTTTTTTCTTTGAGTATTAAAAACTAATCATAATAAATAATCATCATTAATGTCTCATTACTGTGATCATGTCCTTACCCTCACTGGAAGCCTCTTTAGGCCCCTGTCATGTATCACCCTTACTTATTACTTTTCAATAAGCTTGCTGTATTACAGGTAGACAACAGGGCACTTGGGTGTTGTAATGACTAGAACAACACTGCAGAGTGTTTGCACTCGCCATCCTGGCCAGGCGTCCATACAAACACAATTAACTGTGTTTGAGGGAGGGAAGGTCAGACGGGGTCTCTTCCCACTGCCGCTGTAATATGCAATCCCCAGGACTGTCCTGGCTACCTTGAGCTGTTGTAATACTTGACTTTTTCTCTGGGATTAATAAAATGATCTATCTATCTATCTATCTATCTATCTATCTATCTATCTATCTATCTATCTATCTATCTATCTATCTATCTATCTATCTATCTATCTATCTATCTATCTATCTATCTATCTATCTATCTATCTACAGTGTATCACAAAAGTGAGTACACCCCTCACATTTCTGCAGATATTTAAGTATATCTTTTCATGGGACAACACTGACAAAATGACACTTTGACACAATGAAAAGTAGTCTGTGTGCAGCTTATATAACAGTGTAAATTTATTCTTTCCTCAAAATAACTCAATATTCAGCCATTAATGTCTAAACCACCGGCAACAAAAGTGAGTACACCCCTTAGTGAAAGTTCCTGATGTGTCAATATTTTGTGTGGCCACCATTATTTCCCAGAACTGCCTTAACTCTCCTGGGCATGGAGTTTACCAGAGCTTCACAGGTTGCCACTGGAATGCTTTTCCACTCCTCCATGACGACATCAAGGAGCTGGCGGATATTCGAGACTTTGCGCTCCTCCACCTTCCGCTTGAGGATGCCCCAAAGATGTTCTATTGGGTTTAGGTCTGGAGACATGCTTGGCCAGTCCATCACCTTTACCCTCAGCCTCTTCAATAAAGCAGTGGTCGTCTTAGAGGTGTGTTTGGGGTCATTATCATGCTGGAACACTGCCCTGCGACCCAGTTTCCGGAGGGAGGGGATCATGCTCTGCTTCAGTATTTCACAGTACATATTGGAGTTCATGTGTCCCTCAATGAAATGTAACTCCCCAACACCTGCTGCACTCATGCAGCCCCAGACCATGGCATTCCCACCACCATGCTTGA
Organism: Trichomycterus rosablanca; assembly: GCF_030014385.1. Lineage (NCBI taxonomy): Eukaryota > Metazoa > Chordata > Actinopteri > Siluriformes > Trichomycteridae > Trichomycterus > Trichomycterus rosablanca. The sequence continues at coordinate 23,875,017 of NC_085999.1, forward strand.
CTGTAGGCATGGCACACTTATCTTTGTACTCCTCACCTGATTGCCGCCACACATGCTTGAGACCATCTGAACCAAACAAATTAATCTTGGTCTCATCAGACCATATGACATGGTTCCAGTAATCCATGTCCTTTGTTGACATGTCTTCAGCAAACTGTTTGCAGGCTTTCTTGTGTAGAGACTTCAGAAGAAGCTTCCTTCTGGGGTGACGGCCATGCAGACTAATTTGATGTAATGTGCGGCGTATGGTCTGAGCACTGACAGGCTGACCCCCCACCTTTTCAATCTCTGCAGCAATGCTGACAGCACTCCTGCGCCTATCTTTCAAAGACAGCAGTTGGATGTGACGCTGAGCACGTGCACTCAGCTTCTTTGGACGTCTGTTCTGTTCTGAGTGGACCCTGCTCTTTTAAAACGCTGGATGATCTTGGCCACTGTGCTGCAGCTCAGTTTCAGGGTGTTGGCAATCTTCTTGTAGCCTTGGCCATCTTCATGTAGCGCAACAATTCGTCTTTTAAGATCCTCAGAGAGTTCTTTGCCATGAGGTGCCATGTTGGAACTTTCAGTGACCAGTATGAGAGAGTGTGAGAGCTGTACTACTAAATTGAACACACCTGCTCCCTATGCACACCTGAGACCTAGTAACACTAACGAGTCACATGACATTTTGGAGGTAAAATGACAAGCAGTGCTCAATTTGGACATTTAGGGGTGTAATCTCTTAGAGGTGTACTCACTTTTGTTGCCGGTGGTTTAGACATTAATGGCTGTATATTGAGTTATTTTGAGGAAAGAATAAATTTACACTGTTATATAAGCTGCACACAGACTACTTTTCATTGTGTCAAAGTGTCATTTTGTCAGTGTTGTCCCATGAAAAGATATACTTAAATATCTGCAGAAATGTGAGGGGTGTACTCACTTTTGTGATACACTGTATCTATAACTAAGGGGACATCTACTGATCAGGTTCTCCTTGATTATGGGTTCTGGTTAATCCTCTCAGATTAAGGGTTCTGCAACCAGTGGCAGATTTAAATCAGGAATTGTATATGACAGTGGAATTTGTTTCAATTACTTTAGTTATTGTGTTTAACAGACCTGTGGTTTATCATCTGCATTAACAAAACATACCTGCATTAACAAAAACATACCTGTTTATGCATAATAATTTATTTTTAATATGTGTTGTAATGCTGTTTAGACTACTGAAGCTTTTCTGTGTTCTGGTAGATCTTTCTTCTCAGTCATTTGCCATTAAGAATCATTTAACACAATTGAAACCACCATCTAAATGAGGCATTGTAAATACAACTACAATTTGGGACTCTATGGAAAATGCAAGTTTCTCACATTTTCTTTGATTTGTATTTCATTGCAAAAGGTATAAACCCAAGACTTTTAATTTTTTGCTGGTCAACTTCATTTTATTTGTTAATATAGAGAATTTTTATTTACTATAAATAATATTCTGAGAGGTTTCAGTTCAGACCTTAGAGCCTTCCGACAGCATTCCATGAGAACTCATTATACTACTGTAATAAACATAGCCACATGGGCCTTGGGGTACCACTGTCACTTAACACTGTCCATTGCTGCATCAAGAAATACAACCCAAAACTAACCTAAGATAATGAAATACAGCTCTAAGGTCTGAACTGAAATTTCTCAGAATATTATTTATAGTAGATGAAAAAGAAAATGCTCTTTGAAAGAAAGTGGTGAGCCATGAACTGCTTGCAAAGAGTAAGCCTTTGGTAGATCCTCCTTTTATACCCTTTGAAACTCTCACCTATTTATTGTGAAATGTTTCCAAATGGTGTAACTTGAATACTCTGCATTTTAAGCCTGCAGTACATTCCAGAAATGTTAGGATGTAAAGCATTTCCCCATTTGTAATGTTGTGATTTTTTCTCACAACACTTATAAGAAGTTTTGGCACTGAGGATACCAAGCAATTGTTTCAGTTGTTATTTTATCCCTTTCCTGCGAACACGTCTTAAGGTGTACAACAGTACATTTTTTGTTTCAAACCTTTATTCTAATATTTTTTATTAGGAACATTTTATTGGGAATATTTTTATTAGACAGGTCAGTCCAGTATCCATACTTAATGAAATGTAACAAATGTAACAAATCAAACAAATACAATGAACTTTATTCTTATGCAGCCATGCCTTTGTAATGTGTGCAGTGTGTTTTTGCATTATCTTGCTGAAAATTGGATGGATGTTCCTGGAAAACATGTCAATCTAAAGGCAGCATATATTGCTCTATGTACTTTTCTGCATTATTGCTGCATTACAGAAGTGTACATTACCTTTACCAAGGGAACTGACACAGCTCCTTACCATGACAGACCCTGGCTTCTGCTGATAACAGTCCGGTCTTTGGTCAGGAGCACATGGTGTCCATTTCTTCTAAAATAGATCTGGAATAAAGATTTATCTGACCACCATACATGTTTCCACTGTGTGATGGTGTGTGAAGCTTCATTTTGCTTGACAAAGATTTGCCAAAGTAATCCCCTGCCCATGTGGTTATATAAGCTTTTGATGAGTGACGGTTCTTGATACAGTGCTGTCTGAGGGATCAGAGATTACAGGTGTTCAGCTTAGGCTTGCACGCTTGCCTTTTATGCACTGAAATTCCTCCAGATTCCTTGAATTGTTTAATGATATTATGCACTGTAGACAGAGAAAAGTACAAATTCCTTTTAATCTTTCTTTGAGGTACATTATTTTTAAACATTTTAATTATTTTCTCACACATTTGTCAACAAACTAGAGATCCTTTGGCCATCTTTACTTCTCAAAGTGTCAGCCTTTTGTGGATACTGCTTTTGCACTAAATCATGGGATTTGAACTTTCAAACTTTCAGTTGATAGCCCAAAGCTCTACCCACTAGGCTACCACTGTCCAAAAAATCAGGGGAGAGTGCGAACGCAGTTCCCCACTATCAGAAATTATGCAGTCGAGATTCCCACATTTGGGGAATTCGCAGGGGTCAGCACAACCAGAGTGCAATGGTGAACCACCTTCTTGATCATGGTCTCGCCCCTGCCAGGTAAGTAATGGATGTATATTAACAAATGAAATAAAGTTGACCAGACAAAACATAAAATATACTGCATCCCGACTGTTTGCAAAGAAATAAAAGTGAATGTTAGAAACACTGCATTTTTTTATTTGCATTTCCCATACTGTCCAAACATTTTCTGACTTAGATCATACTATGCAACACAGACCATAGTAATAATTTTGGTATACAATCTCCAATAAGGATCACTATGTGTAACAATAATGGTCATGGCCAGAAGGTGACACAGACAATAAATTAAGCATTAAAACATGGCACCAGTCTAAAAGAACCAGCTGACGGTCCTCTAATAAGTCAAAGTGCACACTGCAGGCATAAAGATTATGTAAGTAACGGAGGGTTAGTTAGTTACTTACATAACCTTTATGCCTGCAGTGTGAACGTAGCCATCATGCAGACACCCTATGGCTTGATCCTCTGAGAAATCCTGAGCATAATTCCATTAGTTTTGTGATTACAGGGTTGAAGAATATAAAAGAAAATCACAAATGCAGAGCTGTATCTGTTTGTACAATAAATTATTAATTACATGTTGGGCAGAGCACACTTCATCTCAGGACAAATGCAAAAACAATTTCATTAAGCTACAGAGATTACAAAAGAGGTGAATGATGCTGCATTCTGATTCAATGAAACACAAATGGGCAATTCATTTTTTAAAAGAACATACACTGATCAACCATAACATTAAAACCACCTCCTTGTTTCTGCACTCACTGTTCATTTTATCAGCTCCACTTACCATATAGGAGCACTTTGTAGTTCTACAATTACTGACTGCAGTCCATCTGCAGTCATGCTGTTCTTCAATGGTCAGGACCACTACAGAGTAGATCTTATTTGGGTGGTGGGTCATTCTCAGCACTGCAAGGACACTGACATGGTGGTGGTGTGTTAGTGTGTGTTGTGCTGGTATGAGTGGATAAGACACAGTGATGCTGATGGAGTTTTTAAACACCTCACTGTCACTGCTGGACTGAGAATAGTCCACCAACCAAAAATATCCAGCCAACAGCACCCCGTGGGCAGCGTCCTGTGACCACTGATGAAGGTCTAGAAGATGACCAACTCAAACAGCAGCAATAGATGAGCGATCGCCTCTGGCTTTACATCTACAAGGTGGTCCAACTAGGTGAGAGTGGACAGTGAGTGGACACGGTATTTAAAAACTCCAGCAGCGCTGCTGTGTCTGATCCACTCATACCAGCACAACACACACTAACACACCACCACCATGTCATTGTCACTGCAGGGCTGAGAATGATCCACCACCTAAATAATACCTGCTCTGTGGTGGTCCTGTTGGGGTCCTGACGATTGAAGAACAGGGTGAAAGCAGGCTAAAAAAGTATGTAGAGAAACAGATGGACTACAGTCAGTAATTGTAGAACTACAAAATGCTTCTATATGGTAATTGGAGCTGATTAAATGGACAGTGGAGGTTTTAATGTTATGGCTGATCAGTGTAGTTTAAGATTACAGATTGTGTGCATGAACAATTTTATCTCCACATTTTCAGATCTGTGTTTTTGTCTGATACTTGTTTCAGAACAATTAAGTTTGCTTGATCTCCCAGTTTCTTGCAAGCTAGTCTGGCTAGCAATATCCACAAAGTGTCTAAGTCCATTAGAGCTACTGAATGTGCATTCCAAATACTGACTGTGTAAATGTTTCCAGTCCTCAGGCAAAAGGTGTTTACAAAAATTAAATTATCTTAATTTAAAGAGAAACGAATGGAAGGTGAAAATGTAGCAACCAAAACAACCTCAGTGCTGGGAGTAAGCATTTTTAAAAAGATGTATCACCAGCGGGCAACCTGACTGGCATAGTCCTCAGTGGTGGCCACCTGTGGTTGGTTTTCTTCAGATTGCTTTTTACTCTGAAGGACCTTCTGCTCACGTTGTGTGCGGCGCTCCTCGCGTCGCTCCATCCTTTCTTGTTGGTGTGCAAACTGCACACGCTGTAAGAATAACTCCTTGGCAAACTCATAAAGCTGAACATCCATGAAGTTAAGTTTCTCAATTTGGTGGCGCACGTCCTGGTGCAACTCCACGCTGGCAGCACGTGTGGTGTTAAGCTGTGTAAATGCGGAAATGAAGCGTAGGCGAAACGTGCGCTCAAACAGGTACTGCGTCTTGCGTTGGAACTCGGTCAGGCCATAAAAGGCCATGTTCTTCAGGTTGGTCATGGCACTAGCGAGCAGAATGGCTCCACGCTCCTGCTCACCCATAGATGACAGGTTGTAGCAACCGACCAGGCTTAGGTCGGCCAGCATGCGCACCTGCCGGTTGTTGGCTAGATTGTGGGGGCATGCCATGAACTCGGCAAGGGTCACGCCTGACCAGTCGTCACCGGTGTAGCACGTGGGCAGCTCGGCCGGTGTCGGTGCACGTCCGTCGCACATGTGCAGTGACGTCTTCCAGGTGGCACCACGCTGCACGTGCTTCCACTCGCTCAGGTAGCGTGACACTGGATCACGTAGCATGGTGATGTAGTAGAAGTTCCTGCAAAGAACAAAGTAAAGTAATAAGTGTTTGGCATCTGCAATAAGTCTCAGGGCTTTGTGAAACCCTAAGGCGAAAAATTATTAATTGTGATGCGGCATGTTTTTCAAGAGCAATTCACAAACTAATTTAAAGGAGAGCAGCTGTTATAGAAAACATTTTAAACACATCATTGCACCTCCTCCAGAAATCCTTAAAAAGCTAATGAACATGAAAAGTGATAACTTTCATAGTAGTCCTTCAGCAGTGCACACAGACAGCCAAGAAGATTTTGTATATTATTATGAAGGATTTTTTTTTTTTTTGCAATTTTCCCCCCAATTATCTCGCTAATCTAGTCGTATCCAATTACCCTGATTGCATTACGCTTCCTCTGTACCGATACTACCCTCCACTGCTGACTGAGGAGTGCTGCAAGTGACACACGCCCCCTCCGACACTTGTGGAGTACCGACTGCACGAGACAAGTTCATATGTGGATCAGCCAAGCCGAATTGCATAGCCGAGATTCGAAACAATGTGTTTTTCGAAATCTCAGCTCTGGTGTGTTAATGTATTTTACCGCAGAATGCATGGGTGAAAAAGGGTTCCGTCTCTGGATGCCTATGAGCCACCCCAACCTATCAACTGCCTGTCCTCGCTGGAATTGCCCCGGCAGAGGTCAGACAAGAAGCGGCCACATTGGCCCTCGCTCGGAAGGCACAGATGAGTGAATCACACCTCCTCCACAAGATTGTCACAGAGACACCACAGCACATGCGCCTCAAGTCCCGACGCCCCTTTGCCACACATGCCCAGGAACTGCTCCTCACAACACCAGTTGACATCTTCAAGGCTTCCTGGGTGAAGGCAAGATGGAGGGACCAGTGGATGGCAGCAGGGCCATCTTCACACTTCATCACTATATTAAAGATCCAACAGATGTTCCTGGCCAGCACCTCACCCGTAAGGAGTGGACAACCCTTAATCGCCTGAGGACAGGGGTGGGACGCTTTGGAGCAGCAATTCAGAAGTGGGGTCTTGCAGACAGTGCCCACTGTGAATGTGGGGACCCATTACAGACAGTGGAACATGTGATGACCAGCTGCCCCAAATTCCGGCCACCAAATGGCGCTCGTGGGTTAATGGGTCTGGATGACAAAACACTAGACTGGCTAGCAACAACGGAGCTTAAGTTCTAAGGACATACGCCAGAAGAAGAAGAAGAACGGTTTATCGATTGGTTTTCTGTTTTGTAGTGATGCCCATATGAAGCCTTATGAAGCCTTGAAGCTTTCCATCCAGAAAAAGGTTCATTTCTCGAGGCTTCATGTGCACACAAACCCCCCTGCTGGTCAAAAACTTTACTGTCATTTCAACTATTTGTGATGGCGTCTTGGCTGTCTTGCAGTGTCAGCATAGGAATAATCACTGCCAAGAATAGAAATAAAAACACCTTAATTAGATTTTGTGTGGTTTACTCATTTATTCAAACAGTTTTTGATGTGTATAGTAATAGAGGTCTATTAATGTAAAAAAAAAACTTGTCCGTTTGATTTCAGTCAATGTTTAAATACATCCTATGTTTAAATAAATACAATAAATAATAAGAACATGAGATGTTTATGTTATGTTGCAGTGTGCTTATGAATACTAAGGTGATGGTGACTTCATTTTTTTTTAATTATTATTCATTTTATTATAACACACGCATTTTGCGGGGATCCATTGCACTTCATATATGTTCATAAATTACGCCAAATCTCGAACCACTTCTTGAACCAGCGAGGCTTCAGACGTCATCAGTGACGTCACTCGCCCTTAATGACACATGCCTCGATACGTGCTTCATAAAAGACTTCCTGAACTTCTTGACACACGCTCCAAAGCCTCGGCACAGAACGTCCCATCACTACTGTTTTGGTTTTGTCTGCTTTGGATTTTGGCCTGCCTACCTGGTCCTGACCCTGTTTGTTTGTGACTACTCTTGTGAACCAATAAACCTTTTTAATTACTATGTGCTATAAAAAAAATGTTTCTATTTACAATTTTTATTTTTTGTTGTTTTACCATATAGCATTTCAGTATCAGTTTTGTGGTACTTAACATGGTAACGGTTTTCTTGCCATATTAACAACATGTTCTTATATGAGGTTAATTACTCCTCATAAGTGTCATTGAATGAAAACCTTATTTACCACAAGAAGCAGAGGGCGTTGGGTGTGAGGGCAATATGTCGGCCACTAGCCTGTAATTACTGTAGAGCTATCTGCAGCTCTTTTCTGGTTTTTCCTCCTGGAGTGGCTGAAGTGCAGACACACTCTAATTAGGCTGTCTTGGGCACAAAAACACATGCAGCATGTGTTGTCGGAACGAGCCAACTGAAGGGAAAAAAAACTGCTGAACACCATCAGTGTCACACCACCTTAACCTCAAGCCGTTCCAGCCCTGCTGCCTGCTGGCATTTAGAATGAAGAGCAGTAGAGTGATCTCACTGAAGAGCAGTATCAATGTTTTGACAGTTAAACTTTTCTTGTGCTGATAAGTGTGCAATTATTATCTTCTAACTGTAGCTTAAAGATTTAGAAAAAAATTTTAAGGCTACATTTGTAAAAAAGTATCTGGACACTTCTTTTCATTTCTGAGCTTTGGTTTTGTAGCTATATCCATTGATAGCAAGTGTATAAAATGACATATATAATACATACTTCCAATTTTGTGGCAACCGTCTGTAGAAAAGATCTTTCCTGTTTCAGTATGGACTACGCCTCAGTAGTGAGGTCCATAAATTTATGGTTTTGGCGGTTTGATGTGAAGGAACAACAAAGGCTTGCACAAAATCCTGACCTCAACTCCAGCAAAGACATCAAGTGAGGTTCATGTCTAGTCTAGTCTAATCGAATATCATTGCCTGACCTGACAAACCCTCTTTTAAAAGAATGGGTGCAGATTCAACACAATGCTATAAAAAGACTTGACAGATGCTCATGGTTTTAGAACAGGAATTCCAACTAGCTTATAGTCAGGTATCTATAGGTATCTATAGGTATCTATAGGGCAGTGATAGCTCAGTGGTTAAGGTACTGGACTAGTAAACAGAAGGTTGCTGGTTCAAGCCCTGCCACCACCAAGTTGCCACTGTTGGGTCCCTGAGCAAGGCCCTTAACCCTCAATTGCTCATTGTGTTCAGCTCATTGTGTAAGTCGCTTTGGATAAAAGCGTCTGCTAAATGCTGAAAATGTAAATGTAATGTAAATCTATACACCGGTCAGGCATAACATTAAAACCACCTCCTTGTTTCTACACTCACTGTCGATTTTATCAGCTCCACTTACCATATAGAAGCACTCTGTAGTTCTACAATTACTGACTGTAGTCCATCTATTTCTCTACATACCATTTTAGCCTGCTTTCACCCTGTTCTTCAATGGTCAGGACCCCCAGAGGACCACCACAGAGTAGGTATTATTTAGGTGGTGGATCATTCACAGCCCTGCAGGTGACAATGACATGGTGGTGGTGTGTTAGTGTCTGTTGTGCTGGTATGAGTGGATCAGACAGAGCAGTGCTGATGGAGTTTTTAAACACCTCACTGTCACAACTGGACTGAGAATAGTTCACCAACCAAGAATAACCAGCCAACAGCGCCCCATAGGCAGCCCCCTTTTGACCACTGATGAAGGTCTAGAAGATGACCAACTCAAACAGCCGCAATAAATGAGCAATCGTCTCTGACTTTACATCTACAACTAGGTAGGAGTGTCTAATAGAGTGGACAGTGAGTGGACACGGTATTTAAAAACTACAGCAGTGCTGCTGTGTCTGATCCACTCATACCAGCACAACACACACTAACACACCCCCACCATGTCAGTGTCACTGCACTGCTGAGAATGATCCACCACCTAAATAATACCAGCTCTGTGGTGGTCCTGTGGGGGTCCTGACCATTGAAGAACAGGGTGAAAGCAGGTTAGAAAGCATGTAGAGAAACAGATGAACCACAGTCAGTAATTGTAGAACTACAAAGTGCTTCTATATGGTAAGTGGAGCTGATAAAATGGACAGTGAGTGTAGAAACCAGGAGGTGGTTTTAATGTTATGGCTGATCGGTGTATATTCAGTGTTTACAGTGCCTGCCCATATTATACACAAAACAGAATCATTGCTAAATGTCTCTTTACTCAAAACATTAACCAGGTCTGGGCTTCTATGTTCAGAGCACAAATATAATCATGAGATAGTAAAGCAAGCATCACTTTGAACCCTTCTCTGCCAGGTAAATCATGTAAACCTTGTTAGGTACAGTCATGGCCAAAAGTTTTGAGACAAGTCAAAGCAACTTTACATAACCCAGGACCAACATACCAAAAATCCCTGTTGAGCAAGCCAAGGGCAAGGGCAACAGTGGTAAGTTTTTTGGCTGATTTGCTGACCTTTTTGACACCCGGCAGTCCTCCAAAAGCCTTTGCCTCACTGTTGGTGTAGATGCACTCACACATGCCTGCTGCCATTCTTGAGCAAGCTTTGCGCTGGTGGTGACCTTATCCCAAAGCTGATTCCTCTTTTGGAGACGGTCCTGGCACTTGCTGGACTTTCTTGGGTGCCCTGAAGCCATCTTCACAGCAATTGAACCTTCCTCCTTGAATTTCTTAATAATCCAATAAATTGTTGATTTAGGTGCAATGATGACTGCACGTGTTTTCTTGGAGGTTACCATGGTTAACAGAAGAAGACAATGGCTCAGTCCTAAATCACATACTTAAACAGTACGTACTAAATTGGGGGCAGTTCACGGTCGGTAAGGCAGTACGCTCTTTCAGTACGCAAGTGTGCAGTATGCACGCAACTTCAGACGTACTACGTACGCCATCTTACCAATGTCACGTGATGCATGACATCACATCGCCTCAGTGATAACAATTTAAAAATCAGACAAAATTAGGCCGCTCAGGTGGCGCAGCGGTAAAATACGCTAGCACACCAGAGCTGGGTTTTCGAATACATCGTATCGAATCTCAGCTCTGCCATCTGGCTGGGCTGGGCGGCTGCATGAACAACAATTGGCTGTTGTTCATAGGGTTAGAGGCAAGTCGATCATGGGTCCTCATAACTGGTGCAATTACAACCCCTGCTGGATGATTGATGGCGCCTGCACAGGGCTGAGGAATAATGCTGATCAGGGTGTGGCTCTCCGTGCACAATGCTGATCAGTATATATGAACTTGACTCGTGCAGGTGAAAAATGCAGTCTGTACTGAGCATGTGTCGGAGGGGGCGTGTGTCAGTTGAAAAGCGTACTCAGTCAGCGGTGGAGGGTTGAATCAGTGGAAGAGCAATCAGGGTTATTGGACACGACTAGATTAGGGGAGAAAATTGGGAGAAAATAATGTTATTTAGGGCTGTACACAAGCATAACATTTTTTATTTTATTTTGCAGCTCCAGTTGAATTATGGGATAGATTAGTGGACTGCAAGTGTGCTGTGTTTGCATACTCAAAAATGGCTGCCCATTCAGTAGGTACAGTGGGTACTTTTCGAGTACTGTTTAATGATTACTACGTATTCGGACACACTACCTGCTCTTACGTACTGCTCTTGTGTACTGTACAGTATGGAAGTATGCGATTTCGGATGCAGTCAATGATTTCAAGCACCCCCCCCTTCCCCCAAAGCAACCAGTCTGTCCTTGTTAACACTTTTTCCTGAGCTAATGAGATCACTAATATGTTGTTAGCAGGTAATTTTGAGACAGGGCTGAAATGCAGTAAAAATGAGGTTTTTGTGATTAAGTTCATTGTTAATGGCAAGGAATGACTTTTTTATGGCAATTGATTGAAAACCATCCTTTGAATTTCATGCTATTACTGTTACTTTTCCAATTACTCTTCATATCATTGTCATCTACAGACCACCAGGCTCATTGGGAGACTTCATAGAAGAGCTGGATGTTCTTCTGAGTTTCTTCCCTTCAGATGGAACTCCTCTGACTCTTTTTGGTGACTTTAATCTCCCTACACTTCAGTCCTCCTGTCTTCTTCCTCTTCTTTCATCTTTCGACCTCCTCTTTAACCACAGCCCTCCGACACACAAAGGAGGCAATCTTCTGGACCTGGTCTTCAGCCGTCCAGCTTCTGTTCTGGACCTCACCGTCACCCCACTTCACCTCTCCGACCATCACTTTGTGTCCTTCTCTCTCTATCTCCCAACTCTCTCTACCTCCAACCACACTTACACCCTTAAAACACGCCCCAATCTTCACTCTTTATCTTCCTCCCTGCTGATCTCCAACATCCTAACTTCACTATCTAACCCTGACATGCTTGCTACCCTTCCACTCAACTCCGCAACTAATACTCTACTCTCTTCTCTTTCAACATCCCTCGATCAGCTCTGTCCTCTTACCCTCAAACGAGGAAAACCTTTTCACCCTGCTGCTTGGCTTTCAGATGCATTGCGCAGCAACAGAAGAGAATTAAGGGCAGCTGAGAGAAAGTGGAGGAAATCTAAGCTCGGCGTTGATCTCCACTCCTACCACAATCTGCTGTCCAGGTTCTCATCTGGCGTGACTGCTGCAAAAACATCTTTTTACAAAGCCAAGCTTGAACAATCTGCTGCTGACCCACGTAAGCTTCATGCTATCTTTTCCTCTCTTCTGAACCCTCCCCCTGCTCCCCATCTGCTTCTCTCACTGCTACTGACTTTGCAACATTCTTTCAGGACAAGATTGACAAAATCAACCAATCCTTCTCTCCGACTGACCCACTTTCAACTGACCCTCAACCCACCAACACACTCACCAGCTTTACCCCACTCACCATGGATGAGGTTACACAGCTCCTCTCATCCAGCAATCCCACTACATGCACACTCGACCCTATACCATCCACCATCCTCAAAGACATCTCACAGGACCTAATCCCCTTCATCACACCCATCATCAACAACTCCCTGACATCAGGTGTTGTCCCTACTGCTTTTAAGAAGGCTCAGGTCATTCCCCTTCTTAAGAAACCTACACTAGACACTACAGACATTAACAACTACAGACCTGTCTCACTCCTCTCTTTTCTATCCAAAATACTTGAACCGATGACAGTTTGGCTGCTTTGGCTGCATGAAGCTTCTCAGTAACAGCTACAAGTGCTGTTTCCGTAGAATGCGCTGCCTTGAAGCCCGACTGGTACGGATCGTGGAGGTCATTCTGAGTGAGAAAGGCAGATAGTTGGTTACCTCTGCAGCCTTCGACACAGTGAATCACAGCATTCTCCTGTCCACTCTCTCCAACCTTGGAGTAACAGGTTCATCATGGCAATGGATGACCTCCTACCTCGAAGGGCGCTCCTACCAAGTGTCATGGAGGGGATCCATAACTCCCCCATGCACTCTCTCAACCGGTGTTCCTCAGGGCTCTGTACTTGGCCCACTTCTTTTCTCTATCTACACCCGCTCTCTGGGTAAGGTCATAGCCTCTCATGGCTTCTCCTACCACTCCTATGCAGATGACACTCAGCTAGTTCTGTCATTTCCTCCTTCAGACATGCAAGTCTCAGCTCGCATCTCAGCATGTCTGCGAGATATCTCACAATGGATGTCAGCTCATCATCTAAAACTTAATCCCAGCAAGACAGAGATGTTGCTCATTCCCGGAGATCAGTCTCCAACCCAGGACCTAGTCATTTCTCTGGATGACTCCCAGATCAGACCATCTGATAAGGTAAGAAGCCTTGGTGTTGTCCTGGATAACCAGCTGATCTTCTCTCCTTATATAGCCAAAATGACAAGATCGTGCCGGTTCCTCCTGTACAACATCAGGAAGATTCAACCATTTCTCTCCAGGGGAAGCTACCCAGATTCTGGTCCAATCACTTGTAATCTCACGATTGGACTACTGCAACTCCCTCCTGGCAGGAGCTCCCATGTCCACTATTAAACCCTTGCAGCTCATTCAAAATGCAGCTGCCCGTCTGGTTTTTAACCAGCCCAAACACTGCCACATCACCCCACTGCTGCGTTCTCTTCACTGGCTTCCTGTAGCTGCACACATTCAGTTTAAAACACTGATGCGCGCCTACAAAGCCAAAAATGGACCAGTCCCAAGCTACCTTCGTGGTCTAATCAAACCCCGCTCTGTACCACGCAACCTCCGAGCCACTAGTCTCGCTCGACTTGAGCCTCCACCCAGGACTAAAGGAAGACAAGCATCAAGGCTCTTCTCTGTTCTAGCACCCAAGTGGTGGAATGAACTTCCTCTGTCTGTCCGAACATCTGAGTCTCTTGCTGTCTTTAAAAAACGATTAAAAACCCACCTTTTTACTAATCACTTAAGCTGACTTGTACTGATTTACTAAAAAAAAAATTCCATTTCCAAAAAACAAAACAAAAAAAAAACACTTTGGTTCTAACAGGTTTCAGCAGATTTGTGTTCTTTGACTGTTGTTTACTAAAACTTGAGAAACGAAATGTTTACTATGGAAGCGCTTCTGTAAGTCGATCTGGATAAGAGCGTCTGCTAAATACTGAAAATGTAAAACCAAAATTTGTATCACAACCACAGTGTTTGGTTGAACAGTCTTGCAAAGCATCCACACAAATGCAGTAATTATTGTACCACATACTGTGTGCTTTACTCAGCATGCTTCAATCCGTTCAATAAAAGCTACAGCAGATCTCAGAAACATCCTTATTATAGTAAAACAGGCATCAGTAACAGAGTGCTGTGTTTATGTGGCCTGATATGATGAACAAACTATAAAAATTAAACATTCACGAATACAGTTGAAAAAGCTTCTGTAATTATCTGTTTTACTACATTAAATGCTCATTAAATGTGGTCTGATCATGATTCTGGTTGTAATAGATGCTCTGGATAAACTAATGACACAGTTTAACTTTCATTCCAAAACTAATTAAACCCTGTTGTTCATTAATTAGTCATTATAGAACTTATTAGGACTTGGCTCTCCCCAACGAAAATGTCGATACTAAATTTTAGCTTAGATAAACATTCATTCAGCTGGACTGAAATAAAAAAATATGTGTTTTTGACATACACTGATCAGCCATAACATTAAAGCCACCTCCTTGTTTCTACACTCACTGTCCATGTTATCAGCTCCATTTACCGTATAGAAGCACTTTGTAGTTCTACAATTACTGACTGTAGTTCATCTGTTTCTCTGCATGCTTTGTTAGCTCCCTTTCATGCTGTTCTTCAATGGTCAGGACCACTACCGAGTAGGTGTTATTTAGGTGGTGGATGATTCTCAGCACTACAGTGACACTGACATTGTGGTGGTGTGTTAGAGTGTGTTGTGCTGGTATGAGTGGATCAGACACAGCAGCGCTGCTGGAGTTTTTAAATACCATGCCCACTCACTGGTCCAACTTGTAGATGTAAAGTCAGAGATGATCGCTCATCTATTGCTGCTGTTTGAGTAGGTCATCTTTGAGATCTTTATCAGTGGTCACAGGACGCTGCCTACGGGGCGCTGTTGGCTGGATGTTTTTGGTTGGTGGACTATTCTCAGTCTCAGTCTATTGCTGTGTCTTATCCACTCATACCAGCACAACACACACTAACACACTACCACCATGTCAATGTCACTGAAGTGCTGAGAATCATCCACCACCTAAATAATACCTGCTCTGTAGTGGTCCTGGGAGAGTCCTGACCATTGAAGAACAGCATGAAAGGGGGCTGTCACAGGGCAAACACACACACATTTACCCACACATTCACATATAATGCAATTTAGTATGTCCAAATGGCTTGACTGCATGTCTTTAGGAAACCCACACAGGCACGATCGCTCCGCCTGGGATTCCAACCCAGGATCTTCTTGCTGTGAGGCAACAGTGCTACCCACAGAGCCACTGTGCCACCCAGTGTGTTTTATTTAATTGTGTTTATTATGTTATTATTTATTTTATTAATCTATTAAATTGATCCTGGTAATAATGAATAATTAGAAGAGTTGTCCAAAAACTTCTGGCCATATTGTAAACTTTCAATACAATTTTAAACTCCTCCATAAGTTATTGTAGGGATTCAGGTCAGAAGAGGCAATGCAGGCCTTTATATTCTATTCTATTCTATTCTATTCTATTCTATTCTATTCTACTCTATTCTACTGTATTCTATTAATTATATTATATTATTATATTATATTATATTATATTATATTATATTATATTATATTAATTATATTGTATTATATTGTATTATATTATATTATATTTTATTATGTTATATTATATTATATTAATTATATTAATTATATTATTATATTATATTATATTATATTATATTATATTATATTATATTATATTATACTATATTATATTATAATTTATTATACTGTATTTTAATATTGTATTATATTATATTGTAATTTATTATATTATATTATATATTATATTAATGATTATTTTTATATTATATGCTTTTGAGTTATTGTAGCTTTATGCTATGTTTTTGTTTTGTTTAAATGTCCATGATTATTTTTGTGTTTAATAATACTAAAAGTTGATGTGTCTGATGTGTCCAGCTACATTTGCTTAATTCATGTTTCTTTTATCTGTACATTCTAGACCAGGAATGTTCAAACTATGGTCTGCGGGCCATTTGCAGCCTGTTACTATTTTTGAAATGGATCTCAAAGTATTTTAGAAATGAAATTAAAGTTAACCCACTATTAAGCAGGTTTTAAAAAACTACTAAAGCTATTTGAACTCTGGGTGTTGCTACCACACAAAACAAATCTAAAACGCTTTCCATCTTCTTTCTCCCAACTCAAAACATTGATGTTACACATGCACTAGTGAAGATTTCTACTCGGGAACATTTATCATCATCAAGGTTCTTCAGTATCACAATCCCATTTAACTAATAGGAAGTTAAGGCCGCTCAGGTGATGCAGCGGTAAAAACACACGCTGGAACCAGAGCTGGGATCTCGAATACATGGTACCGGCTAAGGCTGAGCGGCCACATGGTCAACGATTGGCCTGTTGTTCAGATTTGGGGGGGACTAAGCCGGATGGGGTTTCTCTCCCATGACGACCTCTGCTGGCTGATTGATGGCGCCTGCACAGAGATGAGAAAAGAGTGCTCTCAGGGTGTGTCTCTCTGTACACAACGCTGAGCTGCACTGCACTCGTCAAAGTGTAGGTGATAAAATGCATACGGCATGCTGCCCACGTGTCATAAGGGGGCGTGGGTTAGCTTCGTTCTCCTCAATCAGAGCAGGGATCAGCATTGGTGGAGAGGAAGCATGACGCAGTCGGGCAATTGGACGCGCTAAAAGGGAGAAAAAGGGGAGAAAATGCATAAACATATATATATATACAGTGGGGGAAATAAGTATTTGATCCCCCTTACAAAGACTTGAACAGTCTATAATTTTTATGGAAGGTTTATTTTAACAGAGAGAGACAGAATATCAACAAAAAATCCAGAAAAAAAACATTAAATAAAAGTTATAAATTAATTTGTATTTAATTAAGGGAAATAAGTATTTGATCCCCTACCAACCAGCAAGAATTCTGACCCCCACAGACCGGATATGTGCCCATGAGGCACACAAATTAGTCCTGTCCCTGTATAAAAGACTCCTGTCACAGAATCAGTTTCTTCCGTTCAAATCTCTCGACCACCATGGGCAAGACCAAAGAGCTATCAAAGGACGTCAGGGACAAGATTGTAGACCTGCACAAGGCTGGAATGGGCTACAAGACCATCAGCAAGAAGCTTGGTGAGAAAGAGACCACTGTTGGTGCGATAATTCGAAAATGGAAGAAATACAAGATCACAGTCAATCACCCTCACTCTGGAGCTCCATGCAAGATCTCACCTGGTGGGGTAAGAATGATTCTGAGAAAGGTGAGGTAGTCCAGAATTACACGGGAGGAGCTTGTCAATGATCTCAAGGGAGCTGGGAGCACAGTCACCAAGAAAACCATTAGTAACACACTTCGCCGTAATGGATTGAGATCCTGCAGTGACCGCAAAGTCCCTTTGCTCAAGAAGGCTCATGTACAGGCCCGTCTGAAGTTTGCCAATGAACACCTGAATGATTCAGAGAAAGCTTGGGAGAATGTGATATGGTCAGATGAGACTAAAATTGAGCTCTTTGGCATCAACTCCACTCGCCGTGTTTGGAGGCAAAGAAATGCCCGGTGGGGATGGTGTTCTTGGGGTCATATCCAGCATTTCTCTGCTCCCAGCTCCCTTGAGATCATTGACAAGCTCCTCCTGTGTAATTCTGGACTGACCTCACCTTTCTCAGAATCATTCTTACCCCACGAGGTGAGATCTTGCATGGAGCTCCAGAGCGAGGGCGATCGACTGTGATCTTGTATTTCTTCCATTTTCGAATTATCGCACCAACAATGGTCTCTTTCTCACCAAGCTTCTTGCTGATGGTCTTGTAGCCCATTCCAGCCTTGTGCAGGTCTACAATCTTGTCCCTGACGTCCTTTGATAGCTCTTTGGTCTTGCCCATGGTGGTCGAGAGATTTGAACAGAAGAAACTGATTCTGTGACAGGAGTCTTTTATACAGGGACAGGACTAATTTGTGTGCCTCATGGGCACATAACCGGTCTGTGGGGGTCAGAATTCTTGCTGGTTGGTAGGGGATCAAATACTTATTTCCCGTAATTAAATACAAATTAATTTCTAACTTTTATTAAATGTTTTTTTTCTGGATTTTTTGTTGATATTCTGTCTCTCTCTGTTAAAATAAACCTTCCATAAAAATTATAGACTGTTCAAGTCTTTGTAAGGGGGTAAACTTACAAAATCAGCAGGAGATCAAATACTTATTTCCCGCACTGTATATATATATATATATATATATATATATATATATATATATAAGCTAATAGAAGTTAAGAACCTTGAAATAGTCTTTGTGTAAAAAAGACTGTGGTCTGTGAGGCAGATTTAATTATTTGGATAATATTTGGATATTTTGTTGGTTTTGTGTGTTTGTGTATGCGTGTCATGAAGTGGTGAGTTACAAAAACGTATAATTTTGAAGTTTCACCCAGAAGATTTCAGGCACACTTGGAAATTGAGTTCAGAGAGAAGTGTGTATGTTTAATTCAAAAAAGTATAATAATCTACCCATTAGGATTATGAAATGGTGAGTGAAATTGGCAAAATCTTACACAACACTGTTAAAGATAGATCATTACTTACTCAAATAAAAATGACGTGTAACTGTTAGTAATCAAGTAGGTCTGTTATATTTTTATTTGTTTTACTGAGTCTGGAACTGTCACGAATCCAGCCTCTCTGTGCTCCTGGAGTGCCACGCCCCTCTCTCCGGGAGCACAGGTTAGGGGAGTGTGTGTTTTGCTCTCAGTCTCAAGCCAACGACCCTTTTGTGATTGGTCTCCGGTTAATGATCCACAGCTGCACCCTGTTCAGGGAAAATGCTCAGGGCATTTGAGGATCATTCAGTGGGGACTAATTTGGTATGGTTTGTTATGGTCTTGTCTAGTCCATGCTCATACTTCTTGTTTATGTTCTTGTTTAAAGTCTTGTTTATGTTCATGTTTAGCATTGTTAGCTTAGGTTCAGGATAGTTTAGTCATGTTATATGTGTTTAGATTAGCGTTAGCAGTTAGCATAGCATTTTAGTTTAGCTTTAGCATTGTTCATGTGTGTTTAGATTAGCATTAGCATTTATATTAGCAATTAGCTTAGGTCATGTGTTAGTGTGTCTTGTCTTGTTCAAATCTTTCTTGTGTAACTTTGTCTTGTGTTTTGTTATTATTAGCATCTCTGCGTGTGTGTCCACCCCCTCTTGTGACATCTGGCCCATCGTTACAGGAGCCTCTGTTTGCATATATTTTACTCCATCTGGCCCTCAACAAGAAAGGTTTGAACACCCCCTGTTCTAGACAGATATTAAACACTTATGCACATAATGTATATGCAATGATGCTTATGTGAATTGATGATAGTGTTCTATTTATACCAAATCACTTATGTGAAAGCTACAGACTACTATTATTAAACACACAGATGGCTTCAAGCTTAATAACTTTTAACAACCAAAATAAATTAGTCAGAACTTTGCTATTAAGCATTAAGATTATTACAACAGCAAGGTACTATTTTCCTCCACGGATTGGTGCTTTAATGCCAGTTATGACTGAATATAAAAAAAGGTTTAATTAGCCCTATGGAAAGTGCTAATCAAAGCTTAAAGAAACTAAGTAGTGGGTAATGTGTTTTCTTTCCTTTTCCCTTCTATAAAAAAAGGATATATATAAGTACATAAATATCATTTAGTTCCTAAACTCTTAACAACACTTAACTATATGGCCAAAGACATGTGGACACCTGACCAAAAGCTTGTGTTGTGACAATTTTTTTCTTGCTATTTTGTTTATGCATTTTCCCCTTTTTCTCTCAATTTAGCATAGTCAATTCGTCTTCCGCTGCTGGAGACTGCGGTCGTGTCCAAGGATGGTATATTCACATGCCTCACGCTCCCTCTGATGCGTGTGCAGGCCACCAACCCCTTCCTATTTGCCCCATTCTGTGAATTTGCACATGAGGCCAGTTTTCGCACATGGAAAGCCACGCACTGATTCCTGTGTTCCTACACTTTCTGTACAAGCGCCTCAGGCTACTAACCAGAGTCCTTACACAGTGGCTAAGACCCCATCCACATTCAGTCTGGTCTTTTTCCCACCCGGCAGAATCTAAATGGCCAATTTTGTCTGCTGCAGGCATTGCCAATTATGCCTGCCCAGCCGACCTGTAACAGAGCTGAGGTTCGAACTCTGGAGTTAAGAATCTCAGCACTGGTGTGCTAGCGGATTATCCCGCTGCGCCTCCCTGGCACCAAGTTTTGACAGTTTCGTTTAAAAAAAAATAATAAAGACATTTGTTAGCCCAGGCACTGATGTTAGACAAGAAGATATGGCTTGCACAGAACAGTAAAGAGCTTTCCCCAAATTGTTGCCACAAAGTTTGAAGCATATAATATATATTTTATTTATAATGGGTTTTATACACTTGCTAGAAATTGATGTGGCTAAAACACAACAACTTTTATTGTCAGGTGAGTCAGAGCTTATCTAGAAATAGTTTACCAGCAAACAACAATCAAACTGTCTAAAAATGAAACATTGAGCATTATGTTTTAGATGCCTGACCAGGTGATAGCACCACTGGAGGTTTGAACCCTAGCATAATTTTTTACTGTGATACTTGAGCACCCTGACACATAACGAACAATTCCAACCCCAAATCAAAAAAAGTTGGAACAGTATGGAAAATGCATAAATAATGAACAACATAAGGTTTCTTACATTTACTTTGACTTTTATTTAAAAGCTGGGGTCAGTCATGGTATGGGGTTGTGTCAGCACCCCTAACAATGGTAAATTAAACTTCTGTTATGGCAGCATTTGGGAATTGTTTAAAATTACCTTGATTTCTGCATTCTGTTACATTTCTTAGGAATGATATTTCAGTTTTTTCAAGTCACGCATATTAGCCTACGCAGACTGATTTCTCTTTTTTTTCATAATATTACGTACAGTAGATGGTAAAAGACTAAAATTATTTGTAATTTTGCACTGACATGTTTATTCTCAGCATATATATTATATAAATATAATATATTTATTAGGGCTGCCACACGATTAAACATTTTAATCGATATTAATCGCGATTAAAGAACCAAGTTAATCACGATTTATCGCGTTCAAAAATATCAAAGCACAATTTAAACAGTTATGCACATTTTTATTGCAAGAACATGTTTACCAATAAAAAAATCAATAAAATTATGATCAATTTATTAAATCTAAATTATTTTTAGAAAGCCAGCCAATGCCTACGTATACAGAGTTGTTAACAGCTACCCATCTTTCAGCCAGTTATTTAAAATGACAAGTCTGTTCACATTATCTGACAAAAGTGAGGATCTTTTCCTGTTTATAACCCTGCCACTGAAAACAGGTGCATATGAACCATCTTTAGATGCAACACCAGTGGCGTTAACTAGGAGCTCATGGGCCCCAGTGCAAAAAAATAAAAAATTAGGCCCCCTTAACAGATTGCATATGCTGATCAGAATGAATTCAAAGTACTCACTCAGAAGTTACACTTCAAGTCCAAAGAGAAAGAGAGGAAAGAGAGCCGCCCTCTGCTGGCTGGTCGGTGGCGCCTGCATGGAGACGGGAGGGGGTGCGGTGGAGTGTGTGATCCTCCGTGCACGGTGCTGTGCCACGCTGCACTCGTCAAGTGTGGGGGATAAGATGGTCAATTGGCTGTGCACGTGTCGGAGGAGGCGTGGAACAGCCTCGTCAGCCCCGATCAGGAGCAGGGACCGGCATTAGTGAGAGGATGATTGATGGGATGAAATTGTACGCATTAAATTTTTTTTTTTTTTTAAAGCATCAATTAATAACTGTAATTTTGTCTAGTGATTTCTCACGCTTTTTGAAAACAAAAAATATTATTTAAAATAACCTATATTTCGCAACATGAAGCAGCAGCAGCTGGAGTAATTTGTAACTGGAAAAGACCCGTGTTATCGCTACAGTATAAACACAATGTTACTGTGTTAAAGCAGCGCAAATTACCATAAAGACTGTATTTACGTGGCACAAACATAGCCCAATAAAAATAGTTTGATTAAAAATTTTAATCTTGATTAATGTTTTTCATCGCTATTAAAATTTTAACGCGTTAATCGCGTTAATTAACAGCCCTAATATTTATATAAAATATGTATTTATTATATATTTTATAAATGTATTGTGAGTATATATACAGTATATACCAACCAGGCATAACATTATGACCACTGACAGGTGAAGTGAATAACACAGTGATTATTTCTTCATCACGGCACCTGTTAGTGGGTGGGATATATTAGGCAGCAAGTGAACATTTTATCCTCAAAGTTGATGTGTTAGAAGCAGGAAAAATGGGCAAGCGTAAAGATTTGAGCAAGTTTGACAAGGGCCAAATTGTGATGACTAGACTCTCCAACACTGCAGCTCTTGTGGGGTGTTCCCGGTCTGCAGTGGTCTGTATCTATCAAAAATGGTCCAAGGAAGGAACAGTGGTAAACCAGTGACAGGGTCATGGGCGGCCAAGGCTCATTGATGCACGTGGGCAGCGAAGGCTAGCCCGTGTGGTCTGATCCAACAATATTCATTGTGTTATGTTATGTTATATTAAAGTTATCTTACTCTTTTTATTACACTACTCCTGCCTCTCGCTTTAGCTCACAACCCCAAATCTTTCCTGTTTTACAATCTGTAGCTTAGGATCCCTTTCGTCCCTCAGAAGCGCCACAGAAGTTTGCCCAAGTAATACACAAAGATGTGGAACATGGTGTGGAGTCTGTATGACTTTTTTGCTTCTCCTCCATGACAAGACAAAGCATACTGTACAACCCTAAAAACATGCATTATTTGTAACAGATCTCATCCTCTAATGGTGTTTCTGCTCTCTCTGACAGACCATAATGGAAAAGCTCTCAGTATGTTGTTCTGGCTCTTTAATGATGACGGAATGGGGACATTGTGTCACCTGGGGGAGACAACAAGAACAAGGAAACCATCTTTGTCTTGACAGGAGTCTAGTGTAGGGGGCACATAACTTGGAAAAGTCTCATGCTGGAGTCTGGACTGTCCTCAGAGTTGACTATTTCTGAAATGATTTGAAAAGAACAGCTTTGCTACAGAATTCTGCATTGTAAGGAAAAGTTTGTGAACCCTTTAAAATGACCCTGAAAAGAGTGTAGGACAAAGTATTTTGCAATTATCACACTAAAACACACAATGGGATGGGTATGCACATTCTACAGTGGTTTCCAGCCTTGCTCTGCACACACTAATGCCAAGTTCACACTACACGACTTTCGGAGCTGTCAGATCGCTGTACAGTTCAAACTACACAACTGGATCTCTTGCAATCGGGAGTCTTTTAAGTCATTGTGGTTTTTATACTACATGACTGATCAGTGATAGGGGGTCACACACTACACGATCTACAATCAGGAGGAATCTCTGATGAGTCTGTCTGGTCTCCCAAACTACTGATTTGTCACAAAACACACACGAGAAGTGACGAGGGGTTTAGTGATAAATGTCCAAAAATGCACGTCAACAATAAGCGAGCGATCAAAGTAGTTTGTGCGCTGATGTGCAGCATAAAAGCAAAAAGGAAAAATAAATGAATCAGAGTGGATTGGGCTACGCGGCCAATAGGGATTGTCTGTTCTGTAGTAAGTTGGAGGTTAATAAATATTTTTGCAATGCAGCGATGGTATTATGGTTTGGCTTGGATGATAAGATCACAAATACTGTAAAGCTTGTGTGTGTGCCGATATATTCTGATATATTCTGATATATACTCCGATATATACTCCTACCCTGGGTTTCCCCTAACCCCGTATCTTGCGTTCTCATTGGCTGTATTCCGACATAGCACTCGCTGCCACTCGTAACCTGCTCGCAACACCTAGATATTTTTTCTTGAGTCTGTTGGTGAGCCACTCGGATGGAGTCGTTGAACTGTTCACACATAGCAATTGAGAGCAGATTTTCAAGCCCCGAGCGAACATCGAGTTGCTTCCGAGCTGCCACATCTAGCAGCAACCAGTCGGCAAGGGAAAATCAGGGCAAAAATCGTGTAGTGTCAACTAGGCATAAGATTTCCCTAGACCAGGGGTGGGCAAACTTTTCGGCTCAAGGGCCACACTGGGTTTTAAAAATTGACAGACAGGCCGGGTGGGGGTTTGGAACTAATCTAAATTCACATTCAAACCTTTATTTTCATGATTAAAGGATGCATTTTTGAATATAAATAAAACGGCAGACTCATCCTATTATGTGCACATTTACACATGCGTGAATGTGATTTTTTAATGTATTTTTTTTATCTTTGTTTCTACTTGGTGTATTGCCATCCAAACAAAACCAGTTCAGCGTTTTAAGCAGCACTTTCGACATAAGTTAACGGTTTATGTGTGACATCTCAAACCAGCCAAGTGGTTAGATCACGCTGGTGCGATAGGCCACTCCAGAGGGGTAGTGGGGCTTAGTGCGTTGGCAAATGTGACGAATGAATATCTGTGTGTAGACCAGATAGACTTGGCTTTAGCAAAGGTCGGTAGTGTTTGTCGGTAGTGTTTGTTCCATCTAGTGGAATCAATTAAAACGCAGGGTATTGCAGGAAAAGGTGAAATTAATGCGGTTTTAGGACAATTTTGTAAATACTCAGTGGGCCGGATTAAATAGTATGTGGCCCGCAGGCCGTAGTTTGCCCACCACTGCTCTAGACACTTTTGTATTTTTTTTATTTATTTCACAATACAGTAATCCCTCCTCGATCGCAGGGGTTGCGTTCCAGAACCCCCCGCGAAAGGTGAAAATCCGCGAAGTAAAAACCATGTGTTTATATGGTTATTTTCATAACCCGATTCCATCAGGTTTAGCATTTAGCATCTTGTCATTAAAACCAATGGATTGAGGTAGCACAACACGCTAACATGTCAATATAACATCTCCCTTCATGTACCGATTACGGTTACATTTCCTGACAAGCCCGAACTTGCAAATAAAATCACTCGGTACAAGTTTATACAACTTAAAAATCAGTAATATTTTATTTACGTTTGAAAAGAACTCCATTTGTTTGTCCGCACCGTCAGCCATGTTTATTTTTCTGTAAGAGAAGAGCACCCGACCCGCAATGAATTCTGGGATTGCCTTGATCACTAAGGCAGCGTCGGATGCTCACTCGTTTTTGAGTGAAAATAACGTTGAAATGTTGAAGGATTTGGAACAGCCTCCTTATTAGAAGCGCACAGGATGACGTGAAATGCGTCTATGTAGAGAGCTCCCTAGCTTTTCGAACACACCCCTTGTCTGCAGAAATCCGCGAACCAGCGAAAAATCCGCGATTTATATTTAGACATGCTTGCATATAAAATCCGCGATAGAGTGAAGCCGCAAATCTTTGCTTGTAAAGACTGAGCCTTTGATGGATCCTCCTTTTACATCCAATCATGATTATGACTCTTACCTGTTTCGAATTAACCTGCTTAGTGTGGGATGTTTCAAAACACTGTAAATTAAATATTCTGTAAACTCACTCTTATTTTGTGTGCTGCAGGCATTAGATTCTTATGCCTTATATGTTTATGTACAGTGTATCACAAAAGTGAGTACACCCCTCACATTTCTGCAGATATTTAAGTATATATTTTCATGGGACAACACTGACAAAATGACACTTTGACACAATGAAAAGTAGTCTGTGTGCAGCTTATATAACAGTATAAATTTATTCTTCCCTCAAAATAACTCAATATACAGCCATTAATGTCTAAACCACCGGCAACAAAAGTGAGTACACCCCTAAGAGACTACACCCCTAAATGTCCAAATTGAGCACTGCTTGTCATTTTCCCTCCAAAATATCATGTGACTCGTTAGTGTTACTAGGTCTCAGGTGTGCATAGGGAGCAGGTGTGTTCAATTTAGTAGTACAGCTCTCACACTCTCTCATACTGGTCACTGAAAGTTCCAACATGGCACCTCATGGCAAAGAACTCTCTGAGGATCTTAAAAGACGAACTGTTGCGCTACATTATGATGGCCAAGGCTACAAGAAGATTGCCAACACCCTGAAACTGAGCTGCAGCACAGTGGCCAAGATCATCCAGCGTTTTAAAAGAGCAGGGTCCACTCAGAACAGACCTCGCGTTGGTCGTCCAAAGAAGCTGAGTGCACGTGCTCAGCGTCACATCCAACTGCTGTCTTTGAAAGATAGGTGCAGGAGTGCTGTCAGCATTGCTGCAGAGATTGAAAAGGTGGGGGGTCAGCCTGTCAGTGCTCAGACCATACGCCGCACACTACATCAAATTGGTCTGCATGGCTGTCACCCCAGAAGGAAGCCTCTTCTGAAGTCTCTACACAAGAAAGCCCGCAAACAGTTTGCTGAAGACATGTCAACAAAGGACATGGATTACTGGAACCATGTCCTATGGTCTGATGAGACCAAGATTAATTTGTTTGGTTCAGATGGTCTCAAGCATGTGTGGCGGCAATCAGGTGAGGAGTACAAAGATAAGTGTGTCATGCCTACAGTTAAGCATGGTGGTGGGAATGCAATGGTCTGGGGCTGCATGAGTGCAGCAGATGTTGGGGAGTTACATTTCATTGAGGGACACATGAACTCCAATATGTACTGTGAAATACTGAAGCAGAGCATGATCCCCTCCCTCCGGAAACTGGGTCGCAGGGCAGTGTTCCAGCATGATAATGACCCCAAACACACCTCTAAGACGACCACTGCTTTATTGAAGAGGCTGAGGGTAAAGGTGATGGACTGGCCAAGCATGTCTCCAGACCTAAACCCAATAGAAAATCTTTGGGGCATCCTCAAGCGGAAGGTGGAGGAGCACAAAGTCTCGAATATCCGCCAGCTCCGTGATGTCGTCATGGAGGAGTGGAAAAGCATTCCAGTGGCAACCTGTGAAGCTCTGGTAAACTCCATGCCCAGGAGAGTTAAGGCAGTTCTGGGAAATAATGGTGGCCACACAAAATATTGACACTTCAGGAACTTTCACTAAGGGGTGTACTCACTTTTGTTGCCGGTGGTTTAGACATTAATGGCTGTATATTGAGTTATTTTGAGGGAAGAATAAATTTACACTGTTATATAAGCTGCACACAGACTACTTTTCATTGTGTCAAAGTGTCATTTTGTCAGTGTTGTCCCATGAAAAGATATACTTAAATATCTGCAGAAATGTGAGGGGTGCACTCACTTTTGTGATACACTGTATATTTTATATTTCTCCCATTTTTCTCCTGACTTTAGTGCATCCAATTACCCAAATGCATTATGCTTCCTCGCCCTGATTGAGGAAAACAAGACTGACACACGCCGACACATGTGCAGTAGCCGACTGCATCTTTTTACCTGCAAGAGGTGAGTTCATATGCGAATCAGCTTTGTGTATGGAGAGACACACCATGATCGACGTATTATCCCATCAATCAGCCGAGGTCGTAATTGCCTCAGTTATGAGCTCCCTTCTGACTTCCACCCTGTATGAACAACAGCCAATCGTTGTTCATGTAGGCGCCCAGCCGGATGGCAGAGCTGAGTTTTGAACCGACGAGTTCGAAATGTCAGCTCTGGTGTGCTAGCGTGTTTTACTGCTCGCCATATCTCCTTAGTACTTTTATTGGTTAAATAACGATTCTTTTTACCATGTCCCAACTTTAGCGGAAATGGGATTTGTATAAATTTGAAGTATTTAAGTAATTTACTTGATCATATTAACATAACTATGTTATGTTAAGAGTTAGGAGTTAGATTACCAAACAGCATAAACACAGAGAGCTAGCTTAATACAATCAGTAAAGTTTGCTAAAGGGAAATGCATTACTAACCTAGTCTCTGCTAAAACACAGAAATGCACTTTATGGTCATGACATTATTTTTTTGGCTCAGCACACTGAGCATTTAGTAAAAAAAATAAAATTATAGCTGTACAGGCTGTACTGTATAGTCATTGCAGTACGTTGCATTACAGATACAGGGATAAACTTTAGCAGTATTTACACTGAAATGTGTGTGTGGATTTTTTTTACAATTACATATTTGTTCTGTGACTGGGTCTATTAGTTTAGTATGTCTAAGTTTGTGTGCTAGGTTAGCAGTTAAACCTACAGACCAAATGATTTTACTGAATAAATTGGGTTTAAACTTGTAAGTCGTATGACTGCATTTGTAGAACTTACATTATTCTCTATACTTCCTTAACCTCCTATAGACCTGTATATAGATTCAGCCCTGTTACATTTTTAATGCATAAATTTAATACAATTACCCCTCCAGTCATTTAAGATCATTGAGGCTGGCACATTATTCGGTTAGAAGAAATTACCCTGGCACACAGCCCAGCACTGTGAGCACTCGGTGTGATTGGATTCTCCCCCAACCTCACTTAGCATCCAAAACATACAATTTGTATTTCTTTTATTAGGCTTTAAACGGTTAGGCTGTCAGTGTGAGAATCAGTGGTCATCCCTTACACTGCCTATTAGAAATACATGCATGGAAGCTGCACTCACAGGCTGTAAAAAAGGAGTGTGTGTGTGTGTGTGTGTGTGTGTACCAAAATATTTTATCAACTACAATCTTGTCACAAAGATAAATAATAGTAGATCCTCTCATTTACATTCTTGGCATTTAGCGAATGCAGACTTACAGTCTAAGCAATTGAGGGTTAAGGGCCTTGCTTAAGGGTCCAACAGTGGCAACCTGGCAGTTGTGGGGTTTGAACCAGTGACTTTCTGTTTACTAGTCCAGTACCTTAACCACTAGGCTACAACTGCCCAACTGCAGCTCATGCTCCATCATGCATGGCTGAGCCACTCAAGGAAATTTTGAGACTTGCCCTATATGTTTTCATATGTTTTTATGTTTAGTAAGCTTTCTTTTCCTGCCTCTGGGGCATCACCCTAGAAGACCATGGGTGTGGTTTTAGCTGGGTGATTAGCCAAAGTGCTTGTTTTTTGCCAAACACACTGCTTGCTGTTATACCCAAAGAGCTTTATTTGTATTTTATCAGACCAAAGAATCTTTTACCTCATTTTGTCAGAGTGCTTTAAATGCAAACTTCAAGTGTGTTGTCATATGTCTTTTACTTAACAGTGGCTGTCATTGCCTGATATATGGAGTTCTGCAGAAATAGTTCATTGTCTTACTTTTGTCTGACTTTTGAATCTTTTATAGGGACCATTTGGTTCTTTTGTACTTTCAAATGCCCAATTTGGACAAAAGGCCATCTTTAGAAATGTTTAAAGTTTTGCCAAGCTTTTTCCATTTCAGAATGATTGAGGGCCACTGTTGTCCTGGGACACTTAAAGCCTTAAATGTCATTTTATATTCCTGCCCTGATCTCTGCCTTTTACAAATGGATGGTGGAGAACCATTGTTAACAAAATATCTGGTGGGTCAATAAAGGACTCATAAATGTAACACATTTAAGATGAAAATGAGTCATTTGGGTTGTACTGAAAAAAAAACACATTTCATGCTTAAATCAATAGAGCAATACAAGTCCCCAAGACAGCAGAGGTGCACGTTACTCGGCACAGAGATTCTGAAAGCCACACTTGCATGAACAGATCAGGAGGCCAATTCTGCCACATTAGGCAATTATTGATGTAAGCTTGAGAGAGGGAGAGAACACGGTGGCACTGACCCTTATTTATCATCATTCATGATCAAATCTGAGAATGAAATTAGTACACACAATCTCTGATGATTTATTGGTGCATTAACTCACCTCATAATCATCAAGAATCATCATGTGCATTAAAAAAGAGCATCATCTTTATCAGCATCATTAACAAGTAATACACTGATCAGCCATAACATTAAAACCACCTCCTTGTTTCTACACCGGTACCGGTCATTTATTACCGGGCCGCACAGAAAGAATAAATAATTAGAGATCGATACATCAGCAATGAAAACACTGCTTCCATTTCCAACACACAGGTGTTTATTATCTCATATCACCCCCAGGTGGAAGCAGAGTCTCTTTTCAGCGAAAAAAGCTCATTTGTGAAATTGACAGACTTTTGTCTACTTTTGAATCTGCATTCTTTGTTTTGAATGTGTATTCTTTATTTCAAGTCTGTTTTCTTCATTTCAGGTAAAAGGGACCCAAACAAACTGCTTTGTCCTGGTCAGGGTTGCACTGAGTGAAATGCAGTAACACACCCCAGACAGGACGGCAATCCTTCATAGGGCCTTGGCCATCCCTTTCTCAGACATAGCCAATCATATCTGTATATAGACACTCAACCAGGCAACTGCACTGCTGAGGATTTGAACACTGGATCCCAGTGCTAGTGCCCTACACTAGCTTTATACCCAAGTGTACATAAAAAATATAAAAATAGTTTAGCCTGAGAGTAGGCCAATTAACCAGACATTTCCTTGACAGAGTTGGGACAGGGTTGTGGTATGCATGGACAGGGTGGGTACAAGGAAGAATTTCTATAAGGTGTTTTTGATTATGCATACGCAGCAGTATAACCATTTAAATGTATTTATTTTAAACTATACAAATGACACACAGTTGTGTGTTACATTCATATGCTTCTTACTACTTCACTGGATATCCCATTCAAAAGGTACCGCTGATGAGAACAGATTATGAATGAAGAGCTGTGTTTAATCCTACAATCGATAGTGAAGTTTCCTGAAGGGCAAATGGACAGCAATCAATACAGGTTACCACCCTGTTAAGACCTGAATCACAGCCAAGCAGATGGCTACTGTAACCAAAGCCATGAAATGCCCTCAGTTAGTGAATTAGTGACTTAAGTCTGGTGAAGTTACACAACATTTGTCCCAATTACAAGGAGCACAAATTGCCAGGTTAAGGCAGCTATCAAGTAATTCATTGAGACACGCATAATCTTATGGTGCAGTGTGAATATAACATTCATACTATCCACAATGCCTAAAATGGTCAGAGACTCATGTTCCCAGCATTTGCTTTTATTCTATCACTTACCAACCTCTACATACAATTGGCACATACACTTATAGGTAAGGCCCTACCTAATTTACGGATGTAAAAATCACGTCACGGACCATGAAATTAGTCATTTCCCATTAAATATTGAACATTTTGCGTAGCGTATAAAATATGAGGCGCACTACGCAATATGAGGCGGCCCTGGCAATCATACGGCAATTACGTTATTGTAACAGACTTTCTGTGGTGTAGTGTGCTGACAATGTTTGACGTATGTGTTAACATACTGAGTGCATTTTGTCCCTTTTGGGATTCCATAGTTAAAGGAAAAGTGTGCTTCTCTACACACATGATCATCTCTGTACTGCACCAGTAAAGTATTATGCTCCAGAAAGTTTGTCTCTGTACAGTTTATTTCTTTCTTTATAAACTCAGCAAACTCTAAAGATGCTCGGTTACACTAGCAATCGTTTAGACAAAATGTCCAAGATGTCAAAGTTTAAGTCTAAAGTAGCTAAGAACACAACTTGTAACTGAGTTTGGAAAGCTCTCGACCAACTGTGTGGGCGCAGAGGGTAGGGGATGTGAAAACAAGGATGAGTATCTTGGTATTTGAAAGGGAGCTGTTAAGGTAGGCTGTGGTGTGTGTTGAAGCTTTCATTGATTCTATCATTCAATTTCTGAGTGTTATTTAATGACTGCCGTGAAATGGCACTTTAAAAAAAAAAGAAAAAAAAATGAGGTCCATAAAATTAAGCACATTTTCCTGTGAACTTTAGTAGGACCCTACTTATAGGCAAACATGGACAGCTATATGAACACCCTTTCTAATTATTAAGTTTAGGTGTTTCAGCCACACCCTTTTTAACAGGTGTATCAAATCAAACAGGTGTATCAAATATTCTATGCTTTCAAATGTGTGGCTCAACAATTAAAAACTGCCAATTTTTATTATGAAGTGTGAATTAGCCATACACATAATGAAGAGGTTTGTTTGAGTTCCCGAAGATCCCCAAGGATCACAGCTTAGAAATTGCAGACATTAGTTTGTTTTACACATCACATTCCACTAATGAAGCTTTACCTCATGGTTTAAATGGCTCATACATAGGTCCCTACTAAATTCACAGGACATTGTGCTTAAATTCACAGACCTCATTTTTCAATAATCACAGATTACACGGATTTTTTAAGAAAAACGCCACATTTCACAGCAGTCACTAAATAACACTCATTAACTGAATGATAGAATCAATGGAAGCTACAATACACACCACAGCCTACCTCAATAGCTCCGTCTCAAAGACCAAAATACTCATCTGTGTTTTGACACCCCCCTCTCTGTGTCCACAGAATTGGTTGGGAGTTTTCCAAACTTAGTTACCCGAGTTGTGTTTTTAGCTGCTTTAGACTTCAACATCTTGGACATTTTGTCTAACCAATTGCTAATGTAACCGAGCGTTTGCTGAGA
This sequence comes from Trichomycterus rosablanca, assembly GCF_030014385.1. Lineage (NCBI taxonomy): Eukaryota > Metazoa > Chordata > Actinopteri > Siluriformes > Trichomycteridae > Trichomycterus > Trichomycterus rosablanca. The sequence goes on from NC_085999.1 coordinate 23,907,633, forward strand.
TTATAAAGAAAGAAATAAACTGTACATAGACAAACTAATGAAAGCATAATACTTTACTGGTTTGTTCTTTTGAACACAAACTACAGAGAGATGATCACGTGTAGAAAAGCATATATCAAACATTGTCCAAACAGCACACTTCACCACAGAAAAGTCTGTTACACTAACGTTATTGCTACAATAAGGTATGATCGCTAGGGTTGCCTCAAATTGCGCCTCATATTTCATACGCTACGCAAATGAAAATGTAAATCACTAAACACAAACCTTAAATTTTCAATTTTACAGCAAATTGCATATTACATGGGAGACGGCTCATTTCACGGGCAACGGGCCATTTCACGCTCCGTGGCGCAATTTTTTTGGCCGTGAATTAGGTAGGGCCTTACTCACACATAACATACATACACACACAGTAGCACATATCATTCACATATAATGTCAGACATAAACAACTGAATCCAAAGAGTTTATACTCATTGAAACAGCTGGCTTTATATAAACATTCATGACTTCATATCAATTTTGTAGAGAGCAGCATGCTATTCAAAGCCAAGTCAGTAGGACCAGCAATCTGATTTTGACTAACAGAAATTGTTTAGAGCTATTTACTAACAATTAATTCCTTTGGAAATGTTTTAATGGTTGTTGTCTGTTAGTGACTGACAGTTTCCATCAGCTACCTAGTTCAATTTATCACATGCCAGCTACCAATCTGGAAATGTAAGGGCTCAAATAAGGCCTGTTCAAAGGACATGAACCCAACCACCACAACTTTTTTAAATTCTACCGAAGTGTCACTATAGGTTGTGGACGAGCCCAGGTGATACTAAATATCTTAGTTTGAAATTTGAAACAAGAAGAGTTGAATCTGTGAAAGGGTGTATGTGCTGGTACATTTAGGTTATTTAGGAAATCAGCCATTTTCAATCTATAAATACAGATTTAATGGACTTTAAAGCTGTATGGGTGATGTTTTTTAATGTGAACAGTACAGCACTAGCTGGATGAACTGCAGCTCCAACTCTACAACTTTAGTGTGTCAATAAGACTTAATAACTGAACAAGGATTTATTAAAGCTACAACTAACAATCCAATCTCTGCTTTTTGCATATGATTATAATGGGTTTATAAGAAATAGTAGGGTTCATTTATTTGTTTACATCTGTTAATTGAATCATAGGGGCAGTTGTAACCTAGCGGTTATGGTACTGGACTAGTAAGCAGAAGGTCGCTGGTTCAAACCTCAACGCTGCCAGGTTTCCACTGTTGGGCCCTTGAGCAAGGCTCTTAACCCTCAGTTGCTTAGACTGTATGCTGTAAGTCGCTTTAGATAAAAGCGTCTGCTAAATGCTGAAAATGTAAATGTAAATAAATCGCAAGTTCAAATCTCAACCCTAGCACCAGCAGGCCAGGGGCCTATAATGACAATGACTGGCTTGTCCTCTCCAATGATTGGCTGTTAACTTTGAATAAAAGTGTCTGCTGTAAATGTAAAAAGAAAAATCAGTAGTGGATCATATCACAACAAATATTTGTTTCACCACTAATGTGTTACGTTGCCTAAAACAACATGGATCTTGCACATAGTCATGTGACAGAAATTGTGGGCCAAGCCTAGGTCAGCTTGCTGGTTTTAGCTGATAACCAGCCTTAGCTGGTTAGGGTGGTCAGGCTGTTTATTTAAGGTTTTACAGTAATTTTGGATGCAGGTTAAGCTGGGAGACCAGCTGGATAACCAGCAAAGCACACTACACTATCTTTTTTAGGCTGGATACCCAACCATTATAGGCTAATTAAAGTTAATTTTGAGTAGGGCTAAAGCTTGCCAGTTGTGAACGCTTGCATAAAAAGGCAGAATAATTATGCATAGATTTAATTTGCTCATTTTATGACTGAATTGCTATTGGTTTAGTTCCAGATATAATCTGATTCTCATTCATTTGATATTATTATGGTATTGAAATACAGAGTTGGACTGCTAGATCACTAGACCGCTGATGAAGGTCTAGAACAGTGGTCCCCAACCACCGGGCCGCAGACCGGTACCGGTTATTTATTACACAGAAAGAATCAATAATTAGAGATCGCTACATCAGCAATGAAAACACTGCTTCCATTTCCAACACACGGGTGTTTATTATCTCATATCACCCCCAGGTGGAAGCAGCGTCTCTTTGCAGCGAAAAAAGCTCATTTGTGAGCAGTACAGTTATTTTATTTTCAATCCCTCGGAGCCCCCAACCAACATTTCGTGACATCTTCAAGCATACCTGTGTAGCTTTGCTTAATGGCCTCTTTTTACAGATTATGCATCACTTTTATCTAACTATTTGCACTTAACCTATAAAAAGACTAACTGGTTGGATGCTGCAACACATTCAGCAGTTAATTTCCTGCTCTGCCTTGTCCTTCAGCCTGGAGCTGGGTCCTCTAAGACTAATTACTGTAGAGCTTCCATACCTTCTATATCACTATTTCTTTCCCTTTTTCTCTAATTTTTTAATCTGTTCCTAAGTTGCTTTTCCATTTTCTTTATTCTTTTCTCTCTGTTCTGGTTATTTGCTGGCTAATGTTGGACCTGTAGTTCTGGTAGTGTTTATAATCACCACTCTAATAATCTACAGCATGTGCTTCAGAGAAAGATGATCACTTTGCTAAACAGGCAGCACAAATGAATGTTTTGATAATTACTTATATAAATTAGTTTTAAATTGATTCTCTAGGTAAATGATCCAGTATAATTGAGAATGCATAGCAGTATGTTTATCTCCTGTTTATGTGTTAGGGGTGATTAGAAACCTGTGTTTAATCAGAATTTCCTATTAAGAGTTAACTTATTTTAAAGCCCATTATATTTTAAACACATTAACTTTGCCCCTACAGATGTTTACAGAGTAATTTACTGCATGTGTAAGTCTTATTATAACAGCACAAATATTTAGAGGGCATGCTTTATACATTCTTAGAATGTTCAAATAAACATCTCTACTGTGTTTCTACTGTAGATATAGCTGTATTGTACCCGGTTTCTCATACCCAGGAAAACAATCTACAGTATCAGTAAAGATGAGTAATTAGTACACATGCCAGTTAAGTACAACCCCAAATCAGAAAAAGTTGGGACTGTATGAAAAATGCAAATAAAATAAAAATGCAGTGTTCCTTACATTTACTTTGCCTTTTATTTGATTGCAGACAGTTTGAACCCAAGATATTTCATGTTTTATCTGCTCAACTTCATTTTGTTTGTTAATACACCTCCATTCCTGCATTTCAGGTCTGCAACACATTCCAAAAAAAAGCTGGGATGGAGGCAATTTAGGTCTAGTAATGTCATTAAATGATTTAAGAAATCGGGAGGAATTTCAGTGTGTGAAGGCCAAAGGCGCAAGCTTAAGTTGAACACCTGTGATCTTTGATCCCTCAGATGACACTGCATCAAGAACCGCCACTCAACAATAGCTGATATAACCACATGGGTGAGGGATTACTTTGGCAAACCTTTGTCAAGCACTTCAATACAGAGTTACATGCACAAATGCCACTTAAAACTTTACAGTGCAAAAAAGAAGCCTTATGTTAACCATGTCCAGAAGCGGCGTCGACTTCTCTGGGCTCTAAGGAATCTAGGATGGACCATCACACAGTGGAAACATGTATTGTGGTCAGATGAATTTTTAGAAAAAATGGACGCTGTGTCCTCCGGACCAAAGACTAAAAGGACCATCCGGACTGTTATCAGCAACAAGTCCAAAAAAGTAATTTACACTTCTGTGATGGCAGCATTAATGCAGAAAAGTACATTGAGATCTTAGAGCAACATATGCTGCCTTCAAGACGTCATCTTTTTCAGGGATGTCCATGCATTTTTTAATAAGACAATGCAAAACCACATGCTGCACATATTACAAGGGCATGGCTGCGGAAGAAGAGGGTACGAGTACTGGACTGGCCTGCCTGCAGTCCTGACCTGTCCCCAATAGAGAATGTGTGGAGAATTTTGAAACGAAAAATGCGACAACGACGACCCGTACTGTTGTACATCTTAAGACAAAATAAAATGGGACAAAATAAAAGCTGAAACACTAAATCACTTGGTCTCCTCAGTGCCAAAATGTCTTTTAAGTGTGGTGAAAAGGAAAGGCAACATTACAAAGTGGTAAATGCTTTACTGTCCCAAATGTTTTTGGAATGTGTTGCAGGCCTGAAATGCAGGAATGGATGTTTATTAATAAATGAAATGAAGATGACCAGACAAAACATGAAATATATCAGATTCATCCTGTCTGCAATCAAATAAAAGTCAAAGTAAATGTAAGAAACTTTGTGTTTTTTTATTATTTGCATTTTCCATGCTGTCCCAACTTTCTGATTTGGGGTTGTACAATATTTATGATACATTCCTTATTTCTGATTGGCTGGCAAGTATGTATTAATTTCTTAAATGGAACAGCTCATAATCTGAAGTGTGAAACGTTTCAACTTACTAAAACACAATATAGTTAATACACCATGATAAACATGGACTTAGGGCTGGGCAATATGACCAAAAATTTGTATCATTGTATTTTTTAAGATTCTGACAGTTTCACAGCATATCATGGTATTTTTTTTTATGACTTGGACTTTTTATATGTCTGTTATTTATTCTACTGTCATAAGTACATAGAATATAAAACAATTAAATTTCACCATGTTTATAGTAAAGGTTTTGAGGACTATAAGGTTTGCTTGGCCCTACAAAATAACACAATATATGATGGAATCAGTACTCGTGGAACAGTTGCAATAAATAAAATTTTTATTGTTTATTTAATACTTAAGTATTATACAATTACCCTTAGCTCTCCCGTTAACAAATAAAACTGACGTTTGCAAACTCCACTGTACAACTTGACCACAGGTCTGTTTTAGAAATGTGGATGACTTTAAATATCTCTGCTTTCAGTTTGCTTATAACGTTGGTTTAGTGACTGACCTGAAGTATTTTCGCCCCGTAATCCACTGTTTTAATTATTGCTCCGAAAGCTTCTTTCTCAACTGTCTATAGTATAGAGGAATCATATGTGGATTGTTACTGTGTTCGTAATGTCGTTGTTTGCAACAACTGTGGCTCGATAAACCGTCCAGTATACAGTGTTTTAGTCTGTTCTAAACTGCAGACACCGCTCATTTATTTGGCATGTTCTTCCGGTGCATATTTGGTCTTCCTCTCTTCATCCTGCATCTGTTTTTGTTTATTTTTTTCACCAAATCGAGGAAACCTTTCTCATTTGTTAACACTGTCATGCTACCTGGCTAACTCAGGAGCTGTATCTAATCTGCACAACACTCCATAGCGCCTTTAGTGGCGAACAATATTATATAATTTGCTGTCTACTGAAGCCTACAGCTGTTGCATTAACTATGCTACGGTATGGCGGTATTTGAAAAATCCATATGGTATGAGGAATCTTAAGACGGTATACCAAATGAACCGTCATACTGCCCAGCACTACATGGACTTAATGATTCTTATTATAGGAGCAGTTTAAAAAACAACATTTTGCACTACTTTGCACTACATTTTGCAAAACTAGACACAGTTGCTAGCTAGTTCTATCAAACAATAATTCAAGTAAACAAACATTATACTCTGGACACAACTCTTCATTTATTTAATGACATTTTACCTAAACCAAACGGGCAGCACGGGGGCTAAGTGGGTAGCACTGTCGCCTCACAGCTAGAAGGTCCTGGGTTCGATCCCCAGGTGGGGCGGTCCGGATCCTTTCTGTGTGGAGTTTGCATGTTCTCCCCGTGTCTGCGTGGGTTTACTCCGGTGCTCTGGTTTGCTCCCACAGTCCAAAGACATGCAAATGAGGTAAAGTGGATATACTAAATTGTCCAGGACTGTGCTCGATATAACCTTGTGTGAACTGACGAATCTTGTGTAATGAGTAACTACTGTTCCTGTCATGAATGTAACCAAAGTGTAAAACATGACGTTAAAATCCTAATAAACAAACAAACCTAAACCAAAAACAATGTATCAAAAATGTAGATTAAAAATTTTCTATTTTCTATTGTCATTGTTTTGTGATGACACTTCTTTTTTTAGTAGTGGTACTGAAAGGGATGAACGAGAGAGGGGGGTAAAAAGAGAAATAAAAAGAAAAAATTAAGTAGTGCAGGTCAAAACAACTTTGAAATTGTATGCAATGTCAGAAAGGACATGAAACACCACCAGTCACCAGAGGGCATAGTCACCAGTGTTGTAATGACTCCACCAGAACTACACCATTTCTTATCTCATTAAGGGCTAGGGCTGCAGGGCTGGGTAGCAAAGCCTTGCCATTTACACAGCAATCCTGAGCGTTTTTAATTGCCAATATTAATAAACCAATCACTTACACCTAACAATCAAACAAAGGCATCCGCAGAAAAAATTGCTATGTTTTGTTTTGGCTTTAAAAAATGCTTTAAATATGTCTATAACCACATTTTTATCATATATGCTTACTCCATTTAAGGTAACAATGACTATATTTTCACACCCAGGCTCTATAAAGCTCAAGTGACTTTTTACCAGCTGGGTCAGGCCATTAGCAATGGCTCGAATCGAGAATTATGTTCACATTTAATATAATATTTACTCATATAAAAGTACCTCACTAAACTCATCAAATACACACAGAATATTGCTAATGTAAATGAGGATTTTTCCCAATTGTTAATTGTTAAAATTGTGGACAAAACGTAATGTCCAGTCCATGTACTGTGCTGCAGCCATCCAGGAGCTGTTTCATGTTCGGGGTCAGGTCCCTCTGTGCGGTCTTGTTTGACTGGCAGCTGGGGACACGCAGACACAGCATGTTGATTCTTCAACCTCTCAGCTCACAATCGCCTCTGCCATATGCTGCCCTGTGCCATGTGTTCATAAGTATTAATTTGTTTCCTACTACAATGGCGGATTAGGGCCACTGTAAAAAATATTTGTAAGTTTTAATTTCGAGAATAAAGTCGAAATTATTTCAAGAATAAAGTCGAAATGATTATGAGAATAAAGTCGAAATGATTATGAGAATAAAGTCAAAATATTATGGCTAAAGACTGTGCAGCCGTCGTAGGTTTGTCAGTTCAGGGAAGCATTGGTCTCAGTACCTGAATCAGCATGCAAGCGCTAAGGACAGCCTCCAACGTGCATTACTGTGGTTCTCCAATAACCCTTAATTATTTTTGGGTCATTGTTTGTAGCCATACGGCTTTAGTTTATCATCCGAGTCCATATGCTATAAGGCGTTGGGGCCCTGGGTAAAGTATTGGAGACGACGCTGAGCACACCGGTGGCGCACGTTCTTCTAAATAAACACAGTTTATTGCAAAGCCGTTTTAGAATCCTTATGCTAATAACAAACTGGTGCTGATGTGCAGGAGATTGAGGATTTCTTTATTTGTGAAACCATTGTATCTTACATATTACAGCCTCTCATAATTTTATATTCATATAAAGTCCCACACAAATAGAATTAATGAAGTATTTAAAATAATAATGAACACTCTCTTTTAATTATGCTATATTTCCATTCATTTACAACATTTATTCTGTTTTTAACCTACTGTCAAATTTTTAAAACTATCAGCTACATAAACAGCACTAAATATTGTTCTTTTTAAATACACTTTTTAAAAGACAATTTACAGTTTCAAATATTGTTATGGCTGGGGACCAAACTATTTTTAGACTTTTAAATGGGATCACTGTCCAGAAAAAGATGTGAACCTTGATACAAAGATCTAGAAGGGTGAGAGATATATTCAGGACCATGGAGAGAGACTGGCAGGCTAAGTTAAAGACTAACTAAAAAAACTGAAGTTAAAAAATGTAATAAGCGCCACAGACATGATTGGCTAACATCTGCTGGGTCGGAGGGCCAAAGAGATTATTCATCACTGCTGCAATTGTGACCTCTGCTAGCTGAGAGACCAGGGATAATGGAGAGCAGAGCATGACTCTCTGTACACTATACTGGTTTCTGTGTTAACTTTCCATGTTCAGGGTCATACCTCTGTAGAGGTCTGCAGCAGTGGAGGAAAGATATAACCAGGGTAATTGGATATGACTAGTTTGAAAGAAAAAGGGAGAAATGCATAAGTACTATACTTAATAGGATTTCAATTATTAACAACATTAATGGTGGTGTAGTAATTTATCAAATTTATGTAATTGTGTTTTAAATTCACAATGATATTAGCACACATGCACATAAGCTTTGTATTATACCAACACTAAGCCTTTCTTTTACCAGATCCACAAAGTCCACATTCGAATCTAACATTTTGAAATCTAACAAATTCGAATCTCAGCTGGGTGCCTACAAGGACACTGATTGGCTTGCCTTAGGGGTTGGATGCTTGAAGGGGTTCCTCATAACTTGTGCAATTACAACCTCTAATAATAGATAATAGAGATCAGTGTGTGACTCTCCGTGAGCGAGACTAAGCCACATATGAACTGGTTTAGTGCAGTTTGAAAAGATGCAGTTGGCTTCTGCACACGTCAGAGGGGGTGTGTGTTAGTTACGGCTCTTCTTGGTCAGGAGTGTAAGTCAGAAGCAGTAGAGAGGAAGCAAAATGTAATCAGGGAATTGGATATGACTAGATTTGGAGGAAAATTTGGAGGGGAAAAGTCTGATTCTGATGTCATACACATGCTCTGTTTTTACATACAACAAAACTATCATTGATCATTCTTTACAAAGCATTTTTGCACTGAAGACCTAATTAATTTGCTTGGGTTGACATTATTATATTATACTATTATATTTATATTACAGGCATCTATCTGCACACAAGGCAGTAAGCTGTAGGCACAAAATATAGGAGCTCTGTGCCTCATAGTTTTTACCGCCAAGATCCACATGATCCGCAAATCTAAACTTTTGCTCCCCTTCTGTACACTGCCTCATATTAAAAATTAATACTGCTCATCTGCCTATTGATTTGTTAGCCAAGATTTAGTGACCAAGATTCAGTGGTCTTGCTTTGATGTCTTTGTGATCCTAATCTATAGAAGATTAGATCGAAATTTTGAGGGGTTTGCAACATAAGCTTATTATTTAAGGGGATTAACTGGGCTGCATTCACGTCTGCATGAAATGGATTAGTTCACCTCATCTTTTCAACAGCCATTAAACATCTTAAGTTTATCTTTAATTTTAAATGTAACTTTCTTTAGCATTTGGAAAGGAGTAAGTCACAAGGCTAAAGAAAAAATGCATGTGTGGCTGATTAAATGGACATTCTTATAAAATATTTTGTTGATTTATAAGAAATATGTGGGGTTTTACCGCTGTTTTGAACCAGCCAATAACTGCCATTATCTCGTGTAAATCAAATACTGTCTTAAGATGTGCAACAGTACAGGGTCGTCATTGTGGCATTTGTGCATGTAACTCTGTATTGTAGTGCTTGACAAAGGTTTGCCAAAGTAATCCCTCACCCATGTGGTTATATCAGCTATTGTTAAGTGGTGGTTCTTGATGCAGTGCCATCTGAGGGATCAAAGATCACGGACATTCAGCTTAAGCTTGCACCCTTGCACTGAAATTCCTCCCGATTCCTTGAATTGTTTAATAATATTATGCACTGTAGAGGGAGAAATATGCAAATCTTTTCCAATCTTTCTTTGAGATACATTGTTTTTAAACATTTCAATCATTTTCTTAAATATTTGCTGACAAACTGGAGATCCTCTGATCATCTTTGCTCATCAAAGACTCGTCTTCATTGGATGCTGCTTTTGTACCAAACCATGATTACAATCACCTGTTGACATCACCTGTTTGGAATCACATCAATATTTAGTTTTTTCACCTCATTACTAGCCCTAAATTTTCCTCGTCCCAACTTTTTTTGGAATGTGTTGCAGGCCTGAAATGCAGGAATGGATGTTTATTAACAAATGAAATGAAGTTGAACAGACAAAACATGAAATATCTTGGGTTCAAAGTGGCTGCAATCAAATAAAAGTCAAAGTAAATGTAAGAAACTCTTCTTTGCATTTTTCATACTGTCTCAACTTTTTTCTGATTTGGAATTATAAATAAAAAAAAATTTAATCAAAACGAGACGAATAATGTATATTTGTTGTGTCATGGGTATCTCAAATGGTATCTATCCACACTTAAGGT